>NW_004797337.1:1556701-1559201 GCF_000002075.1 Aplysia californica | reverse complement strand
CGTAGACATGAGGGTTATTATTCGTTACATGTTTCCGAATTTCTTCCCTTTTGGCAGCAATAATATACCGTTAAGTTATTTTTTTTTTAAATATAAAGTGAGGCAGTGTGGTGGAATCAGGCTCTCGTCAAAATAATCAAAGTGAAGAAACTTACTTTTTTCTGTGGGTTTGTGAATTTTTCTCAAATTTGTGTTTTTTTGGCTCAACACCTTTCATGCCCATTAAAGAACGCATTTCTGTGTGGATTTTTCTGAAAAACGTTGATTAAAGGCACAAAAAATGTATATTTTCAGTTACCAAGGACTCTTATGCTAAGGAAATAACAAATCTTTGGCGGCCATTGTTTCACTAATTTTACCTCTGAAAACAGGTGACCCTCGCCTCCTTCATTCACAAATATCTCGACTTGTATTCAAGATAAATTAATATTTTTTTCATCCAAATAAACACAAGTGAACAAGCTTTACGATGATACCAATAACTATACATGCCCAAAAATTGACGAGAGCCTGATTCCACTACACTGCCTCAATGTAGGTGGTGTCACACCCCATCGACACAGTGTAGATTATTTAGGAGCCGGGCGCAGATGGATGGGAGAGTCCGGTGTTGACATTTTGGGTCATATGCCTTCCTCTAAAGACCCATTATAGAGTTTCTAACTTCCTTTAAAGACCCATTATAGAGTTTTTAAAGAATATTCAGCTTTACACAACGTACCTGACACTCGAACCGTTTTCCAAATTACCACATTGAGTCAAAATTCAGCGGCTATAAAAGAAAGAAACAAAAAAAAAAATTCCACCAAAGAAAGTTGAGTGTTACGCTTTTCTGACAAGATATCTATCTTGGATATTGATATAATCTATTTCTCTTTTTCATTCATAAGCTTTATAATATATTTTCCTTTCTTTATGAACGAACATGACTTAGACGTGAAAATTCAAGTTTCAGAAACAAATGAAGCCCGAATTTACGTCGACCTTCCAAAAATACCTCCTCGAAGCCTTGCATTCCTCCTCACACGAAACAACATTTTTGTATTTTTAAGAACGCTGCTAACAATGAATCGACAGTTAAACGAATAAACGAGCATTATTAGTAGATCCACCTCTACAAAGCCTGCTCTACTCTGGCGCTGACCAGATGACAAGGACATGTGGTTACTTGAGGGAGGCGTTGCGCTGCCAAGAGCGAAATGCTCGCAGCTAAAGGGATTTGAAAACAACAACAACAACAACCTCTTCCATGCATTTGTCTTTGTTTCTTTTGCAGGAGGTTGAACCAAGCAAACTTCACACGCTTTCTGAGTGCTCTGGTCAGCTCATCTACCCCAACACGCGTGGCTCATTTGTGAGTATCTTAACGTATAGGTTTGTTTGTTTGTTGGTCTGTCGGTCGGTCGGTCATTTAATCAGTCTTTCAGTTTCAGTCAGTCAGTCAGTCAGTCACTCAGTTAGTTAATTAGTTCGTTAGTTCGTGCATCAGTTAGTTACCTAATTAGTTAGTTAGCTAATTAGTTAGTTAGCTAGTTTGTTAATTAGTTAGTCAGTCAGTCAGTCAGTTAGTCAGTCAGTCAGTCAGTCAGTCAGTCTGTTAGTCAGAATCAGTAAGCTTAATAGTGTTCAGCTTTAATTTTATCTCTTTTTTGTTATACTCAGCTGATGTCAACCACCCAGATGCCTTTGGGGAACGAAGTTGATAAATATAGTATTATGAAGTTTTAGGTTCAATTATACTCCTTTTGGAACATGAACCAGGATTGCCCACTCCCAGGCCAGCATGATAGCAACTGAGCCAGAAACACTTCGATAATCTCGAGCCACAAACAATCCAAATAACACGTTTGACCACGTTATTCCAAGTATCTCAAAACAGAAATCTCCTCTAGATCTGTGGTTGTAACAAACAACATAATTTTGAAATCGATATCGTCGACGTGGACAAGTCTCACAGTGTGTTCGTCGGACACAAAACTAGTAATCATAACAACAGGACAAGAAAAACCCCTGTATGTCCATCTGATGAGCCACCGAGGGTACATCAAACAGGTATTTTTCGCTATATTATAATAAGCCATCTCCTACGAGAATGTTACAGGAATTGCATTCAATGTCAACTCTTCACCTCCCTCCTATCTAAGAATCTTTGCAGCTGGAAAACCTGCAAACCCATGAAAATGCATTTTTTTCTTCTATCGACTAGTGCAATTTCCATATTTTTGATAAGGAATTACCGAGAAAACCACTCTTTTAGCTGACGTGTACATTCTTAAGTCACATGCAGAATGACAACAGCTCAACAGTTAAAGAACTGAAAGCAGTAACAACAAAAGCAATAAAAACATCAACAACAACAACAACAACAACAACAACAACAACAACAACAACAATAACAACAATAACAACAACAACAACAATACGAAGAAGAAGAAGAAGAAGAAGAAGAAGAAGAAGAAGAAGAAGAAGAAGAAGAAGAAGAAGAAGAAGAAGAAGAAGA
>NW_004797337.1:1551550-1553921 GCF_000002075.1 Aplysia californica | reverse complement strand
GGGGGGGGTTAGCGGTGTGTAATAAAAGGCCTACCCCTAGAGGCATAATTTTACTTCTACGCAAGCAGTCTCAGAGAACTAAAGAAAACGGCTACGGAAGGGGAAAAAAAAAGAAAGAGAGATGCCAGATGGAAAGGACGACAAAGTAATGACAATATTTCTCAAGGAGGTAATCTTGTCCTGGACGGGAAACCAAACGGTAATGATAATGATATGTTTTGCAGCATCCATACATGAGACATTTGATAGAAATTATCTCTGTATGGATCACACCGCCCGCGTACAAGACTCCTTTCATGAGACTTAGTATGGCGAAATCTGCCTACTACCTCTATCAGCTGTCTCAGCCCAGCACTTGATTGATTAATAGAGCTCTATTAGAGATGAGTGCTGCGGGATTCAAATAACGAAATTTGAGAGAACATTTTCTGACGTTTATATATTTGGTTATAATTGAAAAACATACAATTGAATGAAAAGGCAGTCATTGCTTGAGGAATTGTTGGAAAAGGAAACAGTTGTTTTGCTGGATATTTCTCTATGTTATGCCAAAGAAGAATGAGTTGGATACACACGCAACAAGGTGGTTCCCTCTTTTTTTTAAAAAGTCCTAAATCTGTGGGTTTGTTTACAGATGGTTGTACAGGCGTCTGTGGTGCATCGGCAAAGATCGTACATAGCAAAATAGTTCACTCAGCCAAAAAAGTGTCCGAGGAAGTCCGCACATTGGTTTCGATGGCGCTGCAGTCTTTGTTTTCTTTCGTTTCTCCAGAATAAGAATAGGAATAGCACAGTTTGTTAGTTTCACAGTTATTGTTTTTCACACAAGTAGGGTAACTCTGCTCGCAAAGTCCGCACTTTTTCGAAGAGGGCGCCACCAAATTTTGAGGACACTTTTTTAACTGGCTCAAAGAGGAGAGTGAACTATCTTGTTATTAACACCTTCTTTGGTATCGGTTAGGATCTTTGCCGTCGCATGCGGAAGACCTAAGTTCGATTCCTGCTTGGGGAGAATTTTTATCGAGTACCCGGGCTAGAAAATTATAATAGTATGCAGTATACATTCTGGTCACCATAAATAATTTTTGTTTTTTTTTCCTGCAAAATTTGAAGAATACAATAAGGTTCACATGTGGCAAGACCCTATTTTTACTACTTTCCTCCAATGAAATGGATTACGATGGTGATTAGTGTGGTAATAATGTGCTGCCCTGCCTGTCCCCAATGTTACATCTATTGCACTGTTTCTGCTTTCTTATACAACTTTGAAAACCATTTGGAATTTAATCTAGAGCAACGATTGTATACTACAAAATAATTCAATCCTCTACGTAATATTGTTTTTTAAATTATGTCGTCTAAAATGTTGGTCGCGAAAACTATATCATTGCACTTTTCGTACTATTTTAGAGATTGATTTTTGAATAGAAAGAGTCGCAGCAAAGAAAGTTTTCATTAAATGTTTAGTGAGCGAAGGTACCGATACCGGTTTGCTTTCTTAAAATGTAAGTGTTTTAAGGTCCCCATCGACACAATTTAGATCACTTGGGAGGTTGGCAAGTTAAGTGAAAAACATGTTCAGGAATGTAGACCATTTTCATTGTTAAAAATATTGGTTTAAAGCTGCAAGCTTGTATTTACAAACAAACTGTTTAGAAAAGTATTAAGATTAAAATTTGAGAAAATCATGAGAATACAGTTACTGTACAAAAAAGCAGATACTATTTTTGAGGAAAAAGGACTACAACTACAAGAAACTATAAAAATGCAGCGTCTAGTCAGTCAGTAGACGTGCTGGCTTCTAAGAGTCAATCTATATGGGTCCCAATGGGTGCATCATCAGTAAAACGTTGTGTTTTTTTTAAATGCGAACGATCTTGATTATTGTCTTTACCTTCAATCTTTGGGCATCTTAGTGAAGTAGGGTTTTTGGGGTTTTTTTAGTAGAGGGTTTTATGGCGCTCGCAACTGCATTAGGTCATATGAGCGCCATCTTAGTGAAGGAGAAAGTACACATCCTTTCCTTACTGCCTATATTACTTGGTACCTTTGTATTTTGCCATGTAGTTTCCTCCCTATTGCTTTGCTGTTTCCATATTAACGTCATGACGCCAGCGATTCTGTATTCTTTACAAACATAGTAATAACCGATACAAGAACAATTTCAGCATATGAAAAGGGGAACACATGCCTACGAGGGGGTGGGAATGAAGTGATATTCATTGCAAGCTTAGTTAAATCAATTTTCAATCCCCCCCCCCCTGATATTGATCTGACTTTTTCATGTGTACACCATTATCATCATTATTTCCTTTCCCACCCTGGATCAGGATATAGGCCACGAGCAAACACTTTCCAACTTTCCCTTTTC
>NW_004797337.1:1546533-1548352 GCF_000002075.1 Aplysia californica | reverse complement strand
CCTCTCTCTCTCTTTCTCTCTGGATATCTCCCCCCCCCCTCCTTTTTTTGCATCCACGTATACATGAATAAAACACCAGTGGGCACACGTCCATGCACATACAGAAACTAACGAATAAAAAGTTAATACACGTTTTCGTAGTTTATTCCCTATAGCGCTACCTGTGTGTGTGTGTGTGTGTGTGTGTGTGTGTGTGTGTGTGTGTGTGTGTGTGTGTTTGTGTGTGTGAGAGAGAGAAAGAAAGAAAGAAAGAGGGAGAGAAAGGAGTAGGGATACAGACAGACAGACAGAAAGACATCCAAAGGGAGAGTGGGTGAGAGAGAAAACAAGAGAAACTCACCTGGTCAAAATATAGTGACGCTTACGCTGACTTGCACCTAAGACAGTATACCCTACACACACTTACACACACACACACACACACACACACACACACACACACACACACACACACACACAAACACACACACACACACACACACACACACACATCACATGAACACACACACATCACATGAACACACACACACACATGTATATATATATACATACACAAACACACATACATATCCCATGCACGCTCACTCATACACACATACACTCATGCACACACACGCACACGCAGACACACATATAACATTCAACGCACACGCAAGTACGCACACATACACACACGCGCACACACACGCACACACATACACACACGCACGCACAGACACACACACACGCACACACACGCACACACGCACGCACCCATACACACAAACACACACCACGCAGATACACATAGAATATTCAACACACACACACACACAAGTACGCGCACAATCACACACGCACGTGCGCGCTTTCACATACTCATGCACGCATGCGCGCGCACGCTCCGGTGTGTATTTTGTCCGTTCGTATTCCAAATATATTGTCACCTACTGCTGTAAGTACTGTGCAAAAGTGCCTTTTTCGCCCCTGGATTCGTGCTGCTAACATCAGTGGGTAATTTGGGCATCTTTGATACGATTTTTATAACTATCCTTGCGTAAGACAAGTAAAAATTGACCCCTAGTGTTCTTGGGTAAAACTGTTTAAAATATTTTAAAGATGAAGATCCTGTTTGCACAATCGCATCAGTTAAAAGCATTGAGACAGCTAGAAATAACAGGAGACGCCAGTTAAAAGCATTTAGACAGTACGTAGGGAACCATATAAAAGCAACCTCGACAAGCTAGCAGTTAAACTATCAGCTCAAGATTTAGAATCAATGCCAATAAAAAGAACAAAATAGTGGTTTGGTCATTCAAAAAAACAACAACAACAACAACAACAACAGTATAAAGCGCTCCCCGGATTGTAGAGCTTGACTTCCTAAAGTGAATGGAGCCCTTTACTCTGGATGGAACGGCCAAGTATAAAATTTTTCGGAACGTTGGGCAATTTTTTTTCTATTTTCTTTATTTGGCTCAACAGCTTTTGTGTCCATTTGAAAAGACATTTCTGTTTCGATTTTACCAAAGAAACCTTAGTTAAAAGATTTTTAAAATGTACATTTTTAGTTTCCAAGGACTCTCAAATTATGGAAGACGCCACAGCTTGCGGTCCATTTTCTGAATAACTTTACGTCAGAAACCAGGTGACCTCCACCTACTCCAGTCGTAAATATCTTGAATTCTATTTAAGACAGGGGGGTATTTTTTTCATCAAAAGCAAGACAAATGAACAAGCTTTAAGATGATACTAAAAACTTCACATGCCCGAAAACCGACGAGCGCCTGATCCACAAATGATTTGCATTTAGGGTTTAAAGTAAACTCCCTTCTCCCCC
>NW_004797337.1:1543259-1546433 GCF_000002075.1 Aplysia californica | reverse complement strand
CCCCCCCCCCCCCCCCCCCCCCCCCCCCACCATTCGGAACGGTCTTTTTTAATATTCGATATAGATCTAGATGTTTTTTCGCCCCCTGTTGACAGAATTTGGATCGTTTAGGAAGCGGACTTCGGACCCTGTCTAGCAGGGCTAACCCGGGCTCAGTGGGTGGTAGGCGGGTGCTCTGGTGTGGTTGCTTCTTCTTTTCTATCAAACATCTATCGTCTTTATCTCCCCTCCTCCTTTTTTACGTTTGTTACTCTCTTGTAACACCTTTAATCTTCTGGCGCTCATATGACCTTATGCAGTTGCGAGCGCCGTAAAACCTCTACTAAAACATAACCCGGGCTGAGAGGGATACAACATCCGAGCAGAAAGACCGAGATACTCAGTACAATTTCTCCCCACTTGGAAATCTAGCCGCGACACCACAGATGCTTGTAGAAATGTCATGACTTAGGGCTATTCCACGGTAACTGGCGGGACGCTGGGACAACACTTTCTTACAAAGATGACTCTGTTATTCAATATCAAATAATTTATGTCAACGTGAGAAGATCGGAACATTTGAAACAAATGTTAAGAACCATATTAAATGAAAAATATGAAGAAAAAATTACTTTATGCAAATTCTGTGACGTGTTTAGTTTCGGTAACTGACGAGACAGAAAAAATACCTAATTTGTCCCGTCAGTTACCGAAACTAAACATCTCACAGAATTTGCATAAAGTACTTTTTTTTTCTCCAAATGACTGCATTTAATATGATTCTTAATGAATGTGTCTTTCAATGTTCTGATCATTCAAAGTTGAAAGAAATAAATTGATCTTGAATTATAAAAAGTATAATAATCCAAATTCCCCTACAGTTACAATGGAATAGCCCCTTAGTAAGCACATTCGGGGTCACCTCTATCTTTTAGACGACATTTTGGCTGCTGTGACATCATGAGCAAAAGACACTTTTAAGAATTGGTAGGGTGGTGGTTTGGGGGTTGGGAGGAAGAGATTCCAGATTGACTTTTACCGAGAAATATATTGTATCTATCCCGTTCTTTACGCAACGGAATATTGTAGATTTAGATTACACATCCCTTCATGTTTTTAGTTTTTTAGTTTTACCACGAGTTTTACAGCACTTAGAACACAAATTGGTCATATTAGTGCCGAGGATTAGAAGTGTTACCAAAAAATAAAAAACACAAAAAGAAGGAGGATAGATTAAAACAACAGATGCTTGATAGGGAAGAAGGCAGGAGCAAACCACACCACAGCACCCACCAACCACTCACCTTCATTTTAGTTTTATGTATCTTTGCTACTATACTTTGGAACTACTGAGGGTGGGTGGTTGGAGGACACTACTAGTAAGTTCCCCTTTATTTCTTTCTATCTTTCTTTCCGTCTGTCTGTCTGTCTTACTTTTTCCCGTACAAATTACTGTAATTGTATTCATGTGCTTATTTTTTACTCACACTCACACGAACTACTTTGATTCTACCTTTTTCCTGAAGCTACAATCTTCAGCTGCTTGTATCGTTTTCCGGATTGTCTTTCTCTGGGGAATCCACGTGGCTCTTTGACTAAAATATGTCAAAGAAAGATTACAAAGGTCATGATTTTTTTCCCCCTGTCTTTGTGTAGATGTAAAACCGGCGTCAGTGGTGTAGCGGTTAAGCACTCCGCTGTCGCACGCAGAACACCCGAGTTCGATTCCCGAGTGGGGAGAAAAAGTGTATTAATTTTTTTTTATCTTTCTGCCCGGATGTTGTATCCCTTTTTACCTGGGTTGGCCCTGTCTTTCTTTATTCACTTGGTTTCATAAAACCAGAGACCATGAGTGGGTGGTTGGAGGGTGCTCTGGTGCGGTTTGCTTCTTCTTTCCTATCAAGTATCTGTCGTCCTTATCTCTCCTCCTTCTTTTTTGTGTTTGTTACTCTCTTGTCACACCTCTAATCTTCGGCAATTATATGACCTTATAGTGTTGCAAGTGCTGTAAAACACTTACTAAAACAAAACAAAAAACAGAGACGTCGTAGAATCTTCAATGCACTTAGAGATCTCCCTGTGAACAACAGTGGTGATGAGTTCACGGGTGATTGAGGTGATAGGGGCGTTCAACGCCACATATTTTGACTGAGCTCGCGGGAACAATTTTAATGACATTAATGATAGTTTTGAACGTAATAGTGTTAATAATTCCATTATCACGCCGCGATTCACAGTCACATAATATGAAGGTCCTGACGTGCTTATCGTATATTGTGAAATTTCGTGTCAGGCATATCGAAACGCTTTCGCTGTTCAAAGCCTGAGGAGAGGAACCCGAGACCATCATACTATTCGCTACGTTAGAATTACAAAGTTCTATCTAACATTTTTGGCCGATATGAGTTAATAGATCATGAGGTCAGAAACCAAATGTTCTATCTGCTCAATTAAAATCGTAAGATTATTCGGAGTCGTTATCAAGATACTTAAAGAATTGCATTCGAAAAAAACATGACATGTTGTGAAACTCAAAATTTTTAACGTCAAATTTCTCAAAGCTAGGTACTGAGCAGATAGGACTTTCTAGGGTAATTCTAGGGTAGTGTATTGGTGTTATATTCTTAATGAAGCGGGGTCAATTTTACTTAAAAAGAAACATCCGCTTGCGGGGAGAAAACTCAAGTGTCAGGATGGAATGGTACACCTTGAAAGCTGTTTTTAAAGAGCTTGTGTCGAGAAGCGCAGGACTGATAATTGTTCAGGCAAATTTTAATACCCAATCTAAGAACGAGACCAAACACTGCACTGTCTTTTTTTAACACCACTTGATCTTTCGCCTACCGATCCTGCCTCAAGCTGTAGAAAGTTGATACGGTGTTATAGAATGTCAAAGATTCTGGTTTTAGTAAAGAGATGCTTATCGGGAAATGGAGAAGTGGGAAAGACTAAACTAGACAAGGTAGATACAACAAAGGAGAAAAAATAAGAAGGAGCTACCAAAGCGTCATACCTATTAGAAGTTGGCTTGATTTCTTCGGGTATTGGGAAAGTTTAGGAATTTTTTTTCCGGCACTCGCAACACAAATATGTCTTATAAGTGACGAAGATTACAGGTGTTCCTTCTATCTATATATCTATCTATCTATCTATCTATCTATCTTTCTATCTATCTATCTATCTATCTATCTATCT
>NW_004797337.1:1541761-1542842 GCF_000002075.1 Aplysia californica | reverse complement strand
ATATATATCTGTCCATCTTTCCATCTACCTATCTATCTATCTAACGTTCACTCTGAGAAACATACAAAGAAGAAAGTAGGAGGGATAAAAACGGTAGTTCTGTTTCATAGTGAAAAATGAAGACAAATCTGTGAAAGCTTCAGAAGACCAGGGTTACGAGGACCCCCGACATAGTTCTCATCACTCTTCTGAAGGAAACTCTACTCCATTGAAGTACTCCCTGCTGAATGGCAGAACCTCTCTGTACAATACATCTGAAGAATTCTGTCTCTGGAAAAACATGATGCTTTGTTGTTGTTGTTTTTTGTTTGTTTGTTTGCTTGTTTGTTGGTTGGTTTGTTTGAGTAAAGAGAAGCAGATCGACACGATAATGGTTATTTAGTACTGGGAAAAAGTAAGACGGACAGACAGAAACAACAGTCGAAAGGAAAAGATGTAGGACCTACCAGTGGAGTCCTCCAACGACCCACAAATACGATACTTAGTACTTGATATTCAGTAGTGTTAGAGAATCGATATAATAAGCCTGTTCAGGAGGGCGCTTGAAAAATGTATGAGCTTACTTCCTGGTCTCTGGGGAAAATTCGTTTCCCTTTGGGCCTCATTTTGGTTTTGTTTTTATTCATTTTTTTGCTGAACATATGATGAGATGAACATATAATGAAATGCATATTGTACACATTGTATTAATCTGATTTTTTTAAATGCTATGAAAACATTTTGGACACCCAGTGGTGAAGGAAAGTCGGTATCGATACTGGCCAAGACTTGCGGGATTCTACGATTACGTCAGGCGCAAGGCATATTAAAACATTTTCCTCCTTCTAGGTTTATACGAACAAAGTTATTCATAAAATTGGGCAACCCAAAAAACGCCAACAACAGCAACAAAAACTACCGTATGTTTTTTATACTATTCATTAATTTTAAACTTTTTTAAAATGTTCTACTCCGATTAGATTTTGAAGTAAAATCTTTGATCCTTGATATGGGTGGGCGAATAGATGTTAACGGTCAGATAACCAAATGCCCCAATAATATAACCTCCTCCCACCTCCACCCCACCCCACCCCCAACCCCT
>NW_004797337.1:1538713-1541661 GCF_000002075.1 Aplysia californica | reverse complement strand
ATAAACAACCCAAAAAAAAACAACAACACGAAAACAAAATTAACAACAACCAAAAAAAAAAAGAAAAGGACAGAAAAAAAAAACTTGGGATCGAAATCGAGAACAGATCTAAACCTTGGTATCAGTACACTGTGTGAATTCAAGTATCGACCAATCATCAATCTTTCTTTCGTGTTTTTTAAATTTTTATTTTACATTTTTCTTTTGTCTGAACAGGAAGCTGAGGAGAAACCAGATCACCACAGTGTCTGATGACGTTTTTGCTCGGGCGTCCAAGATTGAGAGCTTGTAAGTTCGCAACCCTAGAATAATATTATTATAAAAAGGTCATATCTCAGTTACTCTCAATTTTGTTGTGTTATCTGAGTTCCCACTTTCCCCATAATATTCCACGTGAAAGTTCGCAACTCCAGAATAGTATTATAAAAAGGTTACATCTCAGTTACTCTCACTTTTGAGATATCTGAGTTCTCATTTTTCCCACATCATTCTACGTGTTAGTTGGCAACCCCAGAATGATATAATTATATAATAAATATGTTATATCTCAGTAACTCTCACTTCTGAGATCATTGTATCTGAGTTCCCATTTTTTCCACTCTATTCTACGTCTCTCAAATGAAAAACACCTTGAACATTGTAGTTTTATCTGAAAATAAATAGATAAATAAAGGAATTGGAGTTGTAATCGAAGTCAAATCTGTATAAGATGGCCTTCCACTAACTAGGAGAAAATGGGTTGTGTTTGACAGGTGGGTGTCTTTCACAGTGTGATTATGATCTTTATAAAATGTGCAAAGAGAGAAATAGGAAGTGACCGTTTGTGCAGCTGATTGTCCTATACAGGCAAAGATAGTACAAGACAAGATGGGCCACTCAGCCTAAAAAGTGTCCGCAGGAAGTATGCTCTTTGCTTCAGATGGCGCTGCAGTCTGTTTTGAAGCTCTCTTTCGTTTTTCCAGAAGAAGAATAGGAATAGCACCTCCTTGCGTGCGCAGATCGACTGCTGTTCATCAGCAGTTCGGGTATGTTCAGTGCGGAGTTTTAGGTTTTTTAAATTCTAATGACCTCTCGCCCTTCATTCTAAAGTCAAATTAAACGAAGAAAACCATCTCCTTTTCCTCCGGAAGAGGTTTTTTGTCAGCGTAATCATTTTTAAAAAGCGTTCTTCCGAAATTTATCCCAAAACTTGCTAGTTTCACTTTGATTTTTTAAAACTCAAGTAGGGTAACTCTGTTCTCAAAGAGTGCGCTTTTGTGAAGAGGGCGCCACCAAATTTTGAGGACACTTTTTTAATTGGCTCAAAGAGAGAAGTGGCCCATCTTGTCTTGTACTATCTTTGATACAGGTCGCCGTTACGTCAGGTTCGACTATATTTGAATTCTCACTTTTCACGTATTATATCATTATGTCACTTGAATACAGAACACTACTAGTATGAACATAGATTTATCTAAAAAGAGGAAGAGATAGATTAATAAAGGAATCATGGTTGTAGCTCCAGTTTCAACGCTAAAACGTCTGGGCTAGACTACTATGGCCACTCTGGGGTCGTGAGTTCCTAATACATGGTTCATTTTGGAGACTGGCTTTACATAATGGAATATTTCCTCTAGGCTACCGGACTCGTAATCGGGACATTGCAGGTTCCGGGATTTTGAGTGTCCGCTCTGTCCGACATGTTCTTGGGAAAGGCACTTTACACAAATGTTTCTTTTTAATTCTGTTCCATCGGGGACGGACGTTATATTCGGAGGCCCAGTCTCTTAAATAAACCTTATGGTGATGCAAGAGGTGTTAAACCTTTACAGTTCTGCACATTGTTTAACTGTTACTTGCTGTTGAGCGGTTTGATTAATCGCTACCTTACTCGTAGAATTACACATTTCTATCTGCTCAGCACCTAGTTTTGAGATATTTTATGTCAAAGATTATGCATTCAACAGCATGTCAAGCTTTTTGGAATGCAATTCTTTGAATATTTTGATAACGGCTCCGAAAAATCTTACGATTTTGATAGAGCAAATAGAGCATTTGGTTTCTGACGGCATGGTATTAGTAACTGAAAATGGACAAAAACGTCAGATAAAACTTTGTAATTCTAAGGTAGTGTAATATTATATAATAAGCCTACCCCGTGGTTCCTCCAACAGAGTACGCAGTTCCCTCACTACTAAGGTGCCACTCGTACACAACATTTTAGCTGTCTTTAGAGGGACTTTTTTTCTTCGTATATATATTACTTCTGTATTTTGTCTTTCTCTCTTCCGTGGCTATGTTATGTTGACAAAGCTGTTGGTTGGTACTGTAGAATCCCCATAAAGCCCGCGTTGTGGGTACACAATAGCGCTGTTCCTAAAGTGCTACTCGCCGTAGGGAGCAGTATCTCGGTCTTTAGAGTGGCGTCTTTTTTTTTTCGTATATTTCTTCTGAACTTTGTCTTTCTCTTTGTGTCGTGGTTATCTGTTTACAGAGCTTTTTGGACGCGCACTATTTCATCTCTCAACTCTGTGCGCCCAATGTTCTGATCTTCATCCACTATGATGACAGACGAGCAACAACAACACCGAGTGTTTGGCAGGCAAAGTTTAGTCCCCCCCCCCCCTTCGCTTTCCCCCTTTAAAAAGACCCAGTATGGGGGCCCCACTTCGTAATGAACTTTTACAGTATGTCTCGAAGGATATTAAACATCACAGCGCGGCTGGCAAAAAAATAACATTTAAATTCTCTTATAATCCCTCATTTTCCTTTGTTATATGTTTTTTTCCCCCAGTCCTTCACTTTCTATTTTTTCTGTGCCGAATTGCGTCTCTTAACAGTTGTTCTGAGATGTCTGTCTGACTGCCTTCCTGTCGGCCGTCCTGTATGTATGTCTTTAAAATTGTCTGTTCATCCTTTCTCTCTCTCTCTCTCTCTCTCTCTCTCTCTCTCTCTCTCTCTCTCTCTCT
>NW_004797337.1:1534567-1538448 GCF_000002075.1 Aplysia californica | reverse complement strand
CTCTCTCTCTCTCTCTTGGTTTATTTCTTTTTTCCATCTTACGATCTTTTTTATCGCCCTCTCAATATCCTGCTGTTTTTGTCACAGTATGTCTTCATTTGCAATCCTTATTATATGTGTGTCTGTGTTCTGTTTGTTTGTTTGGTTGTGTACATATCTTTATCGCGAGCGATTATAACTGACCGTATTTCGAAATGGTATTGCCACGACAGAAAAAGCCTGTAATATTCGAAAATCAATTCCTTTGTTGTCTTGAAAGCCAATATTTCCTATGTAAATTCGACTGCACTATTCTTTTCCAGAGACCTCTCTGACAATTCCATAGCAACGGTTGGGGACAAGGCTTTCCAAGCTTCTCTGGCCTTGAAATACTTGTAAGTACGAGTTTGTAACGTTTTTGCTCTTTCTTGTATTTTCAGCACGGCTTCAGTATTTTACACATTTTATAAAACAGAAATGTTTTATACGTTTACTTTGTTCATAGATCTATGGAGTCATTTGCTTTGGATTCAGGATATATTATTTATATTACATAGAAGTATCAATGACAATGGTCTTTATTTTCAGAAATTCCTACTCTTCTTAGTTTTGAATAACTCTAATATCTAGCAGACCTTTGTCTGCTTGTCACGTTGCACTTCTCTTTATATGAAAATAAATTTTGTCATTGATATACGATTCTTTTCAATTCAACAAACAAGCATTTGATGCTGCAGCTTTGTGGTGAGCCCAGATATTTTCTCAATTTGATAACAATGCCAATTTTAGAAGAGATTAAAAATGTCTTTCTGAATAGATCTCCGAGATAGATTTGTTGCCATGCAACAGGAAAATATCTTCATCTAAAATTTATCGTATTCTATACAGAGAAAGAAAGCGGCTCTTACTCTAAAGACAGAATGTCGTCTGCTATCTTGAAGCGTTTCCTTTGACGGCCATTGTTCTATTTTATTGGCACGTATAGTCTATGTGGGACATATTATTACAGAGTGACCCACATTTTTGGGTTTCTATATTTGAACAGATTACTACGCCGCATAATACTATGCCGTTTCAAGCTCTATGTACTACTAAGTTCTTTTTGGGTTTTGTTTGTTTTTGTCTTTTTGTTGTTTTTTAAAATTTGTTTGCTAGGTTGGGGCTTTTTTTATTTTTTGACTTTTGGAAAAAAAGTTAGATCTACCTGTCTTTCCCACTGAAATTGAGTTGCCTTGAACGTTGCTGAGATACCACTCTCTTCAATTGTGTCCTTCAGAACCAACGCGCAGTAATAGGATGTCGCTTGCGGCGGTGGGGAAAATATTTCGTTTCGTTTTCACAAAGGGGGGTTCTTTAGAAGAATGTTCTTTTTATAATGTTTGCTACTTCACTTTGCATACAAGAAATATCCCTCTATAGAAAAAGTATCCCTAACGGAATGGTGCAGATCATTATATATCGCCGTCAGCATTAGTGGGTGCGTTTTGAAAAAAAAATCAAAAATAGAGTGAGGTATCGTGTTGTGTATAATCTTTGGTTGCCTTCAAAAGAATTAGAGCATCTGTTTTATTTGATTCCCAATTCAATAGGTCACAAAGAGTTGTTCCTTGGCATTGGATATCACCCCAATAGAGGACACATAATGATAATAATCCTTGTAGCTATAGCAATGATGATGATGATGATGATGATGATGATGATGATGATGATGATGATGATGATGATGATGATGATGATGATGATGTGGTAATAATGAAATGACAATAATGATAGGATTCAATCATAATGTGTGTGAAGACGCGACCGAGCCACATTGGTTGAGAACCATAAATCTCCCCAAAACAATCCTAGCACAGAGCGGCACACTGTGATTTCGAACTAGAGCCATCCGTTGTTAAGTCTATCATGGTACTGACTGAGCTAATACGTCACCCTTGCATAACGTGTAGACGTGTAGTTTCTCATGTTTTCTTTATTCATATCACTTTTGACCCAACACTAAATACAAAATGTACATTGATCTGGAGATCTGCTTTTTTTTTTGTAAGTGTTTTACAGCGCTCGTAACTGCATAAGGTAATGTGAGCGCGCGGGACACAGTACATACTAAAATTTACAGCAGGTAGTAAATTTTGAATTTTTCCCCTGGTGGGAGCCGAAGCCTACTCTTGTCGATTTTGGGCCACCAAGGGATCTTTAACGTACGCAACTTGCACACGGGACCTTCGAGATTTTTCGCCCTTGTCCGAGAAGGCTCGATGTTAGATCTCACCGACCATAAGATCAGGGGTGTGGTTGAAAGACAGCAGTAAGATGAAGCCAAGAAATAGCAACAGAAAGGCTGCAGAAAGAGTGGAGATCTGCTTTTACGTGCGGACCTTTACTTTACTTTTCCGATCTGTGTTACCGTGCAGTGTCGAGAGAAGAAGCAAATTTAATGTATTTTTCTGGTGTGTTATTTGTATCAAATTGAAGGCAAACGAAGCAGAGGTAGGCCCAGAACAACCTACTTAGGGAACCTAAACAAATGGGTAACTAGGAAAGGTTCGGGAAATGTAACTTTTTTGAGAGCATCCGAGCAAAGGAATGGATGGAGAACCATGATCGTCAATGTCTGTAGCAGATCTGGCACTGGATGATGATGATGATGATGATGATGATGATGATGATGATGATGATGATGATGATGTTTGTATCGCCCGTCGCATAGTTATACTGTTCTTAACTAATGTTTCTCTGATCTCCTCCTCTATTCATCTTTTCATGGGCCTCCTCTTTCCTCTGTTTTCATTTAATCTCTAGCTGTAATGCTCTCGCTGCTAAACTGTCTGGTGTTCGTCTGGACAGATGCCCAAACAAACCATTTCATTCGTTGTTTACCTTTGTGTTGCAAGCAGCGAGTTGAGCCAACTTGTTCTCTGACAAACTCGTTTTTCACCCTGTCTCTTCTAGCGATGTTGAAAGTTGTTATTAGGCATCACATTCTCATTTCACATACAAGGTTTACTGGCAGAGGGTAGTGTTGTACAAATGTATAAATAAACAATTGTTAACAATAACATGT
This sequence comes from Aplysia californica, assembly GCF_000002075.1. Classification (NCBI taxonomy): domain Eukaryota; kingdom Metazoa; phylum Mollusca; class Gastropoda; order Aplysiida; family Aplysiidae; genus Aplysia; species Aplysia californica. Next base: position 1,535,405 of record NW_004797337.1, on the reverse strand, counting down.
TTAAGGTACATGCACAATATACATATTATATTCAGTGTTCGTGTTGGGTTTGTGAAATCAGATATAAATCTACATGTTGTTATTGTTTGTTTGTTTGTTTTTTTGGAGGTGCATTGTGTTCAACATTTTGAAATAAGAGGCATGAAAAAATTCAAGGTAAAAGAAAACGTTTAAGAACACTATGACAAGGGTTTGAAATAGGGGCATCCCCAGGGTTCTCAAGCATAATACCAACTGATAGCCAGAAGCGGGCCCAGTTCTGTGAAAACATTGCACTAAAGAGGTTTCATTTTCCCAAATACCTTTGATCTCAACACATACAAAAACTGTTCTTTTATGAATGGGGAGAAGGTCTCAATATATATGCGAGAGATTCTCTAAGAGAAAGTAGGCCTGAATGAAAATATCGGATTAAAAAGAAGATGAAACCACTTTAAAGAAAATGAGACCGGCCTGTTCAAAACTACAAACAAATAATCAATCAATCCTGGGGGGAATTTACTGTTGCGTCTTGGGTTTCACTTCATATAATGCACCCCAGGGACCCAAAGGTTTCCGGAGCGCTGAGCAGAAAAACATTTTTAAAAATACAGCCAAACAAAACACTCCAGGTTGTGCTGATGCAACGAGGCTTAAGGAGGCTCAGTGTCGTCCGCCTTTTAAGGAGGTCGAGTTCAAGATGTGAGTTGTCTTCTCATGGCTCTCCAGGGGGGAGAAGGTGGGAGGAGAAAAGAGAGGAAAAAAAATAACGTGACTGTATCTCTCTTTCTCTTTCTCTTTGTCTCTGTCTGTCTGTCTGTCTGTCTGTCTGTCTGTCTGTCTGTCTGTCTGTCTGTCT
>NW_004797337.1:1531645-1533941 GCF_000002075.1 Aplysia californica | reverse complement strand
AAACAGAGAGAGCGAGAGAGAGAGAGAGAGAGAGAGCACGTAGGGTGCACATACATGCACACACACACCCTTATTAAAAATGGATACACAAAATGGGCAGGCAGACAGACCAGCAGCCTGGCAGACAGAAAAATCTGATTATCCTTTTAACACAGAAAAACAGCTCGCTTTTGTACTGACCGTGTTTTTCTCTGTCACCCTCTATCATTGTTACTCTGACGACAAATTTGTCAAGCATCGTGGTGAATTCAGGACCAAGTCAAAAAATCGAAATCGAAGTTACCAGAATTTTTCCGCGGGTTTTGCAATTTACATCGAATGTCTATTTTTTTTTTTAGCTCAGTACCTTTTACGTCCATTTAAGAACACATTTATGTGTGGATTTTATTGAAAAAGATTGATGAAAAAGGCACACAAAGATTAAAATGTTCAGTTTCCACGGATTCCTTAGCTATGGTAATTACCAAACTTTGGCGGCCATTAACACTAGTTTTACCTGTGAAACCAGGCAACACCCACCTCCTTAATAAACCGCATATGAGAGATGAGTACTTTTTAATCCAAACATAGAGGTACAAATTTTAATGAACAAGCTTTAAGCTGATACCAATAAGTCCATATACCCAAATATTGACAAGCCCCTGATTCCATTGCGTTGTGACACATCTGGTTAAGAATTGGAAAAGTAAGCCTTAGGGATGCGAGGTGTGGCTGGAATGTCGGTTGATTCAGAAAAAGTTAGTAATGGCTTTTGAGGGGTTTTTTTCTTTTAAGGTTGATGCTGTACGCCCCATTGACAGGATTTAGATAATTTAGGAGGCAGGTTTCAGTCCTGTCTGTCAGGGTCAATCTAGGCAACATCCCTGCAGAAAGACCAAGATACTCGATTTTAAAAAAATTCTCCTCACCCAGAAATTGAACTCTGGCCTCCTTCGTGCGACAGCGAAAGGCCTATCTGCTACACCACAGACGATGGTCTTTCGAGTTTAAATGCTTGCTCTGCATTCCGGTACGCTTTGGTCAGCTGCCAAAGTTTGTAAAAGTATTTACTATGTTTTATTTTGTGAACGTGGTTATTTTCAGATGTCAAAAAAAAATCATATGATAAATGATCTAAAATATAGTAAATCTTATTTGTAATCTCAAAAGCACTGGTGAAAAGATCAAACAAGCTGAACAGTTCATATATCGAGGTTATACAATTACGTTCGATGTCAAATGCACCACAGAAATAAAAGGCAGAATTATTGTAGTTACAGCAGAAAGTTATAATATAACAAACATCTCATTTACTGCTAAAATAAGCGTTTTAAAAGACTATGTATAGACAATCCTTTTACGTGGCTCTGAATGCTGACAAATTGCGAAAGACACAAAAAAATAAGCTAGCAGCAACAGAAAAGTGGTTTCTTACGAGACTGTTTAGAATGAGGTGCTGAAGGAAGCCCGCTTTGGCCGCTCCTTAATAAAAACAATAAGTGAGAGACAAATCTGCCAAGTTATTCCACGGTCGCCCAAATCAATTTCTGGGGATTTACAGATAAATCCATTATTCAAATAAAGGCACCAAGGGGCATTTTACAATATAGTTTCGTTATTTCCTTCCCAGTTTTTTTATTTTAAACCAACGAGTACATTTGACAAGGTTCTGTTTGGGCACTCTCTTTTTCTTTAATTCTGCAATCTCCCAATTCAATTTCTGAGGCGTTCCCAGATAAACCGATAATGAATTAGAGAGGTCGAGGTAGTTGGATTTGAGAGGGGGGGGGGGGAATCTTACAGCATAGTCCCGTTTCGTTTCGATATATTCTTCCCAGTAGTTGATTTAAAAATAGCGAGTGTTAGGGTCATAGTTTTGATTTTGGTTTCTTATTTTCTTCAATGTTCTCAAAACTTACAGAAAATGACTTAAGCGCTTGTGATACAACGCTGACGTCATGACGAAATGCAGTTTCTATGCCTTAACCCTCTCCGTACGTCGTGTTTTACTCTTGTATCCATACGACGTGGGGAACTCTGTGCCACCACTTTCCAAAAAGGAAATTTACTCGTTAATCCGGTTCGTACGCTTTGCACAGCAGTCTGTCAAAATGATTTTTTGAGAAATGCTGAAAGTTTCAAAGAGATCTTCGCACTAAAAGTATTCTAAAATGTGAAGAATACAACTCCGGGGGTACAAATTGACCCCCATGGCGTACGGACAGGGTTAAACACCATGCTCTCACCGAAAAGAAAAGAAGGGAAAAGAGAACGGGGCAGGCCAACAATTACTTACTTAGAGAGCTTGGGTAGGTGA
>NW_004797337.1:1526304-1527886 GCF_000002075.1 Aplysia californica | reverse complement strand
TACGGCACTTGCAACACAATAAGGACTTGGAGGAGAGATAAGAACGATGGATGTTTGATAAGAAAGAAGGAGCAAACCACACCAGAGCACCCACTAACCACCAACAAAGACCTCTGTCCGTCGTCTCAGTGATGTTGTTCGTTCATCGTTTCTTTAGTCTTCCTCTCCTCTTAGTTTCCTCCAATATTCCTCAGCCTTCTACCTACCCCCAGTGTTGTAGTGAGAAGATCATCATTAAGGCCAAAGTTACGCTACATAAGTTTTTGTTTCTTAAGATCTTTCTTGCCGCAAATAGTCATATAAGTGCCGAAAACTAGAGGTCATTAACGCCAGTGACATACGACAGTTAATTGAGGAGCACTCTAAGCCAGAGGACCCAGTAATCTACACAGATGGATCGGTCAGGAGGGGTGAGAGAAGTGGGTGGGGTATTGTGGTGTGCAGTGGGAACAATAAACAGGTTCATAGCATGTCAGGAGCAATAGAAAGAACAACTTCAAGCATGAAAACGGAGATTGAGGCCGTAACTAGAGCACTTGGCTGGCTTCAAAATACAAGACCAAGAACTACCCATCCTATTACTGTCACAGACTCTCAGAGCATCCTGTGAAGGGTTGAGAAAGGGCTTCTTCAGGGTGAATGGATGAACCCAATACAACACTCATCACTTAGAGCCATCACGTGGATATTCTGTCCTGGATACTCTGATGGAGTGAAGGGTAATGAGGAGGCTGATAGGCTGGTGGGCAATGCCGTGGTTGATGGTTAAGTGAAATTTGACAAAGGAGAAGTGTTGAAGACCCTGGAGGAAAAGTTGTGGGATGAGGAAGACAGGGAGACAGCTGAACACCACGCAATCATCAGGATGCGGAAATGGGGATAGAGAGGGCAGAAGAAAGAAAGAAACGATTATCTGGAAAGGAAAGACGTCGCCATAATCAGACAGCCATTGGAACAATCAGTATGGATACCTTGCGGGCTTTGGTGCTGAGAGGAACTGAGCACTTATAAACCTGTCCGATGTGCAATGACGTTGTTGCACTGGACAAGTAATACAGGTAGGTATAGAGGTGGTTATGCTAGTGAAGGACATACAAAGAAGAGGAGGAGAGATAAGGACGATATACTTTATGTTTGATATCATGGGAGACAGAGCAAACCACACCAGAGCTCCTGCCAACCACCCTTGTTATGCTGAATGATTTGCTGACTTCTGCTTTTATGATGTGTCCGATGCTCATGATGATACGGTAGCTTTGGCGTTTAAGACTCCGCATTTAATTAACAATAAGGTGTGTCAGATTCTCCACACAAGACAAACCCTGCTGAATGAAACAAAATGTAGAAAAATACAAAACGTTGGTCTTGAAGGAAGGGTGTGGGGCAGGAGAGCCAGGCGAAAACAAAAAGTAACATGGATGGAAAACATAAAAACATGCACTAGCCTGGGTATAGCAGAATGTGTAATGGCAGCCCACGACCGCGAAGGATGGAAGGTCAGTACACGTCAACCTATGAGCACTTGATAATGATGATTCTTTTCGCGACTCTGCTGCGACTGTTCGTCTTTCATAAGTGTACA
>NW_004797337.1:1524369-1525934 GCF_000002075.1 Aplysia californica | reverse complement strand
GAGAGAGAGAGAGAGGGGGAGGGAGAGAGAGAGAGAGAGAGAGAGAGAGAGAGAGAGAGAGAGAGAGAGTCAGTCTGGCTGGTGCTGCCATTATCTGTCTTTGTCTGGCTATGTCTGACCTGTTCTTGAAAAGATTTTACGTCTTGGTCCTTTGCCAGCAATGATTGCTTTGGTCTACCTCTAAAATGCCGCATTGGAAGAAGTATCAAGCCACGCATAATAATGTCTCTTGTAAGAAAGCTTATATCAAATACCAAAAGCGTATTTTCTTTTGCGCTTATTTCCTTTTCGTGGATAGTTGGCTACTGCTTTGATGTGGTATGCTCTTCCTTTCCAATCAAACATCTAATGTCCTTATCTCTCTTCCTTCTATTCTTTTTGTGTTACTAATCTAGATCTAGTAGGAAAACCTCTTATCTTCGACACTTACGTGGCCTTTTTGTGTTGCAAGCGCCGTAAAACTCTTACTGAAACTAAAACTTATTTTTGTTACAACACTATCTATGTCGCTCTCGGACAAGTCTGATTCTTTTGTTTCGATGTAAGTGTTTTCACGCCCTCATGAACATAAATAAGATAATTTAGGAGGCAGGCTAACGACCCTGTCTGTCGAGGCCAACTCATGCTGAGAGGGATATAACATGGTAGCCGGAACACAGAGAGAGTCAATTAAAATTGTCTCCCCACTCGGGAATCGAACTCGGGTCTCCTGCGTGCGATAGCAAAGCGTCTAACCGGAGCACCAAATACGCCTATGACAAGTGGCATCGGTGGCCAAGTGGTTAGGCTACCGGACTCGTAATAATGAGGTTACGGCTTCGGGGGTTCGAGCCTCCGCTCGGTCCGACGTTGTGTCCCATGGAAAGGCACTTTACTGGAAATTCCTATTTTGCTCGGTCCCTTTGGATATGAACGTTAAACTCGGAGGTCCCGCCTCTTAAATATCCTTTCAGTGTTGATAGAGGCGTTAAATCCGTGCCATTTTTCCTCGCTGATAAAGCCATCATGGTCTTCAATGGTATCACATACCGGCAAATGCGGTGTAGAGGTTAAGCGCTTGTTGGCCACACGCAGAAGACCTGAGCTCCATTCTTGTGTGGGTAGAATGTTTCTCAATTATCTCGGTCTTTCTCATGGGACAGTGCACAACTTTCAGTCTGAGCTGGCCCAGACAAGCAGAACCGAATCCCGTGTCCCAAATAAATGGTCTAATCTAAATCCTGGCGATGGTGCGTAAAAATACACCCACATATCATATAACTCTAAATAACATCGCTCATATTGTTTCAAAGACATCACAGAACATTCAATACCACTTTCACTCTTTTTGTACTATGATTTACCAGATTGATCTAGTCATACGGTATAATAAAAGGCAAGGATAGATCGATGCAGTGCACACTGTAGCAAAAAAACACCTACAGAAGCAGAACAGCAACAATAGCGACAAGAGTTGGCCATAATCTATGTGGTATCGTGGTGAAATTAGGCTTCTTTAGGCCATTTTTATCGTTGTTTTGTGTGTATGTATGTATGTATGTGTGTGTGTGTGTGTGTGTGTGTGT
>NW_004797337.1:1519997-1522455 GCF_000002075.1 Aplysia californica | reverse complement strand
CTCTCTCTCTCTCTCTCTCTCTCTCTCTCTCTCTCTCTCTCTCTCTCTCTCAGCACTGGTTGCCCCTGACAGGAATGATTGAAGCCCGCCTCATAAATAAATGATCTTTTTTTTAAAAAACGTGTCAATTGGTGCGAAAAAAAACCCCAAGTACATTGAAAGAAAAAGAAAGAATAAAACAAAACATTGCTTACGCACATGTGAACCTGAACATTTTATCGCTGTCTGATTTCTAAAAATGTTTCCGATTGCAATCAGGTGTTGATCTGTTATTTCATTTCTCTCGGCAGACATCTGGATAATAACACCATCTCCAAGATCGGTCGCCACGTCTTTGATTCCCTTCCGGACTTGATGACTTTGTAAGCCCCCTGTCTTTGTGTATGCGTGTCTGTGAAGTTCTTTCTGTTGTAAAAAAAAAAAAAAAAAAAAAAGGTTTACGTATTCGTGAGAGTATCTTTTTGTTTTTTAAATGCGTCTAATATGTGTACTTGTTTTATTTCCACTTGTATTTGTTTTTTTATGTTTGTCAGTGTGTGGGCGTCTTGTTTGTTGGAGGAGGTTGTTTTTTGTTTTTTTTTGGTTTTTGGTTTGTTTTGGTCTTGGACTTGTTGTTTTGTTTCTTCGTTTTTGGGGGTGCCCTCCAACCATCCACTCTAACACCAATAAAGGAAAGACTAGAAGTGGTTGTCCACTTCACACACTTAAGTCCATTTTATTAAATACCAAGCAAGTACTTGATCAAGGATGTCGGTAGTCTGGTGGTCAGGCTGCCGGACTCGTAATCGTGAAACTGAGGGGTTCGGGGGTTCGAGCCTCAGCTCGGTCCGACGTTGTGTCCTCGGGAAAGGCACATTACACGAATTTCTCATTTAGGTCGATCCTTTCAGAGACAGGCGTTAAACTCGGGGGTCCTGTCTCCTAAATAACCTAATAGTGTTGATAGGGGCGTTAAACCTATACCATTTCACATTTTTCTTGAGCAAGAGCCCGACAAAGCTTCCAAGACCGTGAGAAAACTGTTAAAGAGAGTCTCGTGTAACAGAAATGTAAGCCTCAAGAACAGGATGACAGTAAACAACCAGGTGTTCAGGGAACACTGCTTTACGCAACTGAGATCTGGACAGCGCATCACAAAGGGAACGTGAACAATTTCATTAGCTTTCTTTTTAAATGCCTTTGAAAGATCTTTGGAAAAGCGTGATATTTTCCGCCGACTTTTTTCTATAAAGAACTAGAGAATACAACATCGTCGTCATCCGTGTCAGATCTGTGAAAGACATCGGCGACCATGGTTCTCCATTCTTTCCTTTGCACGAATGCTCTTTAGAAAAAAGCATTATCCTGATCGTTCCCAGTCACCTGTATGTTTAGGCCCGCCAAGTAAGTTACTCTGAGTATATCCCTGCCTCGTTTGCCTTCAGTTTTGCCAGTGAGAGCTAGTTGTCAAGGTTTTAATGTCTATTCAGGTGTCCCAGAAACTGTATTTGTCTTTCCTTGAATGCAAAGAGGAAGAAAACCCATCTGTATGAAGATGCAAAGTCGTCTGCAAGAGGGACAAGACCCAAAAAAGATAAACCTTAAATCCTAGGAGCGTGGGTGGTTTGGCGGGTGCTCTGGTTTTGTAAGCTCCTTCTTTCCTATCAAACGTCTATCGTCATTATCTCTCCTCCTTTTTGGGGGGCATGTTATTACTCTCTTGTAACACCTCTATTCTTCGGCTCTTATATGACCTTATTGTGTTGCAAGTGCTATAAAACTCTTACTAAAACTAAAAATCCTAGGAGTATTTGACGAAAGATCGCTTCCAACGATTGGTGGACGTCAAAACGACCCTCAAACCGAAGAAAGGGGATGTAGCAGCAAAATGTGTCGAAATACCCGAAAAAACACGATATGTCACTTTAGAGTATAGAACATCAACCATTCCCTTACTTGTACTCACGGCATTCGGAATTTTCTACCACGCAGGGGCTTAATTAGACACTGACGTGAGTCAAAAGTTAACTGTAGTATTTCAAGTAGAAATTCTAGCCAGCTTAAAAAGGAGTTTCTCAAAATATGGTTCTCTGAGAAGATTTAAACTGAGAATTGTGACCCCACCTAACGAAAAAATATAATAACAACCCTGTTTTAGCCGTTTTAACGAAAATTCAGGATTTCCGAACATTTCCTGTTGACTAATCCGAGCTCACATAACATTGTCATTCCATTGCCGTTTTTTTTCTTTTGGGGGGGGGGTAGGTTGTTGCTTTTTAAAAATATGTCACAATGAAAGCAAACACCCGTCTTTTTTCGCTCAATAAGATCGTTACTGATCGTGATCTGTCTGTTAGGCCGCATTACAGCGTCAATAATTAGCCACGCGCGGGGACAGGATTTGCCTTTCATTCTGAGGTGAACGAACCCAAAGATGGCGTTGACATTGTGGAAGGTATTCACAGGCTGTTCTTTTTTT
>NW_004797337.1:1517886-1519360 GCF_000002075.1 Aplysia californica | reverse complement strand
TTGTTGTTCTTCTTCTTCTTCTTCTTCTTCTTCTTCTTCTTCTTCTTCTTCTTCTTCTTCTTCTTCTTCTTCTTCTTCTTGTTTTCATGTTTTTTGTAGGTTATTGTTTTAGTTGATGCTACTGATTCTTCTGTCGTTGACGGCTTACAATTGATACAAGGGTAAATGCTCGTGTTGTACATTTAGGAGGAAGGTCACTTTGGCTTTGACCACACCTGTCCGGATCCCTCGCGATAGACGGGATACAGCGTTGTAGCAGAAAAATGGAAACACTTGATAGAATGCACTTTCACGCTCGGATATTATCGAATTCACGCCTTTTTGCAGTCACTGGTATGTAATGCGCCTAATCATCACACCGCAGACGCTGGTAAAATAATATAATATTGGAACCAACAAAAGCTATGAACGATTTGTGTCAAAACATGATGGAATCGGGCGCTCGTCAATTTTTGCGCATATTGAGTTATTAGTATCACATTAAAAAGCTTGTTCATTTTGTTGTGCTTTTGAAAAATACAATACTCATCTATCCTGAATAGAAGTCGAAACATGATATGCGAGGGAAAGAGGTAGGGGGCCTCCTGGTGTCAGAGGTAAAATTTGCAAGAAAATGGTTTGATTGTCCTTAGAAACTGTAAATTTACATTTTCTGTGCTTTTCATTAACGTTTTCAATAAAGTCAACACAGAAACGTGTTCTTAAATGGACAATAGTGTTGAGATTTAGAGGGAAAAAAGAAAATTGCCCCACTAGCGGGAAAATGTCAGTTTCTTTGATTTCATTACTTTGACGAGCGTCTTATTTCACTACGATGACGCACATTTTTGAATAAAGTGGACGAGGCCATTATCGTATAAGAGGCTTACAGGAAAACTTGTCCTGGTATTGATCCGTTATTGCGATAATTCTGTGCAAACACAAGACAATAAATGAATGTTTTGTGCATTATGCGTTTTCACCAATAACCAAACCGCTTTTCTGCTCCTCTTACGTAAAGGAAGAAAGAAATTTCTTGGCTTAAATGTTCTTTGCACTCATGCATTGCTGCACTTTAATTGCGTTGGAATTGATAACCGTCTGAAGCTCTCAGATTTCCTCGGAAGACGCGGGAAATCGCTGGAACGTTTAATGGGTGTTTTTGAGCGCAAAGATTGATTGGTTGAAAGCCCAACGCCAAGGAAAATTTTTTAGTTCTTTGTCTGAGCGAAGAGGAGGGGGGGTTCTTGAAAGAGATCAGCGTCCTTCTTGACGCAGAACGTAAGCATCATTACAAAGCCAGGGCTACCTCTGCAGCACTTTGATTAGTTGTTTGTTTGATGGTATATTATTATTTTTGCTTTGTTTGTTTGTTGTTGTCTTTTTTCTTTTTGGGGGAGGGGAGGGTGTACAAAAGATTTATGTGTGTTTGTGTATGTATGTGTGTGTTTTTTGTGTATGTATGTATGTGTGTGTGTGTGTGTGTGTGTGTGTG
>NW_004797337.1:1514295-1517173 GCF_000002075.1 Aplysia californica | reverse complement strand
GGAGGGGGGGGGCGATGCCGTGGGTGGTTAATGTTTCCCTGACTCCATCTATCTAATGACAAGAACAAAAAAAAGGAAAGCGACTCCTTTCTTTCAGTTTGCTAGATTGCTATGTCCGGTGTAACCTACTTTTAGTCAATGACAATTTGTAGGTATTTTTACGTCCCCATCTACACAATTTAGATCATTTATTAAATTAGGAGGCGGACTTCCAACCGTTCCTGTCACGGCTAACCCGGGCTGTGAGGGATAAAGCATCCGAGCAGAAAGACGTCGATAGAAAATATGTTCACCCCACTTGGGAATCGAACTCGGGTTTCCTGTGTGCGTCAGCGAAGCACCTGACCGCTACACCACATACGCCATACAGTCATCTATATATCTAGACATTATTAGTGAAAGTTCTTCACTTTCGCCGCCTAAAACTTCGGAACCACTAATTGAATTTCGAATTTGAAAAAGTTAACGGTGGTTCAGAATCATTTAAAGGGTGCACAATTTAACTGAGGAGTCTGAAGTCATTTAAGTTTTTCATTAGTTTCGTTTAGATCTATTCTTGGGAAGATCCGTCTTCTAAGACGCCATTGTAATCAAGTGAGACTTCCATTCACAAGGAGTGCGCGCACTGCTCCCACACCTTTGAAATTCTGGAGTGTACAACCACGAAAGCGGAATAGAGAATCAATCTATGCATCTCTATATCTAGACCTTCTAAGTTTTTGCGTCTCTCAAAATTTATTGCTCCATTCCAGTAGAGTGTAAATATAGTAGGCCAATGACTTTCAGTTGATGTTAATACGCCGATCATTCCTTTCATCGAAATCGTCACTTTGGACGCCTAAAACTTCCAAACCACTTAACTTTCGAATTAAAAAAATATTTACGCTGGTTCAGAATCAGTTAAAGGATGCACAGTTATATTAAGGAGCCTGAAGTCACAGTAGTTTAATTTTGTTTTTCATTATTTTTGTTTAGATCTAATCTTGGGAAAGTCCATCTTCTTAGACGCCATTGCAAACAAGTGAGGCTTCCGTTCACATGCAGTGCACACTGGTCCTACAATGACTTGACGATCGATTCTTTTGAGTCCGTTTATCGAACGGGTACCCAGCTAGTTAACAATATGTGTAGAGCTTCCAAGCTCTGGGAATTGAAAAAAGGGAAGCCTTATTTTCAACATGAGTCAGATATTATCTTGACCGGACAAAATAAGGTTCAAGGGAAGTTGTCGTTTATTTACTCGACGGTTTTCTGGGCCACTACTCAGTACAAGAACAAAACCAAGTAACAAAGCATGGAACTGGTGAATCGTAGCTTCACATTATAAAGTTAATCTGATTTTTTTTTACCTAGGACGTTCCCTGTAAATTAGAGATGGTTGGCTGCTTCCCAGTGTCTTGTCTCTTTGATACGGGGTGCCGTCACGATCGGTTCAGTTCGGTAGGCTAGGCTGGCCAGATTGAGGGCCCAAAGCGACCATCGTGGCACAAACCAATCGCCATATCCGCAGCCTCAGAAACAAACACGTTTGGTTTTCAGGTCGCGAATTGGGCGATCGGTTGACGATTGGTTTGTCGATCTCCCAAAGGGCACTGGGTATGACCAGTGAAACAAAACCAATCTCTCACCACCCGCTGCGCACGGAGAGTGGAAAAGAAAACTCGAAACGGAGGGGGAGAAGGATTATTAATATTATTTTATATCATTTCATATTATTTCTACTACCAAACTACCCTCGACCCGTCCCTGTAGAACAACGCTATACTGCGAGATGAATCCTAGAAGAGATAGATAGATAGATAGATAGATAGATAGATAGATAGATAGATAGATAGATAGATTAGGACTCACTTTGCTCTAGTCGAAAATCCTAACAGTGGCATTACGGACGCTAGTAATGGGAAAGAGATTAGAGGGCGCATGAATAATAAAATTGAATGAGCGATGGAATGGGTGGGTGAGTGAACGAGTCTGTAGGGAGTCAGATGGGTACGTCTTTCTTAAAGGAAAAGGATACTGATATTTCCAAGATTTCTCATCATATAACTAAAATTACCTCCCTACCTGAATATGCCCATGTGTGTAGAAGATGACTTATCGCTTAAGCAGCAACAAAATCCATGTCTGACATTGACTTATCTGGGGAAAACCGTTCCACTTTCGAATATTCATCAAAGAGAAAGTGACCGTGGTAAAAACCGAGACTATGTGGCTGATATTTTCATATCGCCAAATCTGATTGGCTACATATGCCTAGATGAGCCAATGGACTGGCTCTATGCTCTTGACTAGGTTGTGGAATTAATGGATTAACAACAATGGCAAAACATTTAGTAAAAAGGTGTGCGCAGGGGAAACCGGTGTGAGAAAAAAAAGTCAAGGCTCAAAGGGATAAGTGTTATTAACTGGTGGATGAGCAGAAAGAGGGAGAGAATGAAGAAAAGGAGAAGTACGAAAATCTAATGAAAAGGAGAAGAACGAAAAACATTCTAAAGTAAAAACATAACAGACAAAGATCAAAAGAAGCAAAGAAATTCTGAAAGAAATTGTATGATAATGGGAAAATGGTGAATAATGAAGAAGAAAATAGGTAAAAAAGAGAACAATGAGGGATGAAGATGCAAGAATGGAGAAGAACGGGGTTAATGGAGTAAATGGTAGGAAAGGGCGGGGTTTGTAAGAAACGGATTCTCTTATGAGATTTTCTTCAGAGATTTTCTTCAGAGATTTTGTTGTTGTTGTTTTGTTTTGTTTTGTTTTTGTTTTGTTTGTGTTTTTGTTTTTGTTTTTTTGGGGGGCAATAATTATTTGCCGTCGTGTACAGAAGAAGATGATTTTTAAAAATCAAATTCCTTTCCTCTCCTCTCTTCTATCTCCC
>NW_004797337.1:1509738-1513262 GCF_000002075.1 Aplysia californica | reverse complement strand
TGACAAAAGACCAAAAATTGATTATGGCTTGATGCATTATTGTAACATTATTAGAACTTGAGCATTTGCCTGTTTTTATTCATATTATTCTTTTAAAAAGGTATAGTTTTCTACTTCCCAATGTGTGTTTATCCATATCGGTCCGCAGCATTTCCAATGCCACAGCTTTCAGGTGGCTAGTCTCTTGGAGTGTGTCCTGGGACGAAACACTCTAATTTGTCGTATCAAGTTTTAGTTGATCGCTTTTAAGCACAAGGGGGCTATCCCGAAAAATGCTGTTTTGAGAAGATCGAAGGTAACGTTTTTGCCCCTTGTTCAGTTTGTTTAAAAGACAAGGAGAGTTTTCTCTATGACCAAACAAATATACACATCAATGAAACCAAACGTCTCTAAAGGTAGGACAATGCCCACTTTTGGTGTAGGTCAAGATATCTAGAAGCATCCGAAATCTGGGGTAGCCCGCTTGCCCTTAAAAGCGACCAATTGAAAATGTGCGTTTGGCCCCCTGAGCGATTGAGTTTGGCACCCCTGCTCTAGCATGTAGTGACCCATACAAATAGGTTCCTTTGTGTCTGTGGACAGGAGTGGGTATGAAAGAGGGGGGGGGGCGGAGGAGAGGGATGCATGTACAAGCAGGTGTCATTCAGGTTAGTAAGATTTTGATTTCAGTTGCTTCTCATCTGGCAATACTCTTAATGATACCTTTGCCTCTGTTCATGGTCTAATAATGATTTCCTCGCCTTCGTGCACTATGTATAATAATGATTCCTTCGCCTTCGTTCATTGTCTATGTATAATAATGATTTCTTCGCCTTCGTTCACTGTCTATGTATAATAATGATTTCCTTGCTTTTGTTCACTATGTATAATAATGATTTCTTCGCCTTCGTTCACTATCTACGTATATAATGATTTCTTCGCCTTCGTTCACTGTCTATGTATAATAAGGATTTCTTCGTCTTCGTTCACAGGACACTGTCCCACAACCCGCTTGCTAACCTTATATCTCACCCAGTGTCAATCTTCAGGCAATGTGCTCAACTCCGGACGCTGTAAGTATTTCAACCTTGTTGTTGCTTGGGGGGAGGGGTGTTGTAGTGTGGGATATGTTTAAATGTTGATCGTTCCTGCCCCCGTCAACACAATGCCTGTCCGGGCCAATCAGGGCTGAGAGAAATGAAACGTTTCAGCAGAAAGACTGATGGGCACGAAAAGAAATTCAACGCTCTTCGGAATCGAACTCAGGTCGCCTGCGTTCGATGGTGAAACGCTTAATCGCTTAATGCCAGACCCATCTGTTGCTGCTGTCAATAGTGTTGTTGTCTCAAGATGTAGGAATAGGTTTAGAATTTGACACTTTTAAGTACAAACGGGTAGCAACACAGTTTTAATTTTTTGAGTCAGAAGAATCATTTGACCATCTCCAAACCCTTGTCAAAACGTTGTTTCACTGTCTGTAAAATAATAAATAGCATTCGCAGAGCTCATATCCCTGCTCAACAGCAAGCTTTCTGCGCTTTACAATCTACGTTACTACCCCAGTGAACCCTAGAACACCCAGAAGCATTCTTGGCTTCCCAGGAGTGCAGGCAAGCAACCGACTAAGCGCTCAAACACACTATAGACGGGTACCCATTCCCACGTGGATGAAATGAGGAAAAGTCGCCTAAAGTGCCTTTACCAAGGACACAACGTCGGGCACCAGCCAGGGTTAAACCCACGACCTTTTGGTTACGAGCCCAACAGTCTTACCACTAAACCTCCGACGCCATTGTCTATATTCGGGTCCCTGCATTGATCTTCCTACGGAATTTGCTATGACACACTTTTACTTTATAACATCATTAAGTTTTATACAATGCCTGGTAATTGATGGTTACTGTTGTGCCAAAGTTTCTCTCTGAGTTAGCTGCTATTAACTCTTAGACGCCGGTCTGTCTTCTAACTGATTAGACGCTGCATTTTTGTTTTGTTTTGTTTTAATCTTACTTTCTTCTTTCATCGAAAGCATCTTTTTCCCTGTACTGTAACTGTGTCTTCATACGTTAGTCTTCACTCTTTACTGAACATTTTAAATTTGTGATAAAAATGTATAGCTTGAAACCTATCTTTAAAAAAAATAAATATATGAAAATGCTAACGTATGCCATTTTCAATTAAATCTTGCTTTGATAAAACAGCTAGTAATCCTGCTATTTGTAAGAGCTAGCATGTCTCGTTCCCAGACGCATTCTCAGAGACCAAAATTCTTAAAGCTGTCACATCGGAATCGCTTAAGACTACATTTTTTACTGTCAAAATCTGCACCTGTGTTCATTCTTCTCTTGACCTAATCCTTGTTGTTGTTGTTGTTGTTGTTGTTGCTACTGCTGTTGTTGTTGTCTTGTTATTGTTATTATTATTGTTATTGTTGTTTTTGCTGTTGTTATTGTTGTTGTTATGTTGTTGTTGTTGTCGTTTTTGCTGTTGCTGCTGCTGCTGCTGCTGTTATTGTGTTGTTATTGTTGTTGTTGATTTTGTTAATATCTGGCCAACGAAAACGCTAAAAATTTGCATACGAGCGCACCCTCGAGATGTCAAAGTTGAAACAGCTCAGCATTATATATTTTGCCCTACTGTGCTGATGATACAGATTCGAATCCCTTCCAGGGTGTTACAGAACCGGGTTGTTTTGGGGTGAGTTTTTTAATGGCTTTTCTTTCGCTTTGCTTGAACCGGCGTCTGTGCTGTAGAGGTCAGGTGCTTCGCTGAGTGAGTGAGGGAGGGAGGGAGTGAGTGAAGCAGGGAGGGAATGAGTGGGGGAGTGAGTGAGTAAGTGAGGGAGGGAGAGAGGGAGAGAGTGAGTGAGGGAGGGAGGGAATAAGAGAGGGAGGGAGAGGTGGAGTGAGTGAGTGAGGGAGGGAGAGAGTGAGTGAGTGAATGAGGTAGTGAGAGTGAGTGAGGGAGTGAGTGAGTGAGTGAGAGAGAGAGTGAGTGAGTGAGTGAGTGAGTGAGTGAGCGGGTAAGTGAGTGAGGGAGGGGGTAAGTGAGTGAGGGAGTGGGTGAGGGAGGGAAGGGAGAAAGGAAGAAGAGAGGAAGGAAGGAAGGAAGGCATGGAGGGAGGGAGGGAGAGAGTGAATAGTAGGATTACAATGATAAAAGATTAGAGTAACATTTTTTGTTGGGGGGGGGCGGGGAGTCTTGGAGAAGGCGGTTAAGATAGAAGACAAAATCACACAAATTTAGAGACAGAGAGGAGGTCTGAATCTTAAATAGAGAGACACAGAGAGAGAGAGAGACAGAGAGACAGAGACAGAGACAGAGACAGAGAGAAAGAGATAGAGATAGATAGAAACATGAAGATAAATAGATAGATAGACAGATGAGAGAGAGCGAGTGAGCGAGAGAGAAAGAGAGAGAGAAGGAGAGAGAGAGAGAGAGAGAGAGAGAGAGAGAGAGAGTGAGTGAGTGAGTGAGTGAGTGAGTGAGCGGGTAAGTGAGTGAGGGAGGGGGTAAGTGAGTGAGGGAGTGGGTGAGGGAGGGAA
>NW_004797337.1:1505415-1509638 GCF_000002075.1 Aplysia californica | reverse complement strand
GAGAGAGAGAGAGAGAGAAAGCGAGAGAGAGAGAAAGAGAGAGAGAAATCTTGGGGGAGAGAGGGAGGGAGGAAGAGAGAGAGAGAGAAAGAGAGATGAGAGAGAGAGAGAGAGAGAGAGAGAGAGAGAGAGAGACAGAGAGAGAGAGATGAATAAAGATTATCTCTGCTTTTTGTATTTGCTACTGGACACGAGAGCATACGCGTGACCCAAACACAGAATACAATACGAGTTTGCTTTCAAGTTCAGTGACCTGTGTAAGGTCATCTTTTCGATGATAATAAAGAAAGCAGAGCAAAGTAACGTTTCTGGTGACCTCAAATGAGACGTTGAAGAATGATGCTGTCCCCAAGAAACTTCACTAATTGGCGCTGCTGCTTCGGGTAGGGGGGGGAGGAAGGGGTGTAGGAGGAGGGGTAGGGTGGGGTCTAGCGTCCCTTGGATAATTACAGGCTGAACAATGATAAGCGAGGAAGAAAAGCGAGAGAGAGCGAAGGAAATGCAAATTATGTCGTCCCCATGGATTTTTTTCTTTTTTTTTTTTAGGGACAGGATCAGTTTCAACAAGTTACTCTTTATCTTCTCAAGTTTTGCCATTTTTACCGTCTTTATCATCATCATGTTCATCATCACGAACATCAACATCACTATTATCATTGTTATTATCATCGTCATCATTTTCATTTTCATTATTATCATCACCATCATAATTGTTGTAAGTCTGATAGCAACAACAACAAAAAAAAGCAGCAGAATTTCAGTTAGAGAATTTCCTGACATATTTTAAAAACATCATCATCATCATCATCATCATCATCATCATCATCATCATCATTATCATCATCATCATCTGTCGAATAGTACCCACGAACAGATATAATTATATGCTCACAAGTGTAATAAGGGACGTCTAAAAAAAAAAGAAAGAAAAAGAAAAAGAAAAACATGTAAAGGGCATTACTTTTGTTATCCTTTCACCAATTATTTCAACAAAAATTGGAACAGATCAAATTTAACCACCAGGACAGTCAAACTGATTAACAAAAAAGATCGTAAATAACAAAATAGTTCACTCAGCCAAAAAAGTGTCCGCGGAAGTCCGCGCATTGTTTCAGATGGCGCTGCAGTCTTTGTTTTGAAGCTTTCTTTCGTTTCTCCAGAAGAAGAATAGTGTATTAGTTTCACTTTTATTGATTTTTTTTCACGCAAGTAGGGTAACTCTGATCGCAAAGTCGCACTTTTTCGAAGAGGGCACAACCGAATTGTGAGGACACTTTTTTAATTGGCTCAAAGGGAGGAGTGAACTATCCTGTTATGTACGATCTTTGTTAATACGAAGAAAATAAATCAACGTGCTTGAAAAAATATTGTTTGCTTGTTTTTTCAACCAGAATTGAGTTTAAAAAAAATCGTTAAAATCAACAACAATGTATTTTTGTTCATTGAGGAATAAATGGATTTACAACTGAAATTGCTGTGACAGAGTGTTAAAATAAAATATGACCTATTCAAAATGCCATGTTTTTCTTTGGAGTTTTTGAAAGACAGGTATACGGAAACAACCCTCAAACAATCCAACGGTTGACATTCAGCTTTGAGCAAGAGGTATAAAGAATCGACACAGAAACACGCCGCGGGGTTTTTCAGAATTTCCGGCAGCGTTTTTGAGCTTGTCTTGAGAGAAATGGTCGACACCTGGAGCATATCATTTAAATATCAATCACCTCTCCCTTGAGTTTGATTCGCAATGTCAGTTTCAAATAGATTTGTTCTTTGATGCGCAAATACACATTACGGTTGATTTTAAGCATTTGTAAAGTGTGCGTTTGGCTGAATTTTGGTTGATATTTTAGAAACTTAATATAGATTTATTTCTCAGATTTTCTTCATATGAACAAATTTGACGTCCTGTCGGTTGAATATTATTTGTTCATAGTAGTGTTGAAATTGGTGAAAAGATAACCGAGCTATTGCCCTTCAAAAGGGTCGTATGCAACCTCTTTGGTCGTATCTTTTAATTTATTTTATTATGAGTGCTGTCTCTCGGGATCCCTTTGTCCTTCTTCTTTCTCATTTGCTTTTACCACTGCTCCAAGTGCTCTGCTTTGCACAAGGTTTTTCTTTGTATCTTCAGGGCTTTTAAGTTTTGTCCTTGTTTTCAGATTTTGCTAATGAACAACTCCCTCCCCCAACATGAAGAGAGAGAGAGAGAGAGAGAGAGAGAGAGAGAGAGAGAGAGAGAGGTGGAGAGAGAGAGAGAGAGACGTACAGACCGACAGACAGGCCGACAGACAGACAGACAGACAGACAGACAGACAGACAGACAGACAGACAGACAGACAGGCAGGCAGGCAGACAGACAGGCAGGCAGACAGACAGACAGACAGACAGACAGACAGACAGAGAGGAGGGCTGGGGGTGAAGGAGAGAGCTAGTAACAAAGAAAAACCACCAGGTCTTCTCTACAGAATCAAAAATAACCCCAACCCCTGACACAATGATGGCATTTAGTGCCAGGGATGACGAACGGACATAAGAAGTAGACTGAAAATTGACCAATCATTCACAAGCCTTATACAATTAACGGCGAAAGTGTGAAAGACCAAAAAACGACCGGTCACCATTTGGCAGCAATCACCAATCAGTAAACTCCCTCGTGACTCTTTGGGGCAAAAGAAGATAGGACTAACACTAACATTAAACAGAAATTCAGCTGACAGTGAGTGAACGCATATTATCTCTTCAATAATAATTATTTACATAAGCACCATCTCACTTCATCACTCACCACCAACTTCATATTATCTAAAACCATCACTGCTCTCAGATCCTTGACACACTTCTATATTTCTTGAATCTCTATCTGTAACAGTTACATGTTATAATAATATTGTTATGTACGTGATACACTACTAGACACTATCATAAGCACCTTTTCCACTAATCAGATGGCGTCAATCACATAGAAATGGGCATGGGACAAGAAAAGTAATCTTCAAATACTCCAGAAATAAATACAGTCGACATTGTTTAAGATGGCCGCCCGTTCCGAAAAGAAAAGTGGTTGTCTTAAACAGGTGGACGACTTATACACAGTGTCATTTAATGTAGAAAAACGAAAAGAGGAAATGAAAAATGGCCGTTAGGGCAGATTGTCTTATACGGGTGGTCGTTATGGCAGGTTCTACTGTGCTAGATGTCGTAATGACCAGCCACTCGCAACATTTAAAACAACGGCGAAAGTGCGAATGGCCTAAACAGACCGGTCACCGAGGCTGTTGACAGATATCATCACACACTCCAGAAATAAATATAAAATATATACGTCATATTATTAACCAGGTCAGCGTTCGATCTATTATCAAATCTGGAAAGCAAGCAACATCTCACTGCGCACCTAGATTCGGCTCTTTAACTCCAATGTTACGTCTGCGTTCCTCTACGACTGCGTAACTTGGAAGACAACAAAGACAGTACAGACTTTCATCAACAGATGTACAACGAGTACCCTAAGAATAAAGTGGCAGGATAGAATAAGAAATGAAGAGCTGTGTGAAAAAACAGGGGGGGGTGGAGACGTAGAAATGGGACTAAGAAAGTATCGGTAGATAGGACACACCCTCAGAAAGCCCAGCGGAAACATCACAAGACAATCGCTGCAGTGGAACCCACAAGGAGCTCGAAGCAGGGGTAGGCCACGGGAAACATGGAAGAGATGTGTGGAAAGGAACATAATGAGAGAGACGAGGAACATAATGAGAGAGATGAAACTCACTTGGAACGAGCTTGGAAAGATGGCCCAGGACTGAGATAAATGGAAGGAGCTTGTATGTGGCCTATACCCTGCCAGGGGTGAAAGGCTTTGACGATGATGATATTATTAACCAGCCACTCTCAACCTTTAGAACAGCGGCAACGATGCTAATGACCGGAAATCAACTGGTCACCGGTTGATAGCAGTCACCAATTACCCCAACGTTAATATCATTGGCTCGTTGGCATACTAAGACTATTTTCATGTAAGTGGTTGCCAGCAAGTGAAAACAGTAGGTAAATCTCTTACCACCCGCTCCCCATCCCCACTCTCTCTCTCTCTCTCTCTCTCTCTCTCTCTCTCTCTCTCTCTCTCTCTCTCTCTCTCTCTCTCTCTCTCTCTGAATCTCTCTGCTATGTCTTTGTGTACATAGATAGATAGATAGATAGAGATAGATAGACACTCCCGA
>NW_004797337.1:1497915-1500415 GCF_000002075.1 Aplysia californica | reverse complement strand
CTTTGGTGTAGTTAGCTCCTCCTTTTTTCCTATCAAACATCTGTCGTCCTTATCTCTCCTCCTTTTTCATGTTTGTTAGTCTCTTGTAACACATCTAATCTTTGGCACATATGACCGAAGTGTGTTGCAAGTCCGTAAAAGTCTTACCAAATGTTTTTGTTTAAAAACTGAAAGTACCAGTACAGACAACTATAAGTATTATTGGGCCTGTGATGCTATGATCAAGGAGTGACGTACGTGTATTCTGTATGCAAATAGTAGCTGTGAAAGATTTTTCTTAAAGATGTTGAATTTTGAGAAGAGGAGCAAAATCAAAAGGTTTTAGTTGTACCTGTGGTAGTGACACCGTATACTATTGCACAAGAATTGTCGAGGGTGTGTTTTATTTTAAAGAGTGAACCATCTTGCGGAGCATTGGCTTTGTAATTATTATTACGTTATGCCTATTGAATGGCCCTCCACTAAACCACTGTTAGAATCCTCGACTACGGTCAAGTGGCAGCGTTTTCCAACTTCATAAAAAAAAATTATACAGATGTTAAGCGATTATAAGTGTTTGTGTACTTTCGAGAGTACTGTCTAAAACTGATAATTTGTCCCTTTTTTTACTTAGACTTCTGAAAGGCTGCGACATCAACAACTTTAACCAAGCAAGTTTTGCTGGACTAACCAGTCTGAGACATTTGTAAGTACCCCCATATATCAATGTCTTGTTTCCTTTACTTTATTGCCTTAAGGGGATTTTTTAAAACTTGGTCTGTGCGGGTTTTGTAGGGCTTTTTTTTAGAAACTACGCCAACACACTGATGGTAATTCAGTTCTTGGGGAAAAACCAGGCCTACAGACAGAAGTGTCAGAAAAGAAATGTTTGACCTTCCAGTGGTGGCCTCTACTGACTTTTATTTTAAACTTTTAGATTTAACAACTCCCTTGATACATCCCACAGTTTAAAGAACTCTACGAAGGGAGACAAATGGCAGTATTGATTTATGAAATAGGCTAGTAGGCGAAGATCCAGGATTTGCAAAGCGGACACTCCCACTTTCTCTACGTCTGAGACATCGGCTTCAAACAACCTTTATCTAACTTTTTTTCTTTATTTTAAATTATATATACACATGTATATGTATAATCTATATATATTATATATATATATATATATATATATATATATATATATATATATATATATATATATATATATATATAAGATGTATATATATATAAATATCTCGTCAAAATAATCAAAGTGAAGAAACTTGCATTTTCCCGCAGGTTAGTGAATTTTTATCAAATTTTTATTTTTCGGCTCAACACCTTTCACGCCCAATAAAGAACTCATTTCTGAGTGGATTTTTCTGAAAAACGTTGATTAAAGGCACAAAAAATGTTAATTTTCAGTTATCACGGACTCTTAAGCTAAGGAAATAACTACTCTTTGGCGGCCATTTTCTCACTAATAATTTTATCTCTGAAAACATGTTATCCCCACCTCCTTCTTTCGCAAATATCTCGACTTGTATTCAAGATAAATAGATATTTTTTTCATCCAAATAAACACAAGTGAACAAGCTTTAAGATTATACCAATAACTCTACATGCCCAAAAATTGACGAGAGCCTGATTCCACCTCGCTACCTCACATATTTTTTTTTAGGGAGGGGGTTGGGGTTTGTTCGTTTGTTTGTTTGTTTGTTTGTTTGTTTGTTTGTTCTTGTTTTTGGGGGGATTTTTTTTCATGGGGTGGGATGATGGAGGTGGGGTTGTTGATCAACCAGACATGCATATTTTAGACCCGTCTCCATTAGACAAATAATTATAGCACCTGGATTTTTTAGCTTGAAATAGAAATCCGGCAGACGTGAGCAGCGTGGAATGTGTCGTCTGCAGCAGATGTCAATGACCGCCCCGGGGGACACCACAGCGTGATCTTAGACGGAAGTGACGAAAACATTATTACGTCAAGTCTGTTCTCTTCCGAGAGGATACGATAATGGTGTCTTTGTATCTAGACTTGACGCGATAAACGAAATCTGTTTCAGTATTGAATTTGCAAGGACAAAAATTTGTTATAAGTATATTCTTGGGGAAAAAAGGAGCTGGAGAGTAAAAGAATACTTACTGTAACCCGAAGAACCATGACAATCATTGATCTGACTCGAGAATAAAACCTATATTTAACCAGAAGATTAAAAAGTAGGATCCCGATATAAGTAAGAAAGAAAAAAAATAAAATAAACGTGCTGTACTGGGGGAAATCAAGAAGTAGCATCCAGAGCACTGCTTGCTTATTCTTGATAAGTTTAATTAGTACAAAAACCTGAACGCTAATTTAGGTGGAACGGTCGTAACATTGGACCTTTTGCAGCTGAGAACTGTCCAACATCTATTTCAAAATAAAAAGTGTAAGTTTTAGATATGTGTGCTTTATGTTGATGTTAATATTGGATGATCATGATGATGCTGATTAGAAGGAGGAGGAGGAGGAGGAGGAGGAGGA
>NW_004797337.1:1495096-1496092 GCF_000002075.1 Aplysia californica | reverse complement strand
GAGAGAGAGAGAGAGAGAGAGAGAGAGAGAGAAAAGAGTCAACCAAAACAAGACAGGTTGAGGAGTTCACGTAATTGTTTTATCCAGTCACGGGTATCACAATCTACTTCTCTCTCTCTTTGTCTTTCATCCATAGATCGGTCTACAACAACAGTATCGGTTCTGTGGCAGACAAAGCCTTTGATGGACTCAACCTTCATAATGTGTGAGTATTGCCGGTGACGTCAACAGACACTGCAACAGAAGTATAATATAGCTTGCTAACATAATTATTGTGCACGTAGAAGTGTTAGATTTTCCCCGGGCGTGATTTTGGTTAAAATAAAAATACCTTTGAAATTGTTTAAGACGGCCAATCCATTGTTGAGGGGAAAAGTGGTTGTCTTAGACAGGTGGACGTCTTACGAAGTGTCTTTATAGTGTAAAAAATACACAATGGAGGGAAATGGGATATGGTCGTTTTTACAGGTGACTGTCTTGTACGGATGGTTGTTAGAGCAGGTTTAACTGCATGTAGGTGGTCGACATAGTATAAACAATTTAGGAGGCAGTTTTCGACCCTACCATTAATTTAGGGTCAACCCTGGGTGAGAGGGATACAATTTCCCAGCAGAAAATCGAGACACTCGATATAAATTAAATTCTCCCTACACGGGAAGCGGGAATTGAACTCGGGTCTCTTGTGTGCCACTGTGAAGCTCCGAACAGTTACTCCACAGTTGCCTGTGAAGATTGATGTTCAGGTAGAACTTTTAGAATCAGAAAAGACAGTTTAGATTTTTTGACTACATAAATCGATTGTTAAAAATAATGACCACAGAAACAGCCTTTGTGTAAAATTGTAGAGGGAGAGAAGAGCATCTTTCAGAGAAACCGAGCAGATCAAGAAGACAGACTTCAGGAAGAAGTGGGATACCATGATCGAAGAAGAAGAAGAAGAAGAAGAAGAAGAAGAAGAAGAAGAAAAAGAAGAAGAAGAAGAAGAAGAAGAAGGAG
>NW_004797337.1:1491049-1493233 GCF_000002075.1 Aplysia californica | reverse complement strand
AAAGACTCTCAAGCTTTAGAAATCACCAAACTGTAGCAGCCATTTGTTAACTAATTTTACCTCTGAAACCAGCCGACCCCCATTTCTTTCAATCGCAAATATCTCAAATTCTATTCAAGGGAAGATGGGTATTTTTTTATATTGAAGATAAGACAAATGAACAAGATTTATGAAAATACCAATAGCTCCACATGCCCAAAACTGACGAAACCCTGATTCCACTGCGTTGTGACACATTTTTCTTGGGTCTTTGTCCAGTAACCTGCTGTCCGAGTTGGGCAGTATAAGACGTATCCTTGAGATAGAGCAATGCTAGGACACCTCTCTTCAGAAGGCAGAAGACACATTTTGCTTTTAAACTTGTGAGACTGTGAGACTGTTATCAATTTTTTGGAAAACCAAAATCCATCAGCTTCGTACTTTGTATTCTTATGCTCTTTATTCTTAAGGATCACTGAGTGTGCAACAATCAATAACTCTTTACCAATCAAACCACAAGTATCAGGCGCTTCATATTAATTAATTTTGCCGCAAGCAAGTGTCTGATTATCTCATTTCGAAACCCTTTGCAAAAAAGATAACGAGATGATTATGCTAACCATTAAAATAAAATTGTATAACCATTTCCGGAGCTTTTTACATCTGTTTGTCTGAGAAAAAAGACTAGCAGAAATGTTTTAATTTACCTATATTCAGAAGGACAGCGATGTATATCAAAACAGTTTATATCAACAAGAACTCATTTTTCCAATGTAATCTTATTTTCGACCAGCTCACCGAACATTTATATCTTTTCTATTTATATACCCAACCATGGGGTCAGTATAAAGTGTGTAACTGTCGGGCTTTATGTGGGTGCATGCTTGACAGTTACCAGAAATAGTGAAAATAAACTTAAAGCAAGGCAAATATGGTTTCTTAGAAGATTGTCGAGAAGTTCATGGAAAAAGGGAGGCTGTGCTGAAAGAAACCCGAATGAGTTGCTCACCAATAAAACAATTAGGGAGAGACAAATGATGCAGTTTCTAGGACACGTGAGTACACTTTAAGGCCTTTAACATCTTATTCTCACTGGGAACAAAATTGAAGGAAAAAAGGGGCAAGGGTTCACTAAGGACGTCTTTCGGGGAGATTTTGACCAATGTGTGACAGGAAGAGACCAGGATAATAATATTATATGGGGTTGTTTTTTTAGTGCACCTGAAAAGAGAAATTTAAGGAGCGGCTAACTATAATCGCTGATGTCTGTCTCAAATTCGGCACACCATGATGATAATGACAAACTCTTTCGTGTTGTTTTTTAATTCGTCCCACTCTTTGAATTGTGGGTCTTCATAAAGTATGGCCTCTGTAAACTCAGGATCACGCCATCAGAGTTGGTTTAACTTGTAATTACGGGTCCTTACAAAACAGTAAGCAACCAAGAATGCTTTATTCAATCTCTTCAGACATAAGCTTGAAGCCATTACATCTGCCACGTTTTCATTTTCTCTCTATACTTGTGAAGGGAGCCACAAGTAGGTCCTATTTCTTTTCTTTCACCCTATTATTTCTGTTGGCCCATCTTGCTTTACCCGGCCACAAAATCGCCTTAGTGTGGTTGGAGGGTGCTACTGGTGGGTGCTGTTTCTTCGCTTCTTTCTATCTGTTGTCTCTGTCTGTGTGTCTGTCTTGCTTTTTCCCTGCACTAAATGCCCATTATTGTATCGGTGTGCTTCTCTTTACTCAAAAAGAGCAACAAACCGAAATAGCCGTAAAATGCTTCTCTTCACTCAACTAAAATCTTTGCCCAAACGTTAAACTAAATACATGTATTGGGGGGGAGGGGGGTAATCATTTTTTGCTTTGACGTGGGACCTGGCGTCTTGTAGTTACTGATTTGGTGCAGACCACGTCGATGGACATCGTTGGCATATATATACATATATGTTTCTCGCCCCTGATACTTGGGAAGCTGAAATCAAGCTCAGAGCTTTCCTTGAGATGAATGAACATCTCAAGGGTCCAGCGCGCATGTCTATTACACTGGGGCAGCGGACCAAGGGGGAAAAGCGACCCATGCCAACTGATTACTAAAAATTCAAATTTTATCATCATCAATATCACCATCATCGTCATCATCATCATCATCAGAAGAAGAAGAAGAAGAAGAAGAAGAAGAAGAAGAAGAAGAAGAAGAAGAAG
>NW_004797337.1:1489341-1490944 GCF_000002075.1 Aplysia californica | reverse complement strand
GAAGAGGAGGAGGAGGAGGAGGAGGAACAACAACAACAACAACAACAACACGAAAAACAAGAAGAACAAGAAGAAATTGTGTTAAAAAATGTTTTTCGAACAGAATTCCTTTTTCCATAATAATATGTTTATTCTTCGTCGAGGTCGGATCCTTTAAGCCTCAGCTTTCCGATTGCTTGAGCTGAGGTTTTACTTTTCCACACCGACAAAATGATGGCCCTAGACACGAACTTTCATAACTTCCGAAACTTTTTACATCTGTTTGTCTGAGAAACGTTAATGAGACAATCAGTTTTTATTTATTGAAAGGTCTATATTGGGAGACGTAACATCCAGGAAACAGCAGACGGCAAATATTGATTTGTCGAAAACATATATATGTAAATCTGTTGTGCACTGCTCCGATGCTGCAGGATCATGGCCAGACTTTCGGAACAGAATAGACATCACCTCGACTTTGGCAGACTAGATTGGGTAGAGAGAGCGATAAATCGCTACCCTTGAGGTACAAAGTTCCATCTGCTCTGTACCTAGTTGTGAGAAATTTGATGCCAAAAATGTTGAGTTTCACAAAACGTCAAGGTTTTTCGAGTGCAATTCTTTGAATATCTTGATAACGACTTCGTATAATGATACGATTTTTACAGAGCAGATGGAACATTTGGTTTCTGACCTCATGATTTTAGTAACTCAAAACCGCCCAAGATATCGGACCGAACTTTGTAATTCTAAGGTAGCTAAACTTCACTAACAGAGGCAGGATTTTTTAACGCACCAAGAACGAATGTGTGACATGGAGGTGAAATCAGGCAAAAAGCGCTGATTAAAAGTGCCTCCAAAAAGTTATGTTTTAAATGCAGTTTCCGAGGACACTCAAGATTTGGTAGGAAGTCACCAAACTTTGCAGCTATGTTCTCGCTTATTTTTACCTCTGACACCAGGCAACCCCCATCTCCTTCAACCGTAGATATATAGGCTTTTGTTCTAAAGATATGGGTTGGGGGGGGGGGGGCATCAAAAGCTGATGGACAAATAGATAAACGAACAGGCGGATAGCGAGAGAGAATGACACACACAAAGAGCGTGAAATAGATACGTCACTAAACCAGGCGACATCCATCTCATTCAGTCGCAAATATCTTGACCTTTATTCAAAATACGTGAGTATGGGGGCATCAAAAGCAAGACAAATGAGCAAGTTGAAGAGGGCACCAAAATATACTACACATGCCCAAAAATTGACGAGCGCCTGATTCGACCTCATGACCCAAATTTTGTTGTCGCTGATTCTCTTCCTTGTGATCATTGTCCATACATATTTCGACCCTTGTTCGATCATGAAGAACCGATCCGATCAGTGGAATGAAGGTGCACACATCCTAATGTTGTTTGTTCTCTTGAGCACATGTCATGTCAGCGTGTTGAATGCAGGTCTGACTTTCCAAAGGCTCATTGTAATTCCTCATGTAATTAATTTTATGCCGCAATTTCATTTTCCCTGGCTGACTTTATGTCGAGCTGAATCTTAAGTTAGCCATATAAAACCACTGGGAGATGGCTGTAAAATAATCATGTTGTCTTTCAAAGAAAATAGAGACCCCCC
>NW_004797337.1:1485824-1487342 GCF_000002075.1 Aplysia californica | reverse complement strand
ATTATTATTGTTGTTGTTCTTGTTGTTATTAATTATTATTATTATCATTTGTCAGGTTTCTTGGCTCTAATCGTCTGACGACACTTCCTGCAGCAGTCCAGTTCTACCTGATGACTCGGAGCAATGTGTGAGTAAATGCTGCTCGGATACTAAAGGGGAGGGGGGGGGTTGCGACTTTTTAAATTCTTCATCTATATATACATCGTTTGCTATTATAACTGTCTTCTGTGTAGTTACAGGTAATTGTGAGGGGTTTGAAAGGATAGAATCACCATTCCTGGTCAAGCAACCGAGGGGAATATTATGTAAAGGTTGCTCTTTTCCATACTGTTTTTACAGATGTCGTAATAAATTAGTCTCGTTTAGTAAGATTTTATTACGTAAAATAGAAAGGCTTCCATATTTTTCCACTAACAGGGTTCCAGTTTTGCATGCTGTCTTTACAACGGTATTGCAACTTTTGGTGAAATTTGGTAATTTTTTTAAAATACCCCCTCCCTCCCCCCGCCATTCCCAATGTTATCCGATACAGTACAAGAAATAAACTTTAAAAAATAATTGAAGTATGCAATTTTCTAGTTAACAAAAGTTTTGAATTGTAATAGTTAATAATCGTACCAAATTATAGCAAGTGTTTTTCGGCACTTGCAACACTATCAGGTAATATAAGAGTCGAAGATTAGATGTGTACAAGAGAGTGACAAACACAAAAAGAAAGACGAGAGATGAAAACGATAGATGTTTGATAAGAAAGAAGGAGGAAACTACACGAGAGCATCCGCCAACAGCCTGCTGTAACAAATAACAGACAGGTCACATGGTACATCCTACAATATAACAGCTATTTTGTTACCCTAGTTAAATTAACTCCTATTAGCATAATAAGTCATTACAAGTGTCTTTTGGGGACTTTCCAATTTTTAAAAAAAATCTAAACGAGAGCTTATACGCGCTCATAATATGATCTTATGTATTTGCTAACGCCATAAAACTCTTTACTACATTAAACTTAAGAGCTTGTCAAGTTTTTTCATGCCTTGCGCCAACTTTCAAAGAAAAACCTTGCAGTGTTGAGGCCCAGGAGCAAAGGTGTGAAAGCGATGAAATCGGGTAAAAACGCGTTGAGATCGAGATCAGTGGCTTGAAGAAGCTTAAATTATGGTCCCACCCACCTACATGTCTTTCCGAGCGGGCCATTAAACGTTAAAGAGGGTGATTACCTGTCGCTATTCAGATGACTACTACCGCCTACTACAATTACCAAAATCGTTCACTCTTGGGCGATATGATGACCCAAGTTCGTGAGCTTTGGTTTAAGAGTAAGCAATTGTGACGTAATGGGTCACGATATGTCAGCAGTAATAGATAGACATGGAAATCTTTTTATGTCATTGGGCAGCTTTTTCTCTGATTTTAGGTACAGTAATCGGTTGCTTTTAAGGACAAGCGGGCTAACCCAGATTTCGGGTGTTTTCAGAAATCTTGACCTACACCAAAAGTGGACATTGCCCTACCTAT
>NW_004797337.1:1480454-1481587 GCF_000002075.1 Aplysia californica | reverse complement strand
GATTAAAGAAGCGAACTTGATTTTTATCCTTTTGTCAAGGCGGTTCACGTCTCCTGGCGAGAGGCCACTGATCCCGCTGGAAAAGAAATGACTTATGGTCTAAGATAGAACACTTTCAGTTAACTCTTCGGGGACGTAACGGACACATATTATGTCCGATTATTTGCAGAGAAAAGTCAACATTTTGGCACATTTTGAACCATCATACTCAAACCAGAAAAATAATTTTGCCTATTTCACAGTATGAACACTATTTTAAGCCTTTTAACGTTTCAGATAAAGAAAAGAAAATAGAAAAGTATGTTTTATCGATGAAGTTATGCCCCAAAACAGAGCATCTCCAAGCGTTGACGAATGACCAGAAAGCGCGTCTTCAATGAGTTAACGTATTATTAAGCGAAAGGCTGTGAGCGCTTAAAACAGGTCATGCCGGAAAGTCTCCTAGCCGATTTCAGGAGAACGCGCCAGAATACTTAACCCTTTCACTACTAGCCCCGCTCTATAATAATCCTATCAAATTAGATCGTGAGGGGGCCTGGCAGTGAAGGAGTTTAAGGATTAGAACAGATACTCTGTAAATGTTGGTTTGTTCAGGGGATTGTGAATGGTTTTCAATGAAATGAGCGAGTTTATGGCCAATCTCGACAAAATTAATTATTTCTGTAAGGCGAGGGTCGGAGTGAAGAAAAAAAAAAGAAAAAGGAAAGAAACCAGAAATGGTTAACAAAAGTTAAGATAGCACACGTACATCCGATCATTATTTCTTTTAAGGGAAAGGGTGGTGGGTGCATCTTCTGCTGATGTGCTGTAGGTCTGTTAGGTATGTGTGTGTGAGGGGGGGTTGTTGTTGTTGTTGTTGTTGTTGTTGTTGTTGTTGTTGTTGTTGTTTTGTTGGGGGAGGTGGAAAAAAGAAAGAGAGAAAAACTATTGAAAGTAGGGAAAGTTTTAAAATTATAAAAGCCAAAATATCGTCTGCCCATGAGGATGTTTGTACATCATTGACCATTTTATAAGGTCTAGCCGAGTTAAAGGGAAAGTTAATTCGGAGTGCCTTGCTTTACGAAATAAATCAGCCGGTACTTTTTGGAGTACATGCGATAGTGCGTATACAGAGGGAGTGTGTGTGTGTGTGT
>NW_004797337.1:1478213-1479383 GCF_000002075.1 Aplysia californica | reverse complement strand
TAAAGGGGGAGGGAGGTGGTTGTTAATTCTTGTTGATTTTTTTTTGGGGGGGTTGTTTGTTTTGGGATTGTTTGTTTGTTTATTGTTGGATTTTGGGGGGGCTGGGGGTGAAAGTGGATGTTTCGAATTACGATTTGTTCCGGGTTCTAGCTGCAGCGAACAACTCACAACTCCCGTCCCTCCATTTGTGTTTTAAAAATAATATTATTACAGAGACATCATCCACATGACTTAACAGATGACCACTTTTCTTCTAGACATTGGGTGGTCGTCTTGGCCAGGTCCAACTTACTTTTAACCTTTGAACAGACATAAATAGAAATTCATTCGTACCAACTGCAGTGAGGTTACTGAACACACAGTGCTACAAATGAAAGAGAGAGAGAGAGAGAGGGAGAGAGAGAGAGACAGAGACAGAGAGAGAGACAGAGAGACAGAGAGACAGAGAGACAGAGAGACAGAGAGAGAGAGAGAGAGAGAGAGAGATGTTTTACGGAGCGGGTTGTCCCAGCACGTGAGACATGTATTTACTCATGTCCTGTCCTGTTGTACGTATGCGTGAGTGCACCTAACGTTTGTAACGTCCACTGCCACTGTTGACGACCAAGACAAATTTCTCCCTGCGAGATGAATAAAGATTGTCATTGTCAGGGTAGAACCATATTAACGCCCGACACCGACAGTCAGACCAGACCCGCCGTTTTCCGTCGGGAGCAGCCGACCATATTAACACCGGAGTTTGGCGGTCCGACACTTCCGTCTTGAAAATATGGCGTGCGGTAGAAGAAGAACATTGTTGTTGTTCCTGCTTTTTGAGACGCAGACAAAAAAGGAAAGCCAAGATTAGAAGATTTTCAGTGCATCCCATCCAAAGAAAGCGTGATACACTAGGTGAATTTCATCCTTTGTTTCTGCAGTTGTAAGATAGTGAAAAATTCCAACAATACTGTCGCATGAAACATAGCAGTTTCAATGTACTGCGAGAAATATGCAGAGCTGACCAACAACTGCTAGAATTCTGTGCAGTGTCATTGAGGCGGGAAAGGGGACACAACTATGCAGAGATAACATCATTAAAATCACCTCCCATCTCGCCTGACATGTTTTATCGGAGACGGTCTGACGGGGACGACACAGGACGTCGGGCGTCAGTATGGTAGCCGAAACCGT
>NW_004797337.1:1474494-1475677 GCF_000002075.1 Aplysia californica | reverse complement strand
ACACACACACACACACACACACACACACACACACACACACACACGTTTTAACTTCAACTTTAACTTTATCATTAAACTTTCATTTTTAACTCCAACAATTTACGGTATTTTTTATAACCATTCATTTCTTTTCCCAGCATGCCCTCCCTTGTCCTACAAGCCGTTGCCAGGCAACGGTGCCTGCAGGCCCTGCTCTCATGGGTCACTGTCTCTAGTTTCCGGCCCGGCGCCAATGTGTGTGTGCGCTGCCGGCTACTTCACTAATCAACACGGTGACTGCCAGAGTATGTATAACTTATAACTATATAACCAAAGGACTCGTGGTACTTCCAGTGTAGTTATTATGAAAGTGTAGTTATTATCAGTAAACGTAGAAACACTATGCATCTGCTACTGTATACAATTCTTTTTATGTGTGTTTGTTTGTTGGTTTGTTGTTGTTGTTGTTGTTGTTGTTGTTGTTTGTTTGTTTTGTTTTGTTTGTTTTATTATGTTTTGTTTGTTTTGTTTCGTTTGTTTTGTTTTTTATTTGTTTTATTTTTCCTCACGCGTTACACGAATTCTCGAGTTTCCTAAAACTTTTTTCAAGAAATCAACGAATGCAAGTCGTTCGCGATATGGAAAAACGTTGTTTGAGTGTTACTACTACATTGCACAACATTTTGTCATCAACAGTATGACTTATCTGTTTCTTATTCTTTTTCTACCTGTCTATCTATTTCTCTTTCCCTCCATCCATCCATCTGTGCACTGAAAGGGAATTGGAGTTCAACTGCGCTTAAAATAAATCAGATGGCTGTATACTACCAGAACCTGTGTACATCTATAAGGAGTGCGTGAGACAATGAACGTGACACTAAGAGACTCAAATCGCGAATTCAAAACGTTTGCGAAAAAATGAAATGAGGGAATCACAAATAGAAAGAACCCTCCAAAATAAATAAAGCCCGGTCTATAATACATGCATGTGGTTACAAGTATATTAATAATATCATATTATATCATAACAGTGATTGCTTAAAAACGAATATTAATATTATATTCGCGGGGAATTATACTTCTGCAAATGTGTGTGTGATAGAAAGGTACACTTTCTTGTCGTATATAGGGTACAATTCACGCACCACACAACCTCTCGGACGATAAGGTGCCTTTATCTTTTGGGGGTTGGTGGGGGGGGGGT
>NW_004797337.1:1469970-1471916 GCF_000002075.1 Aplysia californica | reverse complement strand
GATGAATTTTATGGGAATTCATAGGGTAAGGAGGGGGGGGGTGATGACGATGAATTTTATGGGGATTCATGGGGTTGGGTTTATGTCGTATACGGGGCTAAAAGATTGTGTATCTGTTGATGACAATGATCTGTGTGTCCCCCTCAGAGTGCCCGCGAGGAACGTTCAAGAATTACATGGGCCTGGGAAGCTGCAGCCCTTGTGATAACAGGTCTATGGAAGTGCCTCACTGCGCTGCCCTTCAGCCTTTGGGTAAGGCCATCAGAACCCGATCACATAACTACTGTCCTTGACCTTAAGATGTGGGCTTTCTCTTTGTATGCGCATTTCTTGTTTCTTCTTTTTTGAAATGTGTGTTTGTTTTTCACCTCTCCATTCCCCTCCTTTTTCTCCAATTCCTTCTTTCACTCCTATCTCCTGCCCTCTCTCTCTCTTTCTTTCTCCCCCCCCCCACCCTCTTTTTCTCTCTTTCTTTCTCTCTCTTTCTCTCTCTCTCTCTCTCTCTCTCTCTCTCTCTTTCTTTCTATCTCTTTCTCTCCCTCTCTTTCTCTCCTACCCTCTCTTTTTCCCTCCTTCCTCTCTCTTCCTCCTTCTATCTGTCTATCGGAATGTCTGTCTATCTGTTTACCTGTCTGTCTGTCTGTCTATCTATCTATCTCTCTCTCTCTCTCTCTCTCTCTCTCTCTCTCTCTTTTTTTTTTCTCTCTCTCTCTCTCTCTCCCTCTCTCTCTCTCTCACTCTCTCTCGAATTATCTTTACACATCATCCATTAATGTGTAGACCTATGTGAGCGAATAATAATATGTAGCTCTCTGTGTCTGTGTTTGCACTAAAGACAATAATTCTAATTCCTGCTGGGTATTCACTCCTGACCTCTGACCTCTGGCCTCTGGCCAAGGCCGCCCTTGCTGAGGATTCTCCAAGACAGAAAGAAACGGAAATCCTCTTATCTCTCCAGTCACATCTCTCCAATCATGTCTGTCCAGGCTACCATTCTTAATTTCCACACTGTGGCAAAGCGGCTGCTGGCTTGGGTCTTCCCATAATAAGCTTCGTCTTTGTGTCAATGTACTCAAAAGGAAAAAGATACAGATGAACGAAACAAAAGGCCAAATAAAAGAAACCTTTCCTGTAGGCTACAGAGATGATAATATGTAAAAATCCCTTTAATGTTCATTGTAATTACTGAATAATGGTGAGGATATAGTGGACTACAAAGATATGTTTAAATCCTTTTAATGTTAATGTAATTACTGATTGATGGTAAATATAATAGTAGGCTACAAAGATTATGTTATGTTTAAATCCTTTTAATGTTCATTGTAATTACTGAATGATGTTAAAGATATAGCCGAGCTCTCCCTTTTTAAAATAAATTAAAAGCGTCTTTGTCTTTTGACACAATACACTTCTTATTGAATTGTTGACATTGTCGGTCTGTTGGACTGTTATGTATGCCATTTTACAGGAAGTTCCGAGTTTTGAATACCAACGGGACCTATAATCATCTCCCCTCCTTCACTACGAGGTGTCTATGAATAAAAATAAAGACAACCCATTTAACGTGGAAATAACTTTGTCACTTTTGCACCAAATTTCATCAAAACTTCGAATAAAATAACATTCCACCAAAGAGAAGTCGAAGTTTTGCAATATAAAGAAAATCAATATATTTTGTGGTCGAGAAATATCAAGGTTTTTTTTAAAATTCAACCAAAATAGAGTAAAACGCAAGACTTAATTAATATCAACCGCTTTCGAAATAAGCTAGTCCGCACCTAATTAATAAAGATATAAGCAAAACACTAAAAACACAAAAGCAGAAGGAAAAATTTGTTATTTTTCAGTTTATAATCAAGGTCGTTTCTGCTAGAGAATGACGCTCTCTCTCTCTCTCTCTCTCTCTCTCTCTCTCTCTCTCTCTCTCTCTCTCTCTCTCTCTCTCT
>NW_004797337.1:1466005-1467363 GCF_000002075.1 Aplysia californica | reverse complement strand
ATATATATATCATCGACATGGTGGTAAAATGTACTTAGCTCTGAAAGCAACATTTTATAGGAGAAAGGTTTCTTTAAACTGTTTCATTCATGTAACAATTGTACCAACATTATATAATAATATTTTTCTGGCTTTTTTTCAACATTTTGAGTTTGAATTTCCATAAAAAATGTTCTTCAGCACATGCAACTGACTCCGCGTATTAAAAATAAAATTCTGGGTTTTTTCGGTGTTCTTTTTAACTTCTGGCCAATGTTAAGCACCCAGAGCCTGTGCAATTTAATGGGGGTTGGGCGATATACACATGTCATTTATTATTATTATTATTATTCTGCTTTCCCGTTTCTTAGCCTGGCCAATAGCCGTTGGAACCCTGGCGTCATTGACCATCTGTGTGACCATCGCCATCCTGTTCGCCAGACAGTACCGCGCCAAGCGACGAAGTATGAGCTGTCGCCGAACCAATAACACGGTACGACGCTAGTCGGGTTGGTGGGGACGTTGATTAGTTGGTTGTTTAGTTGGTTGGTTGGTTGGTTGGTTGGTTGGTTGGTTGGTTGGTTGGTTGGTTGGTTGGTTGGTTGTCTAGTTTTGATTAGTTGGGTCGATTGGTTGGTTGTCTAGTGTTTACTGGTTGGGTTGTTGGTGGCTGGGGACGTAAGACGTACGTTGATCGATTGGTTGGTTGTTTAGTGTTTTGATTGATTGTTGGTTGGTAGGTTGGTTGGTTAGTTGGTTGGTTGCGTAGTGTTGGTTGGTTGGTTGGTTGGTTGGTTGGTTGGTTGGTTGGTTGTCTAGTTTTGATTGGTTGGGTTGATTGGTTGGTTGTTTAGTGTTGATTGGTTGGTTGTTTGGTTGATTGGCTGGTTGCGTAGTGTTATTTAGTTGGTTGGTTGCTTGGTTGCTTGGTTGGTTGTCCAGTGTTGGTTGGTTTGGTTGTTTAGTGTGTTGGTTCATTTTTTGTTTAGTGTTGATTGGTTGATTGTTTAGTGTGTTGGTTGGTTGATTGTCTAGCGTATTGGTTGGTTGTTTAGTGTGTTGGTTGGTTGGTTGGTTGGTTGGTTGGTTGGTTGGTTGGTTGGTTGGTTGTTGGATGGTTGGTTTGTAGGTTGTCTAGTTAAGTGTTGATCGGTCGGTTGTCTAGTCTAGTATGTTGGTTGGTTGTTTATTGTGTTGGTTATCTAGTCTAGTGTGTTGGTTGATTGTTTAGCCTTTTGGTTGATTGGTTGGTTGGTTGGTTGTTTTGTGTTGTTTGGTTGGTTGTTTGTTCCCTTCTAGTTTTGATTTCTGAATGTGTGTGTATGTGTGAGTGAGTGTGTGTGTGTTTGTCTGTGTGTGAGTGTGTATGTGTGTGTGTG
>NW_004797337.1:1464831-1465905 GCF_000002075.1 Aplysia californica | reverse complement strand
GAGAGAGAGAGAGAGAGAGAGAGAGAGGGTGGGGGGTATATGTATACGTGTGTGTGACACAGAGAAAAAGAGAAAGAGTACGAGTGTGTGTGCGTGGATGTGTATGTTTGTATATTCATATTTGGCGTTTGTGTATGTATGTATGTGTATGTGTGTAAGTGTGTGTGAATGTGTTTATGAGTGTGTGTATGCATATACTATTATGTGTGTTTATGTATGAGTTTTTATGTATGTG
This sequence comes from Aplysia californica, assembly GCF_000002075.1. Taxonomy (NCBI): domain Eukaryota; kingdom Metazoa; phylum Mollusca; class Gastropoda; order Aplysiida; family Aplysiidae; genus Aplysia; species Aplysia californica. The sequence goes on along the minus strand of NW_004797337.1, from coordinate 1,465,670 downwards.
TTTATGTGTATGTGTGTGCCCGCACGCGCGAGCGTGTGTTTGTGGCTGGGATGTCGTCTTTTTGTCTGTTATTTTTTTTTTCAGCATTGTTTCCAAGGTATCCCACAATCTTCACTTTCTATACACCGATGATTAATCCTGATTTCTCTGGTAAAAGTGCAGTTGAGCGATGATTTTCACCAAAAGAAACAGAAATAAGCAAACTTAAATCACTTCCTGTCTGCAGTTGTTTTGTTGATGGCTTGTCGTGTAACTTGATAACAGCGAGGAAATATCGTTAGGCCTATATCACGTTTTCCCTATAGAGGAAAAAGATAGCCCGTACTTTTATTTTTTCACTTACCTTCTCCGTGTTCGATTCTTTCACTCTCGTGTCTCTCTCTCACTCTCTCTCTCTCTCTCTCTCTCTCTCTCTCTCTCTTTCTTTCTCTTTCTCTCTCCCCCCTCTCTCCCCCTCTCTTTCGTTCTCTCTCTGCGCGTGCGTGTGTGTGTATGTGTGTGTGTGTGTGTGTGTGCGTGCGTGAGTGTGTGAGTATGTGTGAGTGTGTGTATGTGTGTATGTGTGTGGGGGGGTGGGAGAAGGGTAGATAGATAGATAGATAGATAGATAGATAGATAGATAGATAGATAGATAGATAGATAGATAGATAGATAGATAGATAGTGAGATAGACAGGGAGATAGAGAGAGATAGAGAGAAGCAGACAGACAGACAGACAGACAGACAGACATGTATGTGTGTATGGATTTGTATTGTGTATGTGTGTGTGTGTGTGTGTGTGTGTGTGTGTGTGTGCTAGAGGGACAGAGAGAGAGAGAAAGAGAGAGAGAGAGAGAGAG
>NW_004797337.1:1460246-1462846 GCF_000002075.1 Aplysia californica | reverse complement strand
CCTGTGCTAAGCGTTTGGCGTTTGTGATAGATATGTTATGTTGTTCCTGGACCTTTATAGCCCCATCATTGATCAGTCAAGAAAAATTTCCCCCTGGGATAATAAAGTATTATCGTATCGTATCTTTAAGAGAAGAGACGGGACCTCAGAATTTAATGTCCATCTTTATCTCCTATTAGACTGAGCCATTTGGCTCGAGAGCTTTGAATCCTCCACGAAACAACATGAGCTTAGAAACGCCCTTTTTGGGATTCGAACCAGGGGCGTCCATTCAAACCCTATCACTATCAGCGTGATACCAACTGATAAAACGGAACCCCCAAAGGTCTTGTGGATAGCAAAAATAAATCCGCTGAATACCTTCCGAAGTTTGCGAGGGTATCTCTCTCTCTCTCTCTCTCTCTCTCTCTCTCTCTCTCTCTCTCTCTCTCTCTCTTTCTTTCTTTCTTTTCTCCCTTCTTTCTTTCTCCTTCGCTGCTCTTTTCACGACATGTTCACAATTTTTCACCAACCAAATGACCTCCATGATCATTTCTGTGTCTAATGGGACGCTAAACTCTTTCTAAGTAAGAGTATCTTAAAGTTTCTACATTATGTTTTCATGGATTTATCGGATTTTAAGTACTTATTAGGGAATGGCTTGGCTTTGGGTACACCCAGAGCAACCTACTAAGAGAATCTAAATAGATGGGTAACAGTGAAAGAACAGGGTGACGAAGCTTTTTTTAAGAGCATCCGAGCAAAGGAATGACCGGAGAACCAAGATCACCGATGTCTGCAGCGGATCTGGTACTTGAGGATAATTATTTTTTTCCTAGAGTTTACTTTGTGTTTTGTCGCCCTGGAAGGAACGTTTTCTTCCCAGCAGGTGCTTAGTCAAATTATAACATCAGACTTTAGGAATTGTTTTTTCTGTCTACGTGTTTTCCTTTTATAAAATTGGATGAAACCAGTCTCTACGTCAATGACGTTCTACTTGAGACATAACTCATGGCGTCACTTGACGGATTTATTTTGTGTAAACAGGGAATAAGAAGTAATAGTGAGAGGTCCCACCTTTTTTTAAGACTCCGCCATACCAATATCGCTACTAGAATTACAAAGTTCTGTCTGACATTTTTTGGCCGTTATGAGTTACTAAAACCATAAAGTCAGAAACCAAATGTTCTACATGCTCTGTAAAAATTGTAAGATTATTCGAAGTCGTTCTCAAGATACTTAAAGAATATTGCATTTTAAAAAGCTTGACATTTTGTGAAACTCAATATTTTTTACGTCAAATTTCTCACAACTAGGCACAGAGCAGATAGAACTTTGTAATTCTAGGGTAGCGATATATAAATGATACAAGTTTGCTGATCTTCATCGTTTCTACTCCAGAGACTGCTACGGAAGAGGAAAGGAAGAATCTGAAGGAAGAGCTAGAGCAGATGTTAAATGTTGGACCACATCCAAACATAATTGGCTTATTCGGCTCGGCAGTTTGCGAAGGTAAGCATTACTTTACTTTAACCTTTTCCTTCCTCTGATATCCTTAGGATGTCGAATGGAGGTAGGCGCAGGTTTTGGTCCTGTGCTAAGTGTGTGGCGTCTGTGATAGATATGTTATGTTGTTCTAGGACCTTTTTAACCCCATCCAACCAGGTCCTCCTTAGTCTTCTTCTTGATTTGAAGCAAGAAAGGTAAGCCTAATATTGTGCGTGATGATCTAGTTTTGCTCACACCCACAAAAGCAGTGTGTCCTTAGTCATTCATTTATTCCTACAGACCATTACTTTTTGTTCTACACTTCCCCTTTTTCTCTCGGGTGGCGTGGGTAGCCTAGTGGTTTGACTACCGAACTCGTAATCGTAACTTTTCGAGATCGGAAGTTCGAGCCTCAGCTCGGTCCGACGTTGTGTCCTTTGGAAAGGCACTTTACACGAATTTCCTATCAGGCTCGGTCCTTTTGGAGATGGGTGTGAAAACTCTGAGGCCGCGCTTGTCAAATAACCTAATAAGGTTGATAGGGGCATAAAACCTATACCATTTGCACTTTTTTTCCCTTCTGGCTTGTTCTTTTAGAAACCTAGCAACCAGACAGGCAACGTTCAGGCAAAGTGGGCTTGTCGTGGACTCTATTTTCCCTACAAATGCTCCTCTGTAAATTCTTCTATAAATCCTATTAGGATTTCGCAATACGGTTAATATATGCCGAATCGCTTACTTGAAAATATCTCTTCTTATTGTCTCTTATTTTCCGTTCGCACTCTTGGGTTTGGTAATAATAATAATGATAATAATAATAATAATAATAATGATGATGATGATGATGATGATGATGATGATGATGATGATGATGATGTTGATGGTAAGAGTTCGAAGATATAAAAAGGGCAAAAAATCATCATTATGATCTTCACAAGCATCATGATAATAGATCCTAATAACAATAAAAATAATAATGATAAAATCGATCTAACTCAAAATCGTGTAAACCTTTTGTCTCGTAAACCGAATGATGTTCAAGAATTCCGATAACACTAATAAAAAGTGCAATCAAGATAATCTGTGAACGCGTACTTAACAGTAAAAGGCATGTTTTGTTTTGGTAGTTGGGG
>NW_004797337.1:1456308-1460098 GCF_000002075.1 Aplysia californica | reverse complement strand
GTTGGGGGTTGTTTTTTTTGTGGGTTTTTTATTTTTTGTTCTGTTTTGTGTTGTTTTGTAATTATGTGCTATTTACACCGATCACATTATATAACGAATTCCTATAGTCCGTGATCCTGCAAAGGATAAGACGCTGAAAAATAAACGAAACAAATCCCTTTCTCCGCTTCGAGCTACCCGGCTGCTGAACGACGTGTCCGTGATATATATATACATGTCGAGATTCGAACCGCCATTTCGTCACATCTAATATTTTACTTTACTTTTTCATCCTCTGTTGCCATTAAGCGTCGAAGGGAGATGCAGTTTAATATGGTAGGCCAGCTCCACAGCTCTTTCAGTTGTTATGTTTTCTTAGGGTTTCCTTGACATCCTCGATCCAGCTTTTACGTGGCCTTCCTCTTCCTTTATAGCCTGAGTGCTTGGTGTTGTGGGCTCTCGAGGCTGGCTGGTCAGGTGACATGCGTAACAGGTGGCCAAACCATTTTATCCTCTGCCTTTCTATGTAACGCAGGCAGGACTCAGTTCCGATAGCTGTTCGATCTTACTTCTTCATTTCTGTGCCTGTCTCGTCTTGTAATGTTAAGGGTCACATCTAAAATATTTGTTAAAATTCTGTGGCAAAGGAATTGTGTCACCGGTACTACAGTGGTATAGAAAAGTGGATCAGAAAGACGGACAGAGAGAAAGAGAAACAAAGAAAAGTGGATCAAAAAGACGAAGAGAGAGAAAGAGAAATTCTTTAATAAATAAAACAATAAAGATGAAAAAGTTTTAATACAGCCTGTAGTCTCTTCAATACTAGTTAAATATTGTTCCATAAGTAGAAGAGGGATTATATGCAGCTCTAGGCGCTTTACTATTTCACATTTTCTTCCTATGTTTCAACTTTCCTATTTTCTAAAAGCCTTCCTGTTCCATTCTATACATATAATCTTTGTCTGGAATGTTAATCCGATGCTCTGGGGACAATGCTTTCTTTCAAAGTGCTACGTACTAAACCGTACAACAGAAGGGTTGTTTTTTGTTTTTTGTTTTGTTTTGTTTTTGCTTTTGCTTTGGGTTGTTTTTTTTCATACAGTGTTTTCTGTTTGAATGAGAGGGCTTTCTTTTCAGTTCATAAAAGCCAGATCAGTTTTGGATGTCATTGACAGGTTTCAAGTCCAGGGTTTTTCCAACGATGATTCCTCAAATGTTTCCAATTCTGTTATTTACGACATCACCGAGATATATAAGAGGATAATGCTAGACTAGATTTGGTTTGCAATTCATGAGTGCAGAGAACTTGTATTGGATTACCGCTAAAAAAATAATAACTATAAAAAAATGAATTCAATAATTTTGGTTTCTATTCTTCGAATAACCTTTTCGGAAAAGTTCAAATATATATGTGAGGGGCGGGAGGGGGGGGTATTGGGTTGGGTTTTTTTTTTATTATTAATGTATTGTTTTTGGTTTTGGGAGGATTTTATTATTTTATTTTTTTGTCTTTTGATTTTGAGTTTCAAAGCAAAATTATAATTAAATATTGCCGCCTGCCGTGAGCGGAGAAGGTGGATTTTAACTCTTAGTATACGGCGAGCCAGCTCAACTGACGTGCGACATTGCTGTGTTTTTACCACCATAACAAAAATCTACAAACCGCATATAGTAAATTACTTCTTCGTCTTCTTCATGTGTCAGGTCTGGAGCAGACACTGACGAGCATGAAACCCCATTCCTTCATATTTTCTGTCTTCTTGATTAGCTCGGTTTTTCTCTTGTGTTATAATTTGTTGCAGAGTTGTTCAAGCCCTCTGTGAATGTTGTTCTTAGTCTGTCCTGCTCTTCTTTCCCTCTATCTTTCCACACAGAAGCAGTTGCTCTAGTCCATTTGATCTATTTACGTGGCCAAAGAATCTCATTTGTCTTTTTTTATTCTTTTTTCTGATGGCTCTGATTATGGATCTTTCAGATCTTTTTTCTTTTTTCTGATGGCTCTGATTATGGATCTTTCAGATCCTGCCATTTGGAGTACCTTTCTGCTTGTTTGATCTTTTTGTTGGGGGTTTTTTAAAAGTTTTTTTTTTGTTTATTTGTTTATTTGTTTGTTTGCTGTTATTGTTTGGGTTTTTAAACTACATTTTTTTTTAATTTCCGCAGGCCAATTGTGTATCGTGATGGAATACGCTGAGCTGGGTGACCTCTTGAGCTACCTGAAGCACCAATGTACCTTCCCGCTGCAGTACGTGCGTGTGGGAAGTGACGGGCTGGTGGTGGAACAGAGCGCGCCCCGGGTGGAAGACAACGCCTCGCTTATGGTCTTCGCCTGGCAGATCGCTAAAGGCATGGGCCACCTTGAGATGCACAGAGTGAGTTCGTACATGGTGTATATTGAGATGTACAGAGTGAGCACATGATGTGCCTTGAGATGCACAGAGTGCGTATATATATCTGGTATGTTAGGGTGATTAAATGGAGTGCCTTGAGATACACAAAGTGGGTACATGATGCGTAAATGGGTGCCTTGGCATGCACAGAATTAGTACGTAGGACACATTGAGATGCTTACATTTAGTACATTGAGATGCACAGAGTGAGTGCATGGGGAACATTGAGATGCACAAGGTGAATACATGGTGTTCCTTGAGATGCACAGAGTGGGTACATGGTGTGCCTTGAGATGCACAGGGTGAGTACATGGGGCACTTTGAGATGCACAGAATTAGTACATAAGGCACATTGAGATGCGTACATGGGATGCCTTGAGATGCGCAAAGTGAGTACATGAAGGGCCTTGAGATGCACAGGGTGAGTATATCCGGTGCCTTGAGAGGGATACAACACTCCAGCAGAAAGACAGAGGTACTCGTTTTTCTTTATTCTTTCCACTCGAGAATCGAACTCGGGTCTCCTGCGTGCGACTGTGAAGCGTCTAATTGCTCTACCACAGGTGTCGGTACACCATTGCAAAACAATTCTTAAATGTTTTTTTATGATATCGCTTAAGTAGCATCTACTCATTACATTCAAAGAATATTGTTGCAAAGAGTGTTGTTGCACCTTTGAATCCAAATTAAAATGTATCCCTGATCCTTTCGTTTTGTCTCTCAGTTCATCCACAGAGATCTTGCTGCTCGCAACTGCTTACTTACCATGGGTCCTATTGCCAAAGTATCAGACTTTGGCCTATCCAAAGACGCCTATGAGCTTGGCCATTACAAGAGAGTTCAGAAGGTAATAAGACCTGCTCAATGTGTCTGGGTTGTCATGTTTGGAGGCCGAGAGGTAGAACCGTTGGCTCTTTTTTCTCGTCTTTTTAAAAACCATTCATTGCTTGTAACTGGAGGTCCCCACTGGCAGGGCCAACTTCTTTTCTTCCCCTCTGTTGTTTCTATCTGTCTTACTTTTATCCAGCGTTAAATGACGATTAATATGTCGATGTGCTTGTCGTTATTCGCACAACCAACCAACCAACCAACCAAACAAACAAACAAACAAATCTGCTGTTGTTTGTGGGGTTTGTTTGTTGTTGTTGTTCTTGTTGTTGTTGTTGCTGTTTGGGGGGAGGAATTTGCTTTTTTTTAAATTTGCTTTTTCCAAGTTCTTAAAGCCTGACTTTGCCTGTGTCTGGTCCTTTAATCGTGATTTGACTAGAATTACTATAGATGTAGGCTGCTGGTTGCATATTTTAACTACCTGGGAAATCCTGCGAACCATGTTTTTCATGTGTTCTCATAAGTGTCTCTCTCTCTCTCTCTCTCTCTCTCTCTCTCTCTCTCTCTCTCTCTCTCTCTCTCTCTCTCTCTCT
>NW_004797337.1:1453688-1455329 GCF_000002075.1 Aplysia californica | reverse complement strand
ACACACACACACACACACACACACACACACACACACACACACACACACACACACACACACACACACACACACACACACACACGAAGACAAAAAGAAAATAACACTATACCAAAAATCTGTATTGCGTGATTTCGATGTAATTAATGTGACAGAATTCTCCTCAGGGTTCGCTCTAAAGTGATGATTAAGTATGAAGAAAATATATGCACGCACACGGAGTATTTCGGCATGACAATATTATGTTAATAAAATAATTATGAGCGATGAAAACTGAGAGATCAAGAAAACAATATTATTATATTCTATCAGTACGGTTTTAGAAATCTGATACAAGCCTTTAGTGAGTCACACAAAAATCTGACCTCTCCGGTTTTCAAACTTGGATTGTAACCGTCTTTCAACTTGTTATCCTTTAGAAGCATGGTTTCATCCATATCGGTCCTTTACATCTAAAAACGTAATAAGCTTTTTTAGGAATGATACTGACTACCAGATTTATTCAGGGTTGGGTAGGGAGGGGGGAGGGGGGGGTAATCATCTTTCTTGGCTTTGTTGCGACTGATGAGAGAGATAAGTGGTATACATGATGTACTCCAGAAAACCATTAATCTACAAGTATGTGTGTGTAATTCGATGCATAGCAGGTTAAACTAGACTAAATGAAAGGAAAGAATAGTTATATCATGTGTCTTTGATATTTAGTACGAGTTCCTCGACCCTTGAATCTGTCTCATTAACCGCCAAAAAACGGTCAAGAGTATTTATGGAGTGACTTCCGTTTGAATTTAACCCATTCCATGACTCACAGCATTACATCCGACCTGCAAATGGTAAATCAATACCAATCTGAAACCAGACAGTAAAACGAAGTAATCCCTATTTATTTAAGAGACGAGATAGTCTTTCGTTCCTCCGCTATAAAGTTACATCAAATCCGATCGATGACAATGTAGACAAACTTGAAGGCGGAAGTTTTTGTAACATTTTCACGACGGCTTCATGAGTCATCTTGGCAAAAAGATCAAATAACGCACACAAACAAAATGCAGAGCTAAGCTCCTGACAACACAATACACAAATGTGAGGCAGCGTGGTGGAATCAGGCTCTCGTCAAAATAATTAAAGTGGAGAAACTTGCATTTTTCCGCAGGTTTTTGAATTTTTTATCAAACTTTTGTTTTTTGGCCCAACACCTTTCATTCCCATTAAAGAACTCATTTCTGTTTGGATTTTTCTGAAAAAACGTTGATTAAAGGAACAAAAAAGGTAAATTTTCAGTTACCACGGACTCTTAAGCTAAGGAAATAACTAATCTTTGGCGGCCATTTTCTCACTAATTTCACCTCTGAAAACAAGTGACCCCCACCTCCATCTTTCGCAAATATCTCGACTTGTCTTCAAGATAATTGGATATTTTTTTCATCCAAATAAAGACAAGTGAACAAGCTTTAAGATGATACCAATAACTCTACATGCCCAAAAATTGACGAGAGCCTGATTCCACCTCGCTGCCTCACAAATTATAGTTGGTATCTTTTTCATGACACGCAGTTTCTAATGGGTTGTTTGCGCTCACAGGACCTATCTAGATATGAGAGAAAGGGTTAAAAAAAAGTTGTAGAAATGTGTATCCTCCATAAG
>NW_004797337.1:1449292-1451416 GCF_000002075.1 Aplysia californica | reverse complement strand
GCGGGGGGTGGGGGGGTCCGAGACGAAAAGAGACCATAAAAAACGTATCTGGTGACTCAACACAACACCATTTAATAAGTAGCTCATCTTAGCATCTATTTCAACTAAACTTTGCACAACTATAATTCGACCAAGAGGACGTCAGATCTATTGATATGAAGAAAATCAACTCTGGTGTTGAAGAATAGTAAAGTTTTTTAAATGTCAACCAAAATGTTATAGTTTCTTTAAAATCAATCGTAATGATTAATCATTAAAGAAAGCATTTTAAAGCTGATATTGCCGTGGACCCTTTCAAAGTGCATTGTTTTCCTTTGGGGATTTTTTAAAAGACAAAGTCTACGAAAAAAATTCAAAAACAATCAAACAGTTGAAACTCAATGTTGAACAGGAGGTCTAAAGAATCAAGTCAAAACTGACCAAAGGGTTATTCAAAATTATTTCAAATAATGTATTCAAGCTTGTAGGCCTACGGAGATAAAATAATATGGTCAACACCTGGAGCATATGATTTAAATAGCTTTCATCTTCCCTGAGTTTGTTTGATTATGTCCGTTTGAAATAAGTTATGGGTTCTTTAATAAACAAATGTAAACTTCATCACGGTTGATTTTTAAGAAGTTATAGAATCTTGCGTTTTACTCAATGCCAGTCGATGTTCTCCATTCTGTCAAATTTAATGTCCCCGCAGGTGAATTAATTTTCAATGTGTTTTGTTGAGGTTTGAGAGAGGAAGAGGAGAGATAGAGAGAGGGGGAGAAGAGATAAAGAGAGGGGGAGGAGGGATAGAGAGAGGGGTGAGAAAGAAAGAAAAAACAAAAAAAAGACAGAAAGAAAGAAAGAAAGAAGAAAGAAAGAAAGAAAGAAAGAAAGAAAGAAAGAAAGAAAGAAGGGAAGAAAGAAAGAAAGAAAGAAAGGAAGGAAGAAAGAAAGGAAGGAAGGAAGAAAGAAAGAAAGAAAGAAAGAAAGAAAGAAAGAAAGAAAGGAAGGAAGGAAGATGTATGTGGAGAGACAAAAGAAAAAGAAAGTAGAAGAGGGACTGAAAGAGAGCACATGTGCGCATATAAAAAGAAGAAAGAAAAGTTTGAAACTTATGCTGTTGTTGTTTTTTTCTGTATTTCAGAACAACTTCGAGATTTGCACGAGAACGGCTACCGACTATCAAAACCCCCAGCCTGCCCGGAGCAACTGTAAGCTCTTAGATTTGTTCATGGACTTTACTTGTTGTTGTTGTTGTTGTTTTTGTTTTCATATCCCTTTAGCTTCGAGCATTTCGCTCTTGGCAGCGCAAATGCCTCCCTCAAGTAGCCATATGTCCTTGTCGTCTGGTCAACACCAGAGTAGAGCAGGCTTAATGGACTTTACTTAAATCTGTGCGTTAAATTTGCTATTTCCTGGCTTCTTGACTTGCCAGGAAAGGTTAAGTACGGGAAAGTGGCCTTAATAGGGATGGGATTACTGGAAACAGAAGGGGAAATGAACGGGATAGAGGTGCGGGGTGGGGGGGGTCTTGAAATTAGGCCACTTGCGAGAGTAAAATAAACCCATAGACTTGTTGAATTATACTGACCAAGATCGTGCACTGTCGTATCCCCCCGCTCTTTGTTCTCCATAAAAAGTTCGCTTTGCTGCGAAGTAATCTAGGCCCTATGCGCGCCTCATCGCCCAAATGACAGGAAAAACATTACTCTTAATATCGTCGAGAGTACACGCCCCCTACCCCTCCCCTTCCGGTTTTTGTTGTTTGTTTTGTTGTTTTTGTTGTTTTTTTTGGTTTGTTTGTTTGTTGTTTTTGTTTTGGTTTGGTTTGGTTTTGTTCTGTTTTATGTATTATTATTTTATTTATTTTTGGGGGGGCTGCCATTCATTTGGCTCTAAACTGAGAAAAATGGTGCGCTCCATAATGAACCGGAATCATGACAGAATACTCAGTCACGGATATTATAATACAAATCTTTGGTTAAACAAGAGAATCGTCTGTCTCTTGTAAGACTAGCCTGTATGACACGTATCTTTGTCTCCTTTTTCCCTACGTTATTCTGGGGTAAAGACTTTTAAAGTATTCTTCAACCCAGAATATCGAGTGAAAAAGGGGGAGGGGTCGGGGAGAAGAGGGGGGGGGGA
>NW_004797337.1:1447656-1448674 GCF_000002075.1 Aplysia californica | reverse complement strand
ATACGTTTATCAATCTGCGCTTTATCTTACTATTTTACTATCTTACAATCTAGTTATCTTACTTTCTTATTATCTTACCATCTTACAATCTTACTGTCTTATTATCTTACTATCCTACTATCTTATCTTACTATCTCACTATCTTACTATCTGGTATCTTACTGTCTTATTTTCTTACTATATTACTGTCTTATTATCTCACTGTCTTATTATCTTACTATCGTATTGTCTTACTATCTAACTAGCTTACTAGCTTACTGTTTTACTATCTTACTGTCTTATTACCTTACTATCTTACTATCTTATTATCTTACTGTCTTACTATCTTACTGTCTTACTATCTCATTATCTTACTATTTTATTATCTTACTATCTTATTGTCTTATTATCTTACTGTTTTACTATCTTACTATCTCACTATCTTACTGTCTTATTCTCTTACTGTCTTACTATCTCATTATCTTATTAACTTATTATCTTACTGTCTTACTACCTTATTATCTAATTAACGTATTATCTTACTATCTTACAATCCTTCTGTAAATCCACAAAAGTCTAGTCACATACCCACCTATTACTGTCTTACTATCTTACTATCTTATTATCTAATTAACTTATTGTCTTACCATCTCACTATCCTTCTGCTAATCCCAAAAAGGTCTAGTCACCCACCGGCTTACGTGTCTAACCATCTTACTATCTTGTTATCTTATTAACTTATTATCTTACTATCTTATTGTCCTTCTTTTAATCCCAAAAGGTCTAGTCACCTATCCACCTATTTATGTGTCCATCGTATCCCCCAGGTATCGCATCATGAGAACTTGCTGGAGAGAGGACCCTCGTCAGCGCCCGTCCTTTAGACAGCTAGAGGTCACCCTCGATCTTCTCATACAGAAAACGAAAAAAAAAGTACGTATTTTTGCACACCACCGTTTTCCAAGCTTCTCCTTCTTCTTCTTCTCCTTCTTCTTCTTCTTCTTCTTCTTCTTCTTCTTCTTCTTCTTCTTCTTCTTCT
>NW_004797337.1:1440761-1444092 GCF_000002075.1 Aplysia californica | reverse complement strand
TATTACAATTATTATATCATCACATCATCATCATTACTATTAATTATAATATTGATATTACCACTTTCATCGTTATCATCATCATCTTCATCATCTTCGTCATCATTCTCGTGATCGTCATTAACATTATTAGTATTATTATCATTTATATGAAATCGAGCATCTGCTAACTTTTCTGTTATATAAATTTTGTATTACTTTATTACTTTATTCCTTGAAAATCGGGTCCCACTGGCCTGAAAATAATACACACGACTGATATTTAGAAATTGAACAGAGTACAGCCAAACTGCCTTCACCCTGAACAATCATGCTATTACATAATAATATGTAGGCCTATTACATTACATGCAATAAGACATTCTACACAAAATCAGATAAGTGTCAGCTTCTTTGAAGGGACCATTAATGTCTTGTATAGAGTATAGTCGTGATATATATTTTTTCAACGGCCAGACTGCTGTGTTTGTTTGTCTGTCTGTTTGTTTATCCGTTTGTTTGTTTTTTTGTTCGTTTTTTTTTTCATTTTTATAATTTATTGATTGAAATATACTACATCTGGACTTACTGCATTATATTGCTCACTTTACGCGCTGTTTTTGCTCTGGGTTTTACAAGAGTTTTAATTTAAGACTCTCTGCCTACTTTTTTGCTCCCATAGGAGATAGACGTATGTACATATTATTATGTTATAATTTGAATGTCTTACATTTTCAATTCATGTACTAACAGAAAGGCGTAGAACCATACTAGACCGTTCCTTTTTTTCTTTTTGGCGAATGTGTTGTAAGAACTCCATTGCACAGTTTATTACAAGATAACCATTTTTTTCTGATTCCTTGCTTGTTGTCGTGGCTTTCACATTCTGCTTGGTGGGGCCTTAATCTTTGAACAATATAATAGTGGCGTCCAAAAGAAACTTTAAAATGTAATCACCCAATCATCGTGTTATAGGCTTGCACAATCAGCTCATGCAGCATACCAATTTATTGCTGAATAAATTCTGCATCATCTGACACATTAATAGTTCATCTTTGTTAAGAAACGCCCAATATGTAGTCACTCAAAAGTGATCTTTAAAAATCAGGCTTGGCAAAATTGTGAGAAATCAGAGACACGCAAAAGGTTTTCGCGTGTATATTGAAGTGCATCAAAATTGGTGGAATGGACACGTACTGAATATCAAATAAAAAGAGAATATTGTTTCTGCAATGAACAGCATATTCTGATGATATTTTCAAACAGATTGGAAAACATAGCAGTAACAAATACCATACAAAAACTGGACTCAATAAACTTAACAAGTGCTTATTAGTACTGATTTTGTTTTTGTTTAGGAGGTAATGGTTTCGTGTCGAGCACGAAACCCTTTTTGCACATGGACTGTGTTTGTTAGATTTTGGACATAATTATCTGTCAGTGAAGAACAGTGGCCTCGAAACTGCCATGGTTTTGGGCGGTCTGGGGTGCAATGAACAAAACCGCCCCCGTGAGAATCACCGGGTGGTTTGGTTAAGTGGACTACATAGCGCAAGTGCTGGAACGTCATGTCTTACCCTTATTTTCATCGTGGTGTCATTGAAGTAAACATCTCCACGCATAGCAGAGACCTGTCTTACAGTGCCAATGCCTCTAGATAATTCTTGGAAAACCAAATCAAATAAATGTTGGAGTGGTCACCAGTAAATATCACCCATATGAATCCTATAGGTATGTGAAGAGTAAAGTACAATGTACCATGAAATAGCAGCTGAAGAAACGCGACTTTGCTCCAAAGTCAGAACCTTTGTTTGCAAATTTCTGGGACCTTTGGGATGAAATGACAATACTGATGTCCAAAATTTAATAGAGTCGATTCTCAGAGGGTTGGTGCACTACACAAAACCAATGGCTCCTAAGCAAAATAACAATGAACACTTTTAATGTTAGGTCCAAGTTTTGCGGGGTATTTTTGTGATTGCTCTGTTTTCCGTCTTGTTTGAAACTATCGTGACATTGTTTATTGCAATACAAAATTATCCATTTATTGGATATGTAATGTATTTCCATTCTATCAATATTGATGCTCCTCAATACACTCGCAAAGACAATTATACGTTTCTTTGATTTCACGCAATTTTGCCAAGCCTGATTTTCTAAAGGTCAGTTTTGAGTGACCATTCTCGGGTGTCTCTCAACATAGATGAATTGTTAATGTGTCGGATGATGTAGGATTTAATTAGTTTTAAAATGGTACCGTATGATGCATGAGCTGGTAATGCAAGGCTTTAACTACAAAATGTAGCACGATGATTTGGTGATTTCATTTTCAAGTGTCTTTTGGAAGACACTGTATAATATGTGAGAATACAGTCTATACAAAACTGTCTTCAGTTTGCCACTGGACTTGTATCGTTCCCCCGGCGTAGACTACGGAACTAGATTTAAAACAAGAAGCTTAATGATACTGTCATCTTGCATATAGCAATAAGTAGACCTTATATGTAATCGAAATTTACTGCTGAACAGATAGTAGATCTGACCTTGCGGGTGGCTGGACGATGCCGCTGATAGGTCCTACTTCTTTTCTCTCCCTCTGTTGTTTCTGTCGATCTGTCTTGCTTCTTCCTTGCACTGACTGAATGACCTTTGTTGGGTCGATGTGCTTCTCTTTACTTCTTTACTCAAATTTAAAAACCCAGACTCAAGATCTGACCTTTGCTGATACGAAAGGGTAGCAAAAGAACACCACTTGGTGGCTCCAGTAGATTTTCTCTCTTGCTCTTAATCAAGTAATCTTGTGGTCTGCAGTCTGGCTTTAGAGCATTATGCTTCGTAAGCTTCTAAGATTATGGTCAACTTCTCTCTAGAATTACGGCCGCCAAGACTCATCTCATAATTGTAGCTAGTTCCCGAAATGAGAACACTGCATGTAAATTGGCAGACAAGATGAAGGCTTTTGCATACTTAAGAATGGTAGGGTATTATAGATCTAGTCACGATTGTTGCAACCTAATGTAACTGCTTTGTATAAATTGAATGAAGCTTTGGGTGTGTCTCGAGAAGACTATGAAGTCATGAAAGTGCCAGGAAAACTTTGACAGAACAACCGGGACAGTTTGAAACAGCAAGGGCAACATGCCAAAGTGCCAGTGGCAACTCTACGCACAAGGAGAAAAGTACAAAATGTACATAATGTACTACTTTCCCTTTTTGTTTATTTGGTTTTTCTTCAACTTATACTTATTCTTTCCGTCTGTTGCTTTACTTCTCCACGACACGAACGAAATGAAATGATAGCTTGTTTGCGTTTGTGTACATTATTATTATTGTTATTATTATTATTATCATT
>NW_004797337.1:1424990-1440661 GCF_000002075.1 Aplysia californica | reverse complement strand
ATTATTATTATTATTATTATAGGCCTACACGAGACTTCACTGGATTTGGCTTCAATTTCTCTTCTTTCAATTAATTTTTCCAGGAATTGGACTTTGCTTCTCGGATCTTTCTACATAAGAACAGAACACTTTCTCTTGCCATCCTGCCTGCCTGAGTTTTTTGGTTCTAAAGTCAACTTTCTATCATACATATTATGTATATATACGTACGTAATGTACTCATAAGTGTATTTTAACCATCTACCCCCCCCCTTTTCCAATGTCATTTTTTATTATTATTTTTCTTTTGGGGGTGTTTGCTTTGTTTTGTTTTTATTTTTTAATGTGTTTTACACCCCCATGGGCACAAGTTAGATTAAGCGGATTCCGACTCAGCAGAACAGCGAGGGAGATACGTGTACTCATATACCTAATTATAGGTCTATGCATGTACTCGATAAACATTCTCCCAAATCGAAATTGAGCTTGGGTCTTCTGTGTGCATTTGCAAAGCGCCTACCACTAACCGATGTGACGCACAGGCGCCGGTAAACTTTAGGTAAACTTTAAGTTTTCTTGTCATAGCTTGTAGTCAAACATCTAGCAAAATATTGTACATGTACATGTACGTGGCACAGCGCCGGTATAGCTCTGGTTAAAAATTATAAGAAAATATTATTAAAGTGTACGTTATCAGTAGACCTACAGTATAGATCATTCTGGAGACTCACATAACTTCACATTAATAAGCTACCTTAGAATTGCAATAAAATTCTATCTGACATTGTGGTGTTGGCTGTTTTGAGTTACTAAAAAGTCTAAGACCTGTCCCCGTGGTCTCATGCACCCCGCATAATTTAGCAAAATTTGATCATTTTTTGTATAATTTCTTATTATTTTCCTTCATCATTCTTTGTTAAAATTAACAGAATCGCATAATTTCCCATTTTTGGGGATCAGTTTGCATAATTTCAGCATTTTTCTTGCATAAAACGACGGGGACAGTAAGACCACGAGGTTAGAAACCAAATTAATAATTAATGCTCTCTTTGTTCTATCAAAATCGTAAGATTATTCAGAGTCGTTATCAAGATATTCAAAGAATTGCATTCGAAAAAGCTTGGCATGTTGTGAAACTCAAAATTCTTGGCGTCAAATTTTTCAAAACTTGGTACATTGTACTGAGCAGATAGAACTTTGTAATTCTAGGGTACGTATAGAAATAGGCATTATTAGAGAACTGTACATCACATTTTGGTTCAGTTCAGTTTGATTCAAGTTTAGTGTCGCTCACAACGTTTTGTGTATGCAGTACGTTTTCGGATATATATTATATATATGTATATATATTGAGAGATCTGCGCTTCAAAGCAATTGATGACCAGAATGTATGACATTGTCATGTAAAGCGTGTTTGAGTTTGAAAATGATTACAATGTGTGAATAATGTATGTTCTTCTGTACTTTCTTGTATTTTGATGCGATCGAAAGGTGTTACATGCCAATATAAACCGAATTTCTTTATGAAAGTGAGAGAGTTGTCTTTATTTCATTTTTTTAAAAGTTTCTCCTTTATAAAAATCATTTTCTCAGTTGTTCTTCTTGATCTCCGCCACATACAGAGTTATTCCAGCACGTTTGCCAGTTTCAATACTCTGTAGCCCACTAGACCCATTCTCCAATGAAAATTTAAAGAAGCGATATATATTCATTACCATGTGAAGAATTTTTAATCACAAAAAGTATTTCTTGGCGTCAGCTTAAGATCTTGTAAGTTTATTAGTGATTGAGCGCGGGCATGTAATCTGCACCTTGCACTGTACGCTTCCCGGGAAGCCGAGAATGTTTCTGAGTGTTCTAATTCTAAGGTCTGCTGGGATAATGATTCACATAGTTGTAAAGCGCATAGGGCATTCTGTAAAACGTGAGTAATAATAATTGCTCGTTTGTCATTATCTGACAATGACCAATACAGTGGCCTAGTGGTTAGTCTCTCGGACTCGTAACCGTAAGGTCGCGGGTTCGAATCCCGCCAGGGGCCCGACGTTGTGTCCTTGGGAAAGGCACTTTACACGAATTTTCCTCACTTCACCCAGGTGGGAATGGGTACCCGGCTATAGACAGCGAAAGATCTTGTCAGTTTGTTAGTGTTTGAGCGCTTAATCAGCTGCTTGCACTGTATGCTTCCCGGGAAGCTGAGAATGTTTCGGAGTGTTCTATGGTCTGCTGGGGTAATAATACAGTGTAAAGCACATAGAGCCTGCTGTTGAGCGGGGATATGCGCTATACAAATGCTATTTATTATTATTATTAACTTGCAAGCATACAATACAATAACCAAAACAATAAGCGTCGTACACTACTTGGCGTTGAAGAAAATCATGACCACAGGCCGATTCTTTTTATCATTGTAGGCCTTTTTTAGTTTGAGCGCCTATTGACACAATTTAGATCACTTAGGAAGCGGACTTCCTGCCCTGCCTCTCAGAGCCGACCCAGCCTGAGAGGGATACAACTTCCCAGCTAAAAAAAAACGGGATACAAATGTACTCAATAAAAATGATCTCCCCAATCGGGTCTCCTGCCTGCAACAGCGAAACATGTACCCGACCGTTACAAACTCAACGCCAGTTCAAATACTGAAGCACAATATGTAGTACATTATATATCATGAAAGAATGTGCTGGAAAGGAGCAGAACTTACACCAGTAGCTTCCTGTGACTGGCACGTTAACATTGCAGTCAGCCACATTCCGAAAAGAATTCAATTTACCATTGAAAATTACCATTTTGAAATTAAAGCCCTTTCAAAACCAAGCTGCAAGAATCATGTTTACAAAGAGGAAGAACGACCATATCGCTAGAATTACTTACAGATTGTTGTTCTTTATGGCCATAATGTGTTGACAATAATTTTAAAGCCCCCTCGTATTTAATAACGTCACTCAAATGTATGTTCTACCAAGATCTCTAAGATTAGGAGGATCAAGTTTTTTATGAGTACACCAAGGCAGGGTGGTCAAAAATTCGCTTTTCTCAACTAACTCAAACTATCTGGAACTCTCTCCCACAACATATGCAGGATACGAGTATAAATTCGGAGGCAAAATTTAAAATCTATGCAAAAACGTTCACAGAGCTGTATAGTTTAAGAGTGGGCACTATAGAAATTTAAACAAGTGTTTGTGGAAGCTACTGAGGATCAAATGGACAGACAGGATCACCAACGAGGAAGTATTAAGAAGAACGAGACAGATCCCAGTCAGAGATGAGGTGGGAAGAAGACGTTGGCGATGGACTGGACACACTTTCAGTAAGTTAAGCAGCTGCATCACAAGAAAAGTGTTAGATTGGAACCCACAGGGTAAAAGATGAAGGGGAAGACCACGTGGAACCTGGAAAAGAGTCACAGAAATGGATGTACAGAAAAGTGGGAAGACGTGGAGTGACATCAAGCGACTAGCCCAGGATAGGGAAAGGTGGAGAGTGTTTGTTCGTGGTCTATGTATATCCTGATCCAGAATGAGAAAGGCAAAGATGATGATGATGACTATAGAAATTATCTGCATTATCATTATTATCATTATTATTCAAATAGTTCGAAAGCCATTTCCCGACAGTGAAATAGCAATAATAATACTGTAAGTCCACGCTCCACATCCACTGCAGACAATACACTCAGCAAACATGGGATTTCATAAAATCTGAAAACAACAATAAGACAAAATCATCCTTCAAAACAATTATTTTTTATATAATTTTATTCAAGTTCTCATATCATAACAAGAACAAGGATGTTAAAAATCCCACTATGGAGTATGGGAAAAGACTCTACAACCAAAGACTGTTGTTATTTGACTTGACATATATACCATATTTGTTTCCCCTTACTCCAGCAAGGAAACAAATAAAAGTGAGAAAAACAGTCTGGCTCAATGCACGACAACAAGCCAGTCAAAATTTGGGCATCTTCCTGTTTTTTGGTCAAGTTCAAGCCTTCCTAAGTTTTCCTGAAAAGCACAGAGGACTTTTCCTGTTCATGACAAAGTAATTCCTGCATGAAGAACTAGCCACTATTAAGAACAAAACAAGACTGGGCGTGTAATTTAATTTCAAAACAAAAGTCTTGGATTCTAGAGTTATCAGTATCAGTCCACATATTATATTTGAAAGCCATCCTGCAATATTTGCTTTAACTGTTGTTCTCGATCTGGACCTAGAGACAGGCCACAACATGTATTTCATTACCATCACCGTAGGAAAAATGTGAGACCGAAATAGCACTCTGCTGACCAGGTCATTCATTTGTAGAGATGTTACAGCTGTTTGAAGCTTTCCATCTAAAAACCACATGTGCAAAAGAAAAACTAACGTAAAGGCTAAATTGTCTGGAAATCCAGATCGTTGACATACAAAGCAGTCAATGTATATATATATATATATATATGGCAATCTACCCGTGGACTCACTGGGTTCACATTAATCATAAAAACATAAAAACCATGACCATAGAGGAAGCCTGACCTTTACAAAGAAAAAGCAACCCAAAAAAACAAAAAAAATAATAACCCACATATACATAAAAAGCAAAGTAATTCAAAGTAAAATCATTCATCACTTAACATTAATAGTGCTACACTACGCTGTTTTCTACCATGATGGTTTTAATTTTCAGTGAAGGAAGTTTAGAAACCCAAGTCGCTGGTCTTTGTAGAAAAAAAAAACAATGGTGAAATGGTATAAGCTTAACGCCCCATGAACCTATTTCAGAGGCAGGACCTCCGAGTTTAACGTCCATCTCCAAAAGGACCGAGCCAAATGGGAAGTTCGGGTAAAGCGTCTTTCCCAAGGGAACAATATCGAACTGAGCTAACGCTCGAACCCTCAATCTTACAACTATGGGTTCGGTAGCCTAACCACTAGGCCACGACGCCACCTTTGCAGGAAAAGAAGAAAATTCACAAATGAAAAAAAACACACACAAATTGCCAGGATGACCGTTTTTCCCCTCTAACTTACAAAATTTTTAAACTGTGTATTGCATGGCTTATTTCTAAGGTCCATGTGAACAAACAACATATATGTCAAATTCTACATTACTCTAGAATTCATATTTTCCATTCCAGAGTTAAACAGTAGACCTTACGTTATTTCCATAGATCCTTTCTCTTCGTGTACATCAGTGTTAGTCGTGGTATAAACATTAAAGATCTTTACTGGCACACAGAAGTTTCTTTCAACTGCCTGCCTTCAGGGAAAAATTTAAAAACCCTGTTTTACCCACCAGGGGAGTAGGTGCTATAAAAATGCACTTCATTACAACTATTATTAAATATAAAATCCAAATGAAATAACACAATGTCCTAAAACCGAGTCAAATCCTTTGCCGGCAGTTACCGATCAACCACCAAATCCCGAAAACAGCGAAAGAGAATGAAGAAGGTAAGCCTGGGTACATGAGACGTTTCCCAACCACAAGGTTTACAGTTCCAACAAGGAGCCCATCAACAGAGATGACAATCTGTTAGCCACTGTGCCACCAGTAAGGTCTTAAGTCAGAACTCATCTTCTTCACTCAAGCCTCTAACAGATGACATCAACAAATAACACCCCTATTCAACCAAGCACTGAATATTATGAGACCCTGAACATAATCATAACTACTGACAAAAATCTATGATGTCTTCAGTTGTTTGACTTTTTTTTAAAACCATAGACATATGGTAATGTGACAAAAAACCCGCAAGAAACAAAGATACCCGCAGGAAACAAAGATGCCAACAGGCTTTTAAAAAATTTGTAGGACTTGAAATTTGTTCCATTTTTAGTCCAGCTTTGGTCTAGATGTTGAGACATTTTCACCTGAAAAATTACTGACATTGGCTACCATGCAAACCAATCCTGCACTAATTTGTCAGCAGCGAGTGCTCCAACACAGAGTCCTTTATGGACTGAACGCCAGACAAATTTCGAAGTAGCGTCCATTTTTTCACAGGTGTCGTAAGTCTTGGAGAAGGACTTAAGGAATTTTTTTTTGTGGAGTGATAACAATTACGAGCCACATACGGTGCCAAAATTTCACAAGTGCCCAAAAAAGAGGGGCATCTCGGAGGAATCTAGAGTGCAGTTGGCGAACTATCATCAGCTTCATCAGAAGTATGTCAGAGAAAACTTCATCAAGGTGAAATACTTGTCAGTAAAAAGGGGTCTAGCATCCACGTGTTGTAAGGTCTAGTTCTAGTGTATCCAAAAGAAAATGTCTTTCGACAGTAATTTAGAGATATGTTGAGAGCGGGTAGAAGGTGTTACTTGCTTTGGGCTGTTTTTCGCAAAATAAAACAAATGAGTTATTTATGAGATCTGCTTAAACTTAAACATGATAAAATTATAGTGAAACATTACATTTCCCAGAAAAAAAATATATAAATACAGATACAACATATATAATAATATGAGTTCTCAGTCCAAGCCATCTGAGGTTCGATTTTTCCATATTTTCTCGAGTAATACACAGACTTTGACACTAACCAAAACATATGAAGTGTTCTTATGACCCACAACTAATCCCCACTGTTTGTGTTAACTACCAATGTTACTAAACCCCCCCCAAAAAAAATCCTGTCCTGTTGAGCAAAGTTCTCAGAGTCAGACAATTTACGCCGGGGACCATTAACACATTATCAATAATTAAATCATATCATGGCCAAGCTGTTCAAATGTCATAAGCCTGGAAATCAAAATTTTTCAAGAGAGAGAAAAAAACTAGTCAATTTTTTAACTATTTTATCTACTTGATCTATCTTTTCCTGCCTTTATCTTTTCAATGGTTATAATTTGAACTTTGTACAAAATATTTCTTGAGCACCTACAACCGATACCAAAGATTAAGATACTACAATAAAACCCAAATGAAATTCTAAACGTTGGGCTTATTACATGTGAACAACTTGTGGACAATACGTATAGTATGTATCTCCTTTCATGAAAGAAAATGAAAAGGTGCAATTAGAACAATAGTTATCACATTCATGGGTGTAACAACAAACACAACCACAGCATGGACACTGTACAACGTACGTTGAGCTTCTCTCAGCAGGTGCTACCGACACCTGGAAAGACTTTCAGAGTATACTGAATTGCTAACAAAAGAGAAACGATGACGACATCACAGAGACCAAGGCCAAAATGGATGGTCATACTACAAAAACTTTAGAAAGTCGGAAACACCCAAAACAGACCGTGGGCCTTTGCTCTATTACTTTTTGAAATTCTGGAAAACTTTCAGCCGGGAGAAACAGCCTCCCTGCTCTCATCTCGACATCAAGACATCTCGACATCAAGAGTCTTTTACTTCCTCTCGCCCAAGATGCGCAGAATGTAGAGGAAGAGGTTGAGGATGTCCATGTAGAGATTGATGGCCCCAAGAATGTATTCCTCTGGCGACAGCTTCGCCATGATCAGGTGCGTGTCGATCACGATGAACACGCAGAAGAGGGCAGCACCACACACGCTGATGGCCATATGCATGGCAGACACGGGCAGCAAAATCTGGGGACGGACAAGGAACAATTTCTGTTTTAGTACGAGTTTTTTGTTTTTCTGATTATTTCGGGGGCAAGTGTTTTATAGTGCTCGCAACTGTGTAAGGTCAAATGAGCACGGGGGATAAATTAAACATTTTTAGTTTTGTAGCAATTTTGAATTTTGAATTTTTGCCTGGGTGACGGCCAAAGCCTACTCTCATTGACTCTGGACCACCAAGGGATTTTCAATGAGAGCAGCTTGCACACGGGACTTCCGAGATTTTTCGCCCTCATCCAAGAAGGCTAGTTGTTAGATCTTACCTCCCATAAGATCGGGGGTGTGGCTGAAAAACAGGAGTAAGAAGGATCCAAGGAGTAGCAGTAAAAAGGCTGCAAAAGAGTCAGAAGCCCAGATGAGGGGGCAAAGGAGGCGAGGTGGTGAGGTCAGAAAGTGGAGATGAAAGCAGACGACAGACCATTGTAAGAGAGCAGGAAAGAAGGTGAAAGGAGAGGAGAAAATTTTAGAGAAGAAAATTTTCCGTCGCTGTCAGGATTAGAACCCGGGACCTTTAAAATGAGAGGCGTACACACCTGTAACCTTTCGACCACGAGAGCCCCCTTAGTAAGAGTTTTACAGCACTTGCAACACATTGCGGTCATATAAACGCCTAAGATTAGAGAGGTGTTACAAGAGAGTAACAAACACAAAAAAGGAGGGGAGATAAGAACAATAGATGTTTGATGAGAAAGAAGGAGCAAACCACGCCAGAGCACCCAACAATAATCCACAGTAAGAGTTTTACAGCACTTGCATTACAATAAGGTCATATAAGAGCCGAAGATTAGAGAGGTGTTACAAGAGAGTAACAAACAAAAAAATCAAGGAGGGGAGATAAGGACAATAGACGTTTGATAGAAAAGAAGGAGCAAACCACAACAAAGCACACACCAAACACCCACTCAATTTCTGCTTTCTGTCTTTCAAGTACAAGTACATTTAACAGTCAGAGACTCTCCAATGCCGAAACAATTTAATGTATGTCCCTGTATGAAATATATAATTTATTTGTTCATTTTATTTTTAATAGTAATTCGACTTAATGCCTACCATTTAGAGTTTTGAGACTGTAATAAACTCGGGGCCATGAAAGAAAAACTGCAATACAAATAACCCATTCTAAAAAGATGAGGGCAGTACAGAGTTCTTTTTCTTCCATCTGAGATAAACAACACAACTGGACAATTTGTGTAAAAATTTGGCATGCTCAAACAACAATTACAGCAAAATTAAAAGGTAATAATTTGGAGAATACTTACGTTTATGTTTGTTGTTTCACACAGTGGGAGTATGCTACAAGGTTCGGTCATGAATAACAAACCAAATAAGACACTGAAGGGACACTTGTTTTCAATGACAAAAAAAAAGGTGTGGTTACCTAGAAATAAACTCATTCCAGTTGAAATTTCTACACATGTATAAATGTCCATCAAATCCAAGGGCTTAGAACATGTTCATTCATAAATACCCCATGATTGTCCTGACACACTAATGTTTTAGAACCTTCTTGTGTTGATCGCAAGAACAAATACCCCACAGTGTTTCAACATGCAAGATTATTTCAATATGGAAGAATGATGCTTGCCAACTCTGCGTTTTCTTGGAGAAAAAAATCGAAGATAGAACATATCCATGTTACCCCCATGTCATACCTTGTAAAGGGATGCTCTATTAGCTCAATCAATCGAAATCATGATGGACAATGGAACAAATGGCCCTGGTTCAAACCCCCAAATAGGTGTTTTTGAAGTTGGGTTATTTCGAGAAATTTTAAAGGCTCTCCATCCACTAGGCTTCAACCAATCGGAGATGGACATTAATTTCGAAGGAACAGCCTCATACAAAGTCTTACCATGTTGAAAGAGGCAAACAACAATACCTTGACGAGCGCGTCATTCCCGGCAGGGGATGTTACGAGCTGATCAATCTCATGTGCAAGTGTTGTAGGCTACAAGGTTATCTTCTCAACTTGGAAATTTGAAAGAAATACAAAGTTGTTCATCCCATTTTTTTTTAGAATGGTTCACATTTATATATACAAAATAATATATAAGTGAGAAACCCATCCACTCACCTGTATTAAGCTTGCAATAAAGAGCGTCCACAGACACATCATGGCCCTGTAAGATACAAGAAAAAAAGAGTAAACAACTCTTATTTCAAAGGTCTCTGGTTAATAGCAACCTGGTTAAAAGCATGATCAACCTTAAAGCATGCTGGCAGCGTGGACCCAAATATTTCCGATATCACTCGTTAGTGCACATTCTCAATCAACTACTTTTTTCAACAGCACAGGTGGCCATTAGAGCAGGTTCAAATGTATGCCAAAGGTGAATAAATGTAAACACATGATGATATTTTGTTCTTCTTGTGGCGTCTGTGGCCTAGTGGTTAGGCGACTGGACTAGTAATCGTGAGGTTGCGGGGTCTGGGTTTCAAGCCGGGGGCCCGACATTGTGTCCTTGGGAAAGGCACTTTACACAAATTTTCCTCACTTCACCCAAGTAGGAATGGGTACCCGGCAATAGACAGCGAAAGATCTTGTCAGTATGTTAGTGTTTTAGCGCCTATAAATGGCCGCTTGCACTGTATGCTTCCCAGGAAGTTGAGGTTATTTCAGAATGCTCTCAGGTCTGCTGGGGTAATAGTATAGATTGTGAAGCGCATAGAGCCTGCTGTTGAGAGGGGATTTGCCCTATACAAATGCTATCCATTATTAAAAAGGAGCAACAAGAACATTGGAATGGCACTGCATGGATATAAGCACACACAGAAAGAGCTACCATCTACACATTTTGTGTATTCAGAATAGGAGACGTGTAAACTTCAAGTACCACAGGAACAGTATCATGGGGGAAAATGTACTCACGGTGCGTGCCAGGATGTGAAATCTTTCTTGCTCTGGAGTGTGTACAGTGTGAGACCAACAAACAAACCAACGGTGAGCATGAAAGCTTCAATGACAGAAGGCACTTTGTAGAAAGTCACTGAAATAGAGGGGGAAATGCAGAACATATTAGCATCATGTTGTAATATTAAAATCAATTCAATGGGAAAAAAAAAGAACCCCACAGTTTGCATATATTCAGAAAATTCCTCCCTCCTGCCACCCGCACCTTTTTTTTTTTTTCTTCTTAACAATCTCTTTCTCTAAGACCCCAACTCAAGAACTCGGGAAATTAAATATAAATGATTATCAAACACAAACATGGAACAATATGATTTGGGGTTTTTCAAACTTAAAAACTTCAAAAAGTAATTTAGCTACATCAGTAAGTGATTATCGAGACAAAACAGAACTTTCAAAACTTACCTACGACTCCAATAGCATATGCTTCCATCAAAGTCTGGGAGAGAAAAAAAAACAATACTGTTAATGGTATGACTTTATTTTTAAAATTTTTACCAGTTACGCTTATATTCAGCCTTTCAAAAACATTGCTAGGTTTGAAAACGAAAATGCAAAACAAAAAGGCAAACTTTACTAATTATTAATCACTCTCATGAGAGTTAAGTTGCTGAAACTAATCAAAACATGAACCCCGGAAAGTCATGTAGAAATATACAGCTGCTTTGGAAAATTATCTGTAAGCAAAAAATAAATTTATAACAATTACCCTTTAAAACAAAATAAAATAATAGACCAAATTTTTTTTCTCCAAAATTATTACTTTCACGAATGTTAGGCCTCACCAGGCATACAGTTAGGTCTACATACCTTATAACTGAGATGCAAATAAAGCAAAATAAAAGTTTTATCTTTATGTCAACACCGAAAAAAACAAAAAAACATTCTTACGAAAACTCCGAGCAGGATATAGTTTGTTGGAGTCTCCTGACGTTTCCACATGAGGGCAAACAAGGAGCCAAACGTTCCAACGAAGCTGAGAGTCATCATCCAGTGACTACAAGAAACAAGAGAAAGAATTCATTATGATGAAACTTTGAAGCGTACTCAAAAAAATGAAATGGTATACTCTCACAATACTTGAGTCAAAATCCATTGACAGGACAAACCAGGACTTTGTTCCAAAATAAAATAGAATGTTTATATTTATGCTCATAAACAATACGAGGCAGACTAAGACCATTATTCCACGAAATTGATTTCAGTATCACGCAAAAAAGCATAGTGGGACTTTGTCCGATAAGACAATTAAAAAATTTACCAGTATACCGAGCTCAGGCAAGGTTTTAGATATTTGTGGTATGAATGCTGTATTCAGGTGCCCGCATTTTGAGCTCAAATTGAGATATTTATAACTATAGTGTATATGACAATAAAGACAACTCACCACAGAGCATCAACTGACCATCATACAAAATTTTAACCTATAGATAAAAGAACAACAACAAACCAATAACAAAATTCAACACTAACCTAAAATAAGCTATTAGTCTATAACAGTAAACTTTGAAAATTTACATTATTGCTGACTTTGCAACCACTTACTTTTCCTGGACAAACTGTTGCACTGATTCGCTGGCCATGAACAGGGCAGCCACCATGGTGGTGACTATGAGTTGAGTTACAAGGATGCCATAAACTTTACGCATGAAGCCTGAAGATAGGAATAAATGTAAAAATTCAGCACTTTAATAATGTAAAAAAATATATAATATATCTACTGATCATTTCAATAAAAGGTTTAAGAACATTGTCATAATAGAGGCATGGGATTCAAATTTACTTTAAAATCATCTTTTGAAACAAATTTTCCAAATTTATCAAGAAAGTCAAAAAGAAAAAGGGACAATTTCCAAAAGTGCTGTTACACCTCTAAGCTCTCACACCTGAGGCTTCTAAACACTGTTGTTCAAGATTCAATTAAAATCATAAAAACAAGGCTATTTTCCAGATGACGTTTTATTCAGACGTTGTGGATTTGCTTTCTCTAATCCTATACTATAATAACCAGACTGCCATTTATTTACCAGAGACATCCTTTAAAAGATGCTTTAATTATTACAAAGTTACTACCCTATGTCACTACAGTCAATCACATAGTGGCAAACCATGTTTGTTTTGTTTGATAGCGCCTCTTCATCAAGGGGTGCCACTGTCTCACTAAACAATCAAAATATATTACTTTATGAATGTCTAAATACAAAGCACCTGAGGAGATACTTATAATTGTAGATTTTTTCAAGTAAAGACAAAATGATAGTATAGTACCTCTGTCAATGTCAGGCGATGAACAATGCATCAGCAGAGAAAAATGTTTCTTTTTAAACGAGCAAAGAAGATAAGACGAGTTGCAGCTTCTGCTAAGGTCAGTGACACCAATTCTGGTTCTGGCAGAAAAGAGTTTGCCAAACTTCCACCACCTAAAATCTTCCATTCATTTCCACTTGCAGGTTGTGCAGCTTGATGGCTTCTCTCATGGCTTTTGCAAAATCACAGTAAAATTTTTTAGGAGTTACAGAAAAAAATAATATTCTAAAATCATCAGGTTGAGGGTCAAATTTTACCTCTAACCATGTATGTCTCTGAATAAACTGTCCACCTGGAAAATTACCTCCTCAAAATAGGACTCTTTAGTACAGTGCTCACGTTGTATTGGAATTAATAAATATTAATCCTTGTTAAGGACTCTGGTCATGCGACAACATACATCAAACACCTTCAATTTCAAAAGTAGAGAGAGATGGCAGTTGGAGTTAGTAGCTAGCCAGAGGCCTAAGTAGGCCTACTGTAACTATATGTGACGGCACGCCAGTTTAGCATGGCCCACAGCATCACTCAATTGTTTACAGTCATATAAAATCTAGCAAACCTCAGCAAATTCGTCTGTTTTTCTCATCTAAACAAACTGTAGGTTTACTGGAGTTTGAATCATTCATTTAATTTGCAGTCAGTTTGATGTTAATTTGACAAAAATCAGGTCATCATATTATAGGCCTATTACAAAACTGGAGCAGAGTTAGAGGGAAGTTTGTAGAAAGGAGTAAAAGGCCTCCGAATACTTCCGTACTATGAGTAGCCTATAAATAAAGTAATTTAGCAGCACAAAGCTGAATCCTGTTGAGTTATAATAGCCTTACCCTACATTATATTCAATTTAATGGGGGGGTAAACTTGTATACTTTAAGTTATCTAACTCTAAAAGTAAAAGCCCCCTTGCAATGTTCTACCCAAACGGGAGAGGGTGTGTATAATGAATGAAACAATACGCAGTGACTACGTTCACGGCGCCATGAACATAGTTTGCAGGCTATGTTTACAGTGCCCTGAATCATCCACCATTAGCACAGAGGCGCGACTGAAACGCTACGGTCGCTCAAACTGAACGACGAAACAGCACAGGAATACTCGTACGAAAAATAATGCAGCGGTGGTCCGAATGCAACAGAGTTTACGGAGGGCGAAGGTGAGCACAGCAAAGCAGCCTCGGTCGACAAATCCTCGCTCGCTCAGCGCACAGAACGAGACTGCAATCCTCTTCCTGTGTGCGGACCAGCTGCACAGAAATTCAAATTACGAGCAAGGTATCTTAGTTTGCTATACGCATGCAATTGTGTGTACAGTCACACCTGTATAAAACGGCCACCAATTGTCAAGGAGAAAAGTGGCCGTCGGCCACCCATTGTCACGGAGAAAAGTGGCAGTATAACACAGATGGTCATCTTAGGCAGGACTGGTCAAATTGAAGAAAGCAAATCATTCTCTTCTGAGGCCCAAACTGGGGCTGATCTCAGACTTTAAGACTGCCATAGGGCTAATTCAAAAGGGTTTTTGTTTTCTTTAGTTGTGTGAGTTTACCAAAATGCCTTGTTGTAGTCTATAAAACATAAATGAAGATCTTTCTGAACTTCTAGGGCACGTTCTATTGTTGTTCTGAAGACATATATATATATATATATATTGGTTGCATATAGCAAAAAAAGATGTGGTGCAAGCATCATGCGTAGAGTGTAGAGTATACTCCCGTGCGGACCTGACTACGCTAGACAATTTGAAAATAAAAGTTGTTTGAAGAAACAAGAGAGAATGGAAGAAGGCCAAGGCCAAGGCGGGAAGAGGGGTGGGAGGGGGTGAAAAAAAGAAGAGGCAAAAGGGTAGGGGGTGAAGTGAGCAAGATCATTCTTAAATTGCAAAGTAGACTACATGATTCAAATTCAGGGCGCCCTGAACGTAGCCAGGGAGAGATAGATATATAGATAGATAGATACAGAGCGAGAGAGAGATAGTGAAAGAGTGAGAGATAAGTGGGGAGTAGAGAGAAGAGGGGGCGAAAAAAGAGAGAGAGAAGGAAGGGGGGTGGGAGAGATGGAGAAAGAGAGAAGGAGAGAGAGAGAGAGAGAGAGAGAGAGAGAGAAGGTTCCTTGTGTTGAACTTGTTGAACGTCATTTTTGAAAATTGTTTTAGCAATTCAAAATATAGTTGATTTTGTTACCTGTTCAACAAGAGATATTCCATAAAGTTCTTTTTATTCATGTTATTACTCATCTTTCGGGGGCTCTCGTGGCCTAGAGGTTAAGGTGTTGGCCTCTCATTCAAAGGTCCTGGGCTCGAATCCGGGTGGCGACCGAACAATTCTCTTCTCTAAAATTTTCTCCTTTCACCTTCTTTCATTATCTCTTGCAATATTCTCTTGTCTTCTTACGTCTCCACTTTCTGCCCCCACCCCCTCACCTCCTTTGCCCCCTCCCCTGGGCGCATGACTCTTACTGCAGTCTTTCTACTGCTACTCCTTGGCTCCTTCTTACTGCTGTCTTTCAGCCACACCCCTGGTCTTCTGGTAGGAAAAATCTACATCTAGCCTTCTCGGATGAGGGCGAAAACTCTTGGAAGTCCCGAGTTCAAGTTGCGCGTTAAAATCCCTTGGTAGTCCAAAATCGATAAGAGTAGGCTTCGGCCATCACCAGTGCAAAATTCAAAATTTCCTACAAATTGAAAATATTTAATGTGTCCCGCGAGCTCAAATGACCTAATGCAGTTGCGAGCGCCGTAAAACACTTACCAAAAAAAAAACCAACCTCATCGTTCGTAAACATTAACCACCATTCCCTTCTTCTATGCCTTTATTCAATACCTGGCTGCCTTTTGATCTCATCTGTGTCCTCAAATCTCCGACCACGACACTGCTTTTTTTTAAATTTTGTTTTGT
>NW_004797337.1:1409584-1424195 GCF_000002075.1 Aplysia californica | reverse complement strand
CGCGCACCGGGTGAGAATAGCCACAAGACTCGCCTGCACTATTCTCACTCCGGGTGAGAATAGAGGTGGCCATTACTGCCAATCACAGAGATTTGCTACATGCTCGCTGTAGCTTCACTCAATTTTATTATAATATAGATTGATATAATATAGGATTCTTGCTATCCAACCGTCATTAAGTACGGCTGCTGGTCTTGCCGTCATTAAGTACGGCTAGACTGGTAGTCTCGCCGTACTTATTAAGTACGGGTAGACTTCAAGTCTAGCCTCTTCCACAATAATAGGTCTATCTAGCCTAGAGATCTACACTCTACTGACTCTAGTCTACATTCTAGTAGCCTACAATAAATAAACATAGATATCTAGATCTAGTCTAGTATCTAGATTTACATACACTTAGGGATAACTTACCCATACGAATGTAAATGTGAGCTGAAGCAACATTTGATCCGTACATGAAATCGTCAACAATACTCCCAGCCGCATTATTTTTCGACGAAGGGGTGGACTGCCCTCCAATCCCTGTGTTTTGGCTTTGCTTTGTCGTCGCCATTTCCGATGTTGAAGCCTCTGTACAACGCTGTGTTGATCTTCTGTTATTCTGTGACACTACTGTTCTAGAATGATGACTTTACTAGGGCCTAAGAACTTACATTAGATCTAGGTAGGAACAGGATGTTGTCATTTATTGTTTCTAAAGTCTATTCAAACAATGTTTTCTTATAACTATATAAACATCTCATCTGAACATTTTCTGTGCAGCTTGTCTTCTAAGTGTAATGTTTTAAGCATATGAATTTTATTTTATGTTGTTAATTTTTCTATGAAAAACTGAGAATTCGGACCATTCCTCCCAAACGATGATCAATTAACCTAGATATCAACTATTTTCACAACAATTAGGCGTTGTCGTGTCACAACAACAAACATGGCGGATAAGGACGGTGCCGAACCGGTGACTGCTTCAACAAATAACCCACTGTCGAGAAAACTTAACAAAATTCTCGAAACCCGACTTGACAATGACAAGGTATCTATTTCTGAGAATCATTTTGTGGTTTGGGTTGCAGCTGCGTTCTAATTAAGACTAACAGTGAAATGATTATTCTTTGTGACTGAGACGAGTTCGGAGTATGAACTCCCCCCCCCCCCCCCCCCAAGCCAAGCCCCAAGATCTGGCACTCTCGGGAGAAGTGGTCCCGGCCTTTCTCCATAAATAAAAATTTTAAATTTTAGAGCTAGAATCCAAAATCGGAAACAATGTAAAATTTTACTTTCACTCCCGCACACAGAAGCACTGCTTTGGGGGTCATACTGTACAGTACTGTTTCAATGTTTGCTGCAGACAACACACATAAAACCGCTATTAAAACTGTCGCAAATCAATTATTTTCAGGAAAATGTCGAATCTAACTGTAAAATATCAAATTATGGGTTAAAACAGCATACTTCACTTAAATACTCTTCCACACATATCACAACAAACTCACATGGGGGGCTCTCGTGGCCTAGAGGTTAAGGTGTTGGCCTCTCATTCAAAGGTCCCGGGTTCGAATCCGGGTAGCGACCAAAAAATTTTCTTCTCTAAAATTGTCTCCTTTCACCCCCTTTCCTGCTCTCTAGCAATGTTCTGTTGTCTGCTTTAATTTCCACTTTCTGCCCCCACCCCCTCACCTCCTTTGCCCCCTCCTCTGGGCTCCTGACTCTTTCTGCAGCCTTTCTACTGCTACTCCTCGGCTTCTCCTTACTGCTGTCTTTCTGCCATACCCCTGATCTTCTGGTAGGAAAGATCTACACCTAGCTTTCTCGGACAAGGGCGACAAATCTCAGAGGGCCCGTGTGCAAGTTGCGCACGTTAAAGATCCCTTGGTGGTCTAAAATCGATAAGAGTACTAGGCTTCGGTCGCCACCCGGGCAAAATTCAAAAATTTCCTACCAACTGAAAATATTAGGTGTGTCCCGCGCGCTCATATGACCTTATGCAGTTGCGAGCGCCGTAAAACACTTTACAAAAACAAACAAAAACTCACATGAACATTTTACTCCAACTCGGGGCACACAAACGTAAGTTCACTCTTTGACATTTCGCTCAACACAGCACTCTGTCGACCACAACACCCCTTATGATACAACCACAGCACCCTTTATGATTCAACCACAACTCACACACGTCACAACCCACCCATCTATCTTTCTCACCCCCCACCCCCCCACAAGTGTATAAACACAGATTCGGATCTCTCAAAACACTCTCATCTGGGGAGCGGTCATCGTCGTAAACCAATCCCACCTCCTTTTCATCCTCTTCCTCCTCCTCACTCTCTCCTTTTCTTCTCTTTTTCTTCATCATCTTTGCCTGTACTTTCCTCTTCCTTCCCTTACTCCCTTACTCCCACTTCCTTTCCCCCTGTTGTTTCTTCTTCTTCTTCCCTGCTCTCTGCTTCTCCAACTTCGTTAACCTTTTCCCCTCTTTTCTCTTCTTCCTTCTCCACTCTTTTCTCTCCCTTTCTCTCTTCCTCTTTTCCTCTTAGACTTCCTTTTTCTTCTCTTCTTCCAATTTCTTCGCCTCCTCCCATGCTTTGTACTTTGCCCCTAAGCCATACTTAGGGGCCTGAGCCCGCTTCTCTGTGTTGAAACCATAGAGTTCCAGCCTGCTGGTACGGGCAGGTTGTAGCAATGCCCACGGAGCGCATTTTGTTCTGCCAATTTTTGGCCCCCGCCGCGGGGGTGTTTCATGGGACGCACTAACACTAAGGTTGTTGTCTTCAACTCGCTCTCACGCCGCTTC
Source organism: Aplysia californica (assembly GCF_000002075.1). Taxonomy (NCBI): domain Eukaryota; kingdom Metazoa; phylum Mollusca; class Gastropoda; order Aplysiida; family Aplysiidae; genus Aplysia; species Aplysia californica. Next base: position 1,421,407 of record NW_004797337.1, on the reverse strand, counting down.
TCGAGAATGGATATGAATGAAACTTGGCAGCCAATCAGAAAAGAGGTCAATCTCGTAGTATGCAGTTTGACAACATTGTACCCATCCTAGAAGCAGTCGAAAACGTTTGCGAAAGTGGTTGATGTGGTGCGCTTTGAAGGTTTTTCGGAGCTGTGATTTGTCAAACTGACTGATACGTTGTACACCATTTTTCTTTATTCCCTTAAAATTTCATGCTTCTGTGTTTAGCGGTTTTGGCGTAATCTTTAAAAATGTGGGAGTAACTAAGGGAAAAAGCGACATTGCCATTTGCGTGTGCTGGGTGAACGGCCGGCGGCCTGGAAATTTCCACTGAGTGACGTCATCAGCCATCGGTCGCCTCGGGCGCTACAAACGAGGCCCCGCTAATGTTAAATGGAAAGGGGGGGAAGGATACTTGAAAACTAAACGGGAGCCTTGATAACTTGTGTTTTTTTTGCATTTTAGTCACAATACAATAGATGTAGTCATTTTTATTTGCTTGATTGCATGACAGAAGAATAGAAACAGAAAAGCAAACATCTAAGAAGTTGTATGTATGACATTGTGTTTGCGTTATGAAAGCCTATTCCCCCCTCTGGGGAAAAGCACACACTTGGACTCGTCCTCTGTGCTCTGTTTGGAAAAGTGAGGCATTAAGATTGTTATTAAAGAGTACGGTACTTATTCAGTCCAGTCTTGGAAAATAGTCCCGTTTATACATTGTTATCGTTCACACGTGCGTGAGTGCGCGCGCGTGCATGTGTGTGTGTGCGTGTGAGAGAGAGAGAGAGAGAGAAGGGGGGGGGGGGGGGTGTAAGTAATATGTTACATTTATAGTATGAGTTGTAGCCTACACGTGCGAAATATTCCCATGACTTGTAAACTATAGATATTATCTAAACGCATCTTAATCTACCACACAATAGGACACTGACCAACAATGGATATATACACAGAGATGATCTTATTTTCTATAACAAAGTATGCATGCTTTTACTAGTGGAGAACTGGATTTATTAGACTAATAAATCCAATTCTCTACTTACATTTTTGTGACAAATATTGATCCAGATCATTGCTTGGCAAGGAGGAACCTTTTATGTTGTCAAGTTTCATTCAAATATCATGACTTTGGGAGAAGATATGACTGATAAACTTTGTAAATCTGTAAAGAACGCCACTTTTTTACCTGTTAATGTCTTTACAACTCAAAAAGTATGACAGATATTAAAAATCTGACAGCATGACTAGATTCTGCATTAAAAACTGTACTAGACTGCCAAGTTTCATTTACATACTCCAAGAAATAGGCGAGCTATGACAAATATTGTCTCAAAACGCACCGAAAACCGCCACATTTTTACCTATAAACGACTTCATAAAACTCAAAAAGTAGGATAGCTATGAAAAATCTGAAAGCAGGACTAGATTCTGCACTAGAAAATGTACTGGGTTGCCAAGTTTCATTTAAATACTCCTAGAAATGAGCGAGTTATGACGAATATTGTCTCAAAACTCACCAAAGAATGTCCCATATTTTGGGTTTTTTTCATTATATAAAAGTGTACCAAAAATTAATTGATTAAAAAAATCGTAACTTTTTAGTTTATTGATGGATTTGAAAAATTCAAAAAGTTCCATTCTCTGTGGAGATAGAGCTACAAAATGCAACTATTTGCAAACACTTTCTGACAGGTTGACGAATGAGGGAGCAGGAATGAGTTGATTGTACAAATGAAGGTACTTTAGAACTGTATGCCCCCTCGTTCTCCTTAGGTTCGATTTTGTGCAAATGACGACGGCGGACCCAATGCATGTCTGATGCCGTCCATCCAGTGGCAATGGCGTGATCAATTAGCTTGTCAAGGACAAAGCAAAAGTGTTGTCCTGAGGCAGTTTTGGGGGATCTTGGGGTGTCACCAGAGTTTCATCTTCCAATGGTCTCAATGCCTACTCAGGCAGACAATAGTCATGGTCCTGGTCATCCACAGGATCCCGAGCTGGTGTTGAAACCAAATTTAGCTGAAACTCTGCTGCAGGATCCAGGAAGTCCTCGGAGGTACTTTCGATCCCCGAGAATTCCAGACCTGTGGTCGAAAAGTCTAGGGCATCAACTGACCACTCACAACTTAGAGACAAGGGCAGTTGGGGGAGGGCCAGTAAGTTCTTTTGAAACAGAAGCAGTAGGAGCACGAACAACATCACAACATGTGGAAACAGTGGCTGGAGGAACATCATCACCACATACATTGGACAGAGGAACATCATCGTCATCATCACATACAACGGGAGATGGGAAGGGATAGAGTTTACTTCATATAAATGTTTCAAACATTAACTCACTTACGACTGGGTCCTTTCACCAGTCACAAGCGTTGAAGACTGGCGTTTTGGGGGGTATTTCAATAAATCACAACAACTCTCAGAATTACCCTATTGTAATTATTTTTTGACACAGTAAAGTAACATTCAAGCTTAATCTAATACAAACAACTAAAGTTGTCTAAGTCTAATACTTTAATTTGTATGATTTTTTAAAAATGGGCATGAATTTGATTTTCCAAAAAATTTCCAGAGACGTCACAGGTAGAATGAAATTCACTACAACAACAAAAATAAAAGTTCAAAGTGTTCTGGTTTGATTTGTATCCATGTGCGAGTGTTTGGTGAAAATATAAAAGCTGGTCTGTGCATTGATTCAGACCCATACACTGTATTACATGAGACAGATGTATGGCACGACGTTGTGATTTCGTTGCGCGAAAAACAACACCAGTACTAGTGCTAGATCTAGCCCTAGAACTACGACTCGGGCCGTGTTCGGGTACATATCCAGGATCCTAACTATTAGACACATCATATTCTGAGACACTAGAACTTGTAAAACGTACAGAAGTATAGAAAACGGCGAAATTATGTGATTCTTGTTCATGCGACTTCTTCGAACGTTACTACGACGCGACTGTCGGATTACTATCAGCTGTATAGAAAAAAGCAAAGCGCGATTTCCGGTCTGTTCAACCCCAGTTGGGGTCACTGTCCTTCACCTTAAAAACTACCGACCCGAGAGATACGAAACGAAGTCTAAGTAGCTCAGGCTTGGCCAAACAAGGGTACGAGGCGGGTCTCGCGATCCGTGCGTGATTTGTAGAGCGAAAAAAAATTCCAAAGTTGGTCACTAAGAGCTTGTGGGAGCCGTCGCGAGCGTCGCGGCGGGGGTCACGCAACTGTTGTGTGAACCGTCTGAAGTGAGTTCAAAAAGAAAAATCTAAAGTCGCTCATTTTCTAATGAATCCGTTTCTAAATAGATCTATCTAGAACTATATTAAATCATAGAACTAAAAAATCTAAAGTGCTAAGATGCCATCCATAGTCCATCCAGAAATAACTATTTTTCAAGTCACGCATGTAAAAAAATATAGGGTGCCGGTATTGGGTGCCTTTGTCAAATCTGAGCACCCGTTACCGGCACCCCCCTACCGGCACCAATTGTTACAACAAAGAGCAGCGAATGGTTTGTGCCGGTAACTGGACACCTTATAAACTGAATAAAAATGCGAAATGAATCCTGCTGGTACGATTACAGTACCAATAGCATATTTCCCATGACGCATTGCGTATCTGCAAGCCGTAATGACTGAACGCGGTTCTTACCTTTGGAGATAAAATGGATTATTTCTGCTCACACAGGTGTCTGATTCTGCTCAAAATTGTTGAAATTGAAAACAAAACAATGTTGCACGGAATTCTATAGCAGACGGCATGCCAGGTTATCACATAATTGTCTGGTTGTCCAATTTTATACCAAATGCGTGCCAACTGCCGGTATGAGATGGGTGCCGGTAAGCCGAGAGGGGTCTCTAGTAGTAGCAAATGGACAACTGGTAGCTAAGTGTGGGACGGGAGGGAAAGTAAAAAAGTATTGGAAACAAAAACGGAAGTCGAGTAAAAAAAACTGACTGAGTTGCCAGGGTGAAAAAACCACCGGTAAATTTATAGAAAAGGTCCAAACCCATTTGAGACTCGGAAGAGGCTAGCCGTACTTAACCCTAGAAGCGCTCAGCGTTTCACCGGAAATAACCCGCCAAAAATGCCCCGCCGCCACGACCGATTGGTTGTAACCATGGGGGTTTGGCCGGGGGGTGGGGGGGGGGATCAGCTGAGATACCCGAGATGTATACCTGCTACTGAAAAATGACCATTTACGGCTCAACACATGATAAAATGGCATATAAAACCGTATATTTTCTTAAAGCTGATAGAATGAGCCATTCAAAAATGGTAAACGATCAAATAAATAAACGAAGCGCAAAACGCGATAAACTCAACAATTAGTACATCAGCACGGCGAAACAAGTGATAACACATAGCGTGTAGTCGCTCAGCTGGACCGCGTCACTTAATTGATCGATATCTTGGCCAGGAGACGCTCTACGAGGTCAAGATAACTTGCAAAGTCATTGGTCACTATTTATAACTGAGCCTTTGCCAAAAGGTGGGGGTGTTTGCATGAGGACTTTTTAAATCAACTACTTCTCGTGGAAAACTATGTTTACAACTGAAAACATAAAGCATATGGCAAGGAAATAAGTTGGTCAAGCTGCATGAGCAGTTTTAGAAAAAGTCAGTCACCTACATTCTGATCCGGTCCAATAATACACCCGCAAACAGGGATCAAAATTTGGCCGCCTAGATATACACAAGCTCGATTGGTATTGCTAAACCTAATTTTCTCCTGCGTTGACCACAAGACATTCAAAATCGTTAATAAAATCCAGCCCATGACTTGGACATGCTTGCCCATACCTTCTTCGTGTGCAATGGTCATTCACAAAACTTTCATTATGCTGGGGAGTTTAAACTTAACATATTATATATATATTTGATTTTGTTGATGGTAAGTGCAAACACAAAATGCTCTGTCCATAGAAAATTTATGATTAAAAAATCTGCATGTAATTTAACAACCAGATGTATAGTCAGTTAATAATACAATGTTGGTTAAAATAAAGATCCATCATTTACCAAAATTATGATGCTTTTGTTTTTCTTGGTTATAACAGGACATGCTGGAAGCCTTGAAAGCTTTATCAACGTTTTTCACTGAAAACAGTTTGCGCAGCCGTCGAAATCTTCGGAGTGATATTGAGAAAAGAAGTCTTGCTATCAATGAAGAATTCCTTACTGCTTTCCAGGCTGTGAAAGAGGTGTGTTTCCTTTTCTCCAATTCTATTAAACAGGTTAATGTTCTATAATACTGGATTAGTCGGTGTAAGATACTCTTGCCATTCACTTTGAACTCTTACAGGTTATATAAGTCTATTCTGTACTGTGTTACAACAAGTTGAGTTTAAAATATGTGGGTCCTTTCAACATGAAAAAGATAGGTTCATAAAAATCTAATCTCAATCTAGTAATGGCTGCATGATCCACATCTAAAATCAGGCCATCCCCCCAATATGTGCTTGATCCAGAATAAGTGAATTAAAAAAATATTGGGGTGCCTAAAGTTCCTCATCCTACTTCATTATTCACTCAGTTGTGGTTTCTTTTGAATTGTTTTCAATGATAATGATATATATAAAGTATGGTGAGTGGAGTGATATGTTTTCCATGACTTGCATGATATTTATTTTATGTGTTAATGTGCACTGAAATAAAGTAGGGATATTGTTTTCAATGCAGTGAGCCTGTGTCTTTTTTCCTTCAGCAACTGGACAGTGTTTACTCTGATGTTCAAGCAATGAATGAATGTTGTCTGGATATGACAAGTCGTCTTAAGGTATGAAAAGTATTGCTTCAGAAAATTGTGAAATATTTGTAAGTTCACTGTCTTTGAGGGGGGAAAAAAGAAGGTAAAAGGAGAGTTAATCAAACTTGTTTAAAATTTGTTTTCTGTTTACATAATACCATAGCCTTCTCTCTTGAGCTTTTGAGCTTCTGATAATCTCGATCTAATTTTCTTCCCTTGCCAAAATTGGATTGGCTTTTTTTTTAGCTCATATTCATGAACTTTTCAAATTTATTGACTTTTAGAGTTAATGAGTTAATGTCAGTTCACCAAGGTTGCAAGAATGTGCTGATGACAAGAATTTTCAAGTAATTGCCTGTGTTACGTGCAAAGCAATGAAATAGATTGAATTATTATTATTATAGATTGCATTCACACTGACCCCTCTTTCATTGCAATTCTGTCTTATTCTCGAGCTATAAGGCACAAGCTAATAATTTTCTTAGAAACTCATAAACTGGTCATGGATAAGACACGTTCATCAGATATGACACTTATTGTATGTCAAGAAAAAAACATGAGATATTAAATATAAAATTTTTAATGTAAAATTGCAATAGCATGTTTCAGTACCTCAAACCTTTTAAGAACAAAATTGCAAATTGTTGTCAGTGGCGAAGCCTAGTTTGCCTTTTTCATGATAGTTTTGGTGATTTTATAACTTTGGCATGATTGATATCGTATTTCTGAGTGATTTTATAACTTTGGCATGATTGATATCGTATTTCTGACAGACTGCTGTATTTTTTAGACTTTGCTAATTAGCCCAAAAAGTGCTAGGTGCCAGAATTAGAGATACTCCTCCCTGGATGGACGTTTGGTTGACAAGTCATGCCTTTGAGCTTAATAGTTGTCTTAGAGATCACTTACCAAGTTAAAAAGTCATTCTTTGCCTGCCTGCCTGCCTGCCTGCCACTGGTTTTTTCTTGACAGTGAATGATTTTATTTCAGGCAGCTAAAGCTAAGACACACCATCTGATTAGCCAGACCACGTCTTTGCATCATGAAAGGTGAGAGCATCTACACATAATTTGTTTATATGCTCAAACAGAGATGGATGCTTATGGTGTGACTAGTCTAGTAGTCAAGCTCCCCGACTCGTAATCTTGCAAGAGGCAGTTTTTTGTTATGGTTGTTGGGGGGGGGTTTTCTTTGGGGGTTTTTTGGTGTTGTTTTCTTTTCTTTTTTGGGGGGGAGCGTCCCTTTTTTTTAGCTGTGTGTTTTAATTAGTTATGTTATCTTTCTCGATTATTTTTTGTTTTTAGTTCTCTGTCTCTAGTTCTGCCTCAGGGTGTTCTTTATTCTTTCTATCTCTCCCTTTCCTTCTTCGTCAGTAAATTCTCTCAGTCTGTCTGTCTGTCTGTCTGTCTGTCTGTCTGTCTCTCTCTCTCTCTCTCTCTCTCTCTCTCTCTCTCTCTCTCTCTCTCTCTCGTTTTTCTCTTTCCAACTCTCAAATATATACACTTGACTCTCATATATGTATTGGTCTTTTCAGTCAACGGCTTCAAGTCAAGGAGCAAGTAGCCAATGCGTTCCTTGACAAGTTTCAGCTAAAACAGGATGAAATGAAATCTCTCCGTGGCAGCAAGGATGGAACTCTACACGTGGTAGGGGCATAATTTAGCCTAGGATGAACGCTCGAGTTCCAATTATTTTGCTCTTAAACGAAGTTTATGGACAATGGTAATAATAGTGAAGATAATTTTGTTATAACTGCTATCCCAATGTATATTTACTATTGTGCTTTATATAAAAATGCAAGTGTAGATAATTTTTTATAGCAGCTTTTCCTATATGCACACCACACTATGTGCTTTACATAAAAATGCAAATAGAAATTCATACATAAAGTGACAAATTGACAAATTAATCTTTGCACATATGCTTACAGAAGAAATGACACACATGCACAAACACTCAATCATGCACATGCACACACGCACACACACACACACACATTGTGACTGTTTTTCATAAAATTAGCATTTGTATTGATGTGTTCTTTGCAGGATTTTTTCAAAGCCTTGGCCAGAGTCAAACAGATCCACAGTGACTGCAAGTTTCTGTTGCGTACAAATCATCAAACAGCTGGGTACAAAATCTATCTCTTGATTTTCTTTGTGTGCATTCAGAAGATGCTCAGTAGGGAGATGGACGTTTAAGTCAGAGGTCCCACCTCTTAAATAACCTATACCATTTTACCTTTTTTTTTTCACTTTGAAACAGGAAACTTTTAAAAAATTGAAAGTGACCTCCAGGAAAGACTTATTTCTTAAACCCAATAGGATTTGCCAAGTGGAAATTCATTTCTGGTGTCAGTTTGTGGTAGACCAAAAGTTTCCGAGCAAATGGGGGTAACAAGATATTCATGATATATTCAATTGTTCCATTCTCGTCTATGTTATGTACTCAACAACAAAAATTGAAGAAACATTTTGATTCTCATTTTTGGTTTAAATAAAATCCTTGTGACCCATACTTGATGGAAAGTCTTTTTTTTTTTTCGAAAAGAAAAGTCTATATCCCATTTTTTGAAAATTGTTTGCTCTACCTGTGGAATATGATCAGGTCCCAAGATAATATCACATGACTTTGCTCCGTTCTCAGACTTGAAATCATGGAGTCGATGGCCCTACATCAAGAATCTGCCTACGAACGCTTGTACAGATGGACTCAAAGTGGGTGCAATGTTTCTTTGTGTGGTTAGATCTGTTGACAAACTTTTGAGGAGGGGAAAAGAGTACAGCAACCAAAACTTTTAAGTTGTGTATTATGCTGCACACCTTGTAGCTCATTAAAAGAAAGTTTTGTGCCTGAGATGAACCTGCTTTATTACTCTTGAGATGTTTTCGTAAGAACGAAAAAAATCCTATAATTATTTATAAGAGTAACTTATGCAAGAATATTAGTAAAGAGGGAAATCTTTAAAAACAAACTTATGCTTGTATTAAGAGTATTCTTATTCTAGAGTGTTAGTAAGGAAGGAAATACATTCATTTTGTATTTATTGTGTAGGTTCCACTGTATTTCTAGGAGGTTTTTTTTCTTTTACATGATCTGATATTTGGGGAATTTTGTTGTAGAAATAGGGTTAAGAAGATATATGGCAGATTTGTAGTCACTAGCAAAGTTTCCATTTGTTGTGTCTTTCCTTCCTTTGTAGATCAATGCCGCCTGGTGACTCAAGATACACCCGACGTAAGCCCCATGCTGTGTCAGGCTGTGGAAGCTCTTCAAGACAGACCAGTTTTGCTCAAGTACGTATACATGCTGTCGAAATTGCCCAAAACGACCTTTGCCAAGGAGAAAATTGGGTGTCTTAGACAAGTGGATATCTTGGACAGTGTCATTAAAATACAGATATCCGCAAGGGAGGTTGGGGGAGTGAGAAGTGGCCATTTGTACAAGTGATTGTCTTGAGCAGGTGGTCGTTAGAGCAGGTTCGACTGTATTTATATTCCTGATAATTGAATTGGTTTTGAATTTTTTCTGTTTTGTCACTTGAAAAAAAGATTTTGGTTTGAAACCTGTTTTAATCATGTAAAGTCTAAGACAAAGTTGGGTTGGGTACTCTTTTTGTTTAACACTTTGCAAGCAATTTGATTTGGATGCACAAGTAACTTACATGTAGCCCGCCCTGATTAATTTTGTCCGAGTTCGACTGTAACGAAAAGTGAAGGCTGTAATTTATAATAATCTTCTGTAAGGTCATATTTTTCAAAGAAAGTTTAGAACCTTTTGCATTTTTTCAGATACTCTCTAGATGAGTTTGGCAAGGCAAGAAGGAGTTCAGTTGTCAGAGGCTTTATTGATGCTCTGACTCGTGGGGGTGAGTACTTATTTGTAGGTTTTATATGCCTGGGAAAAAAGGGTTATCGATCCTTCAGACGCCACAGAGTTACGAATCGTTCGCTCTAAAACAAATCTGTTTAACTGCAAGTCTCGTTACTCAAGTATGTTATACATAAACGTGAACTGAGAGAGAAAAAGAATAGGACATTGTTTCATTAACCTCGAATTCTTGTTATTCTTGTTGTTGCTATAAATCGCCTTCCCTAAAAGTTTTTTTCATTTAATTTTTTCAGCTCCTTTCTCCAGAAGGATTAAACCTAACTTTTAGCAGGTGTAAGATTATTTTGTGCAGGATATTAAATATCGCAAATAGGCCTTTTGTCTAAAACCACTAATGTAGGCTACCTGCGAAGCTGAGGTTGTTTCAGAATGCTATCAGATCTGCTGGGGTAATAATATAGATTGTAAATACACATACAGCTTGCTGTTGAACAGGAATTTGCACCATACGAATGCTATTGTTATTATAGTAATTTTTATTAGCCTATTATTATTATTATTATAATTGTTATTATTATTATTATTTTGTACCAGGGCCAGGTGGAACTCCCAGACCCATCGAGCTTCATTCCCATGACCCTCTGCGATATGTGGGCGACATGTTGGCCTGGTTGCACCAGGCATCAGCCTCAGAGAAGGAATATTTGCAGTCGCTTCTCAAAGGCTGCACAGGTATTACATTCATTGTACACATGAAATGCAGTGAGGTTACACATGACTCTACAAATGAAACACACAGAGAGTGGGAGAGAGGGGGGGGGGGGGAATGTTTATGGAGCAGTAGTGTTTCAGCATATATACTATTTGTATCCTTTCTTGCATGTATGCATGAGTACGTATTAACTTTGTGATACCACTGCCTTTGTAAAAAACCGAGAAAAATGTCTGTACATGAGTGAAATAAAAATTTATATACGTGACAAATTCTTCCGTTCATCTCTCCTGTTACATACCTTCAACAAACTGATGTTTCTTTTTATTCTCACATATTGTCCATTTAGCGTTTCAGATGTCTTATCGAATTTGGATTTATTTTTTTTTACGAGAAGAGGAATATTCTCTTTTTACCCTGTGTGCACGTCTTACACAATAGTTGTAAAAGCTTTCGGGTTGTAGCTAAGCAGATCTTTTGAAAGATGTGGTTTTTGTCTATATTAATCTGACTTTGAAATGTTTTTTAAAATATCAACAGGCTGGGAAAATAGGTGATTTTCCTGAATCATGAAGAACAATGGGACATTTACAAATGAAGAGATAAGATTTTTGTTTTATTAAATTAATGCCTCAGACTCCAGCTTTAGTTTGTGCTCGAGTATGGAAGCAGAATTTACGAGCTCTGTTAGAACCAGTAAGGTTGTGATAATGTGCTGATGAAGTAAAACGTTATCTTTTTCAAAGTGTCGAGTGTACAGCATCTGCATTCTTTTCAATACATTCATTATGGATGTATTTATGTAGCATTATATTTATTTTGTAGTAGTTCTATCATACTCTGGTGTTGCATTTCTCTGAACTGCGAGTTCGGGGGTTCAAACCGTGAGCCCGACATGTCCTTGGGAAAGGCACTTTACACGAATTTTCCTCACTTCACCCAAGTGAGAATGGATACCCAGCCATAGAGAGAGGAAGATCTTGTCAGTATGTTAGTGTTTTCGCGCCTATAAATGGCTGCTTGCACTATATGCTTCCCATGAAGTTGAGGTTGTTTCAGAATGCTCTCAGGTCTGCTGGGGTAATAGTAAAGATTGTGTAGCGTATAGAGCTTGCTGTTGAGCAGGGATTTGCGTTTTCAAATGCTATCTATTATTATTATTTTAACTGATTTTTTAAAATCATTTTCAGCTTCTAACATTCAAATGGATGAGGTTTTGGGAAACATCACAGAGGGTGTCTGTACCCCTTTCAAGGTAAACAGAAAAAGATTTTTTTCCTCTTTGTTTTCTTCGATTTAGTCGTTACCTCCCCTCTTGTTCATAATGTAGTGTCATTTAATTAAGGTTTTATTTATTTCATAGATTTAAGGCCCCCATTGCAAGAAACAATGTTTTTTCTTTTGGAGAAAAAAAATTCAGTTTCCATGACGTTTGCGCTATGTTACCTACACTTACACGAAGGATTGGAAAGCAAATTATTGTGTGTCAAGACCCCCATTAATTTTTATTTCTTTTAAGGGGGGGGGG
>NW_004797337.1:1395801-1409167 GCF_000002075.1 Aplysia californica | reverse complement strand
GGGGGGGGAGGGGTTGTTTTTGGGGGCGGGGGTTTAGAGCTTTGCGATAACACATTGCAGGATGCACCTTATGTTAAAAAATTTTTTAAACCTGTTGCTACACAAATAAGCAAAAGCAGGGATTAAGTGTTTTCTGTGAAATGCTGTGCGATAGCAATTCTTCTTACTGCCCTGGTGTTCTTTTTGCTTCTCCTCAAAAGTTGTCTTTTCGATTGTGCATTTACCTTTCCTCACCCTCGTTGCAGTCGAAGACAGATTTCAAATTTTACGTTTAATGTGTCCCACGTGCTGATATGACCTTATGCAGTGGCAAGTGCAGTAAAACAAAAAACAAAAAATTTCAAATTCCTCCGTTTCTCTTTGATGAAGGTGCGAGTGGAGCAAGTCCTCGTGTCTGAGCAAGACCCGGTCACCCTGTACAAGTTGGACAATCTTCTGAAGTTCTACCACCACACTATCGGGTTAGTTCTTGACTATGCTCACTGTGCTTTTGATACTTTTTTTAAACCCATGTGTGTAATGTTTTTTCAGTTAGCGTCTTGTGCTGATCACTTTTAAAAAGAACAGCCAAAAGGCCATTACTGAATTTAATCCTGACGTGAATCTTGCTTTGCAGGTTAATTGCAAAATAGCAGTGGAATTTTTGTAGGCTGAAATGTTCTTGAACAAATGGTTCTTAAATTATTACACGGGTCGAAAAAGTGGTCTTTGGGAAGGACTTAGCGTGCTATAAATATTGCTTTTGGTTTGAATCTTATTTGACTTTTTTTGTTTTCTTTGCTTCAAAACAAGAAATTTTGTACGAATTAAAAATTCAGTTTATTGATGTATGGAAGTGATACACATTAGCAGTTTTTTCTTCATCATCATCATCATCATCATCAAGTGCCAGATGTGCAACAGACATTCAGCAATCATGGTTCTCCATTCCTTCCTTTGCTTGGATACTCTCAAAGAAAAAAAGCTACGGTTTATCTTGATCTTTCCCAGTCACACATTTTTTTAAATTTCAGTCAAATTGTGAACACAGAGGCAGCCTTGCTGTCAACAGTGGCTGAAATTCAGGACTTAAGTCACCGCATGTTCTTCAACAGTTTAACCGGGCATGCCAACAGGTTATTAGACAAGGTTTGTGGTGCTTTTTCTTTATAATTGTCTTTATGTTCAATGGCTGTAAAAAAAAAAAGAATACAGTTAGATAACTCAAAGACCTTGGGGATTGACAAATGAAAAATTAGAGAGATAATGAAGAAAATCAAGGGAAGCAATTATGATAGTACAATAGTCCGAAAATAAATCGCCGCACATATCTGGAACTGATGGATATTATTTATAATAATGAACTATGGTTATTATTGTGCGATAGGACTCATGGTTTGAAGGAGAATCAAAGATTTGACCTAGGAAAACAATTATCTTTTTTTTTTAAATTCAGCTACGTTAGAAGCATAGCTCTATGTAAGGAAATGGTTTAGTGGGTCAGAATGTTTACAATTTTCTTCCAATTTTACTGGTATCTGAGTAATTAGGTAGGTGGGTATTTTATTCAGTGTTTAAGGCCCACATCACGTAAAGCATACATATTTGACAGAAGAGACATTCGTGAAACAGTATAAATCACAAATAACTGTTGATTATTCAATGTTATATTATAATGGTTTTTGTGGTGGATGTTTCTTCAGGTGGAGCTTCCTCCGTCGGATCTGGGCCCGACGTCTTCCCTGACTCAGACTCTGCAGCTGTTGAGGGACGTCCTTGCCTGCCATGATGCTTCTGTAGTTCCCATTGATGATAAGAAACAGGATTACAAACAGGTCTGTGTAATAGAGGAACTTAAAGTAGAGGCAAGGAGAGAGTGAGACAGAGACAGAGAGGATGAGAAAGAGAGAGAGAGGTGTGTGTGTGTGGGGGAGGGGGGGGGGAGAGAAAAAGGGACCAACACAGAGAGAGAGAAAGAGTAAGGTGGTGGTGGGGCTAAGGGGGGGGGGGGGGGGGAGAAAAGTGAGAGAGGGAATAAGATAGAAAAAGATATAAAGAGATTGAGAGGGGTTTGGGAACGCAAAAGTAAACAAGCCATCATTGTGTATACAACAATCTGAGCTTATCTCTACTAAGAGTTGAATGTTTGAGGGTGGCTATTTTAATTTCAAGTTCACATGATATGTCAGAGACAGCGTCTGATACCTTCCTTTCTATGTCTTTCTTTTCTACTTCTTGGTACCTTCCACATACAATCTGCACTTGTGCACACACGTTCTCATCTCACTTACAAGCTTACTGTCTTGATAATAATAAACATAAATAATAATAATAAACATCACTTCTATAGCGCCCACTCCCTGATGGCTAAAGGCACTTCACAATGAAATAAGATTTAAATCAACACTTCATGCATACTGGCCCTTTCAAAGTACAACAATTCTTTCAAACATATGCACTCGTAATCAGACGAAGAACAGAATTGTAAAAAGACAATCACTTTCTTTTACCTGTAAAATAAAAGCAGTTAGATGAGCTGTTACAATGAGTCTATGTGGATGTATCAATGCTGTTTTTCCTCCGTATGTTTCAGATATTGGCCTGTGTGATAGACCCGTTACTACAGATGTGTTCCATGTCTGCCAGTCGACTTAGTGCCATTGATATGGCAGCTTATATGGTGAACTGCATCCATTTGATGAACACAACACTCGCACTCTACGAATTTACAGACACAAGATTAGAAATGCTGAATGCTCAGGTACTATTTGTGTGCTTAAAATACTGAAGCTGCTTGTGACTTGTTAGTGGAGAGGCGCCTTCTGTAAATGAGATTTAAATCCTTAAAGACAGAGACAATACTTTATTGTCCCTGTGGGGAATTTTCTCACAGGAACAATAAAGTATTATCCTGTGGGTATTGAAAACATACAATGCTAATTTTTAAGTGAGGAGTGGAGATATTTTCTGTAACCTGAGTACTCAGGATTTTTCATTCTATGCAGGACATTATTTGTCTGTCACAGTGTCAAAATAGTTATAAAGGATGTGTTTTTTTATAATAATATAAAAATATACAAAAATCGTCACCTCAGAACTACTTTGTCCAAAGTGCACTCTTTACTTAAGTACACTTCGGACAAAATAGTTCTCAGGCAACATAGGGTGGTCATGCTCACGCAGCAACAGGTTAGGTTTGGCTTTGGTGGGGTTTTTTTTAATAATAGATTGTCACATTTGTTACTGTTGTGAAACGCATTAGGTTTTTGGGTTCTTTTCAGACTGATGCTCACGTGGACACCTTGATCAGTGAGCAAGCTTCCTACATTTTGAACCGTGTTGGCCTGGCCCAGATGTACGGAGCCATTCAACAACATCAAACGGGGCAGGTCTGTCTTTCCACATTGCAGCAACATTTATTTATGTATTATTTTTGTTTAGTAAAAGTTTTACGGCACTTGCAGCACAATAAGGTCATATAAATGCTGAAGATTAGAGGTGTTACAAGAGAGGAAAAAAAAGGAGAGATAAGAACAATAGTTATTTGGCAGAAAAGAAGGGGCAAACAACACCAGAGCACCTGCCAACCACCACTCAAGAAAAAGTGATGCATTAAAAAAAAAAAATCACAATTTTTTAAATTTTTTCCTGTAAATGACTCAAATTTTGACACAATGAAAGAATTTGGATCGAGGTATCTGCAAGTGGCTGCTGTTAACAATTAATTGAAATTATTTCTTGCCCTGAAAAGTTAATTCTTGTTAGAAATGAAAGTTGAAAAAAGAGTTAACAAACAGTATTTACTTTTATGGCATATTTGCGATAGTATTGGAAGGAAAAAACTATGGAGTTGAAATCCTACATGTGTGATGAAAGTAGTCTGTAAATAGGAAAATAAAGGCACATTTACAATTGATGGATCCAATGAAACCAGTGGTTTTAGCTGTAGTTCTAGATGACCAAGAAAACTGCTGACAAGGTATGATTCTTTGAAAGATGGGAAAGTAGGTAAAAAAAAACCCACTGAAGCATCCACAGTGCACTGCAAATAATAGATTGATCTGGAATTTCATTCATGAAAGAAGAACATTAATGGTGTTTGGGTTTGTCATCAAACTCCCACTTGATTTCGTGGTTTGATGCTTCATTGTTAAAAATGTATTTGGCGTGTAAAAATATTGCTCAATGGTGCATAGGCCACACATTTTCCTTCATATACAGTTAGCCTATGCCCATTGCTTATTTGTGCAAATAATGTACAGATACTTTGGTGTTGTTTATTGCTTTTTATGTTTTGCTATGGCCCAAATTTCTTTCTGGACCTTACTTGACCGAGTAGTGTTTAGGTATAAAAGTTGTCCTGCTAAAGCTGGAACTTTAGAAAAAAATTTGACTGATTGCCCTGAGCAAAATGTTAATTTTTACTTTCAATGTGAAAGGTAGAATTTTACAATTTTTCTATTTCTGTTAGTACTTGCGCACTTCAAAGTTTTCAGGGTTTTTTGTCATCCGCCACTCATATTCATGAGTATCAAAAATGTTATAAAACCCAAACTCTTATTATGCAAATCTCCTGTCAAGGCTCTTTGTACCTGTATTCCTTGTCTACCACTAGATATTACTCAAGCTTCGTTGGTTTTATTTTACTATTGCAGAGAAGCGATACATTTTTTAAAAAGCAAGAACAGACAGATATAGAAATTAATTCGTACCAACTGCAGTGAGGTTACTGAACACACAGTGCTACAAATGAAACAGAGAGAGAGTGAGAGAGAGAGAGAGAATGTTTTACAGAGCGGGTTGTCCCAGCACGTGAGACATGTTTTTACTTGGCCTAATGTCCTGTCTTGTTGTGCGTTTGCATGAGTGCACCTTTAAGTCTAACTTTTGGAACGTCTACTGCCATTGTTAACGACCAAGACAAATTTCTCCCTGCGAGATGAATAAAGATTGTCATTGTCATTGTCAAGTTGTTACAATGTTCCTTGTCTTGTACGGGTTTTGTTTATTTCTCAGGGACCTCTGTCATCATTACCAGGACTAGATGAGCTGGCTATTAAATCTGCTGTGGTAAGAATGTTTTGCCGTTTACTAACACTAATAACATAACTATCCGTCATGGGTTCTAAACTTGAATTGTTTAAGAGAGTTTTATGGCTCTCTTCCCGTTTGGTTTGTTCCTAAAGGAAACTGACGTTGAATTCAGAGATCTTGCCTCTTATATAACTTTACAGTGTTAAAAGGGTTGTAAAATCTGTACAATGACTATCATTCTGAGTATTGATTTATCACCTGGTGGAAAACTGCCCTCTTTGAGTTGGTCACGTTGGCTTTCTGATGCTTACCTGTACTTTGATGGTTTTCATTTTTCTTGTCATCCTTATGGGGTTCCATTTGAATGGCACATTTTGCTTTATGTATTTGCTATTGAACAAAACCTATGTATTGTCTTATTTTACAGAACAAGTTTGACAGTTACCTGGCCCAACCTGACAGTCTCACTCTCCCCCAGTGTAGCCTGATTCTAGGTGTAACAGTGAGGTAATCAACCCTTTGTGGCATTGATGCAATAATCTAGGTGGTTGGCGGGTGCTCCTGTGTGGTTTGCTCCTTCTTTCCATTCAAACATCTATCATCCTTATCTCTCCTTTTTTTTTGCGTTTGTTACTCTCTTTTAACACCTGTAATCTTCGACACTTTTATGACTTAATTGTGTTGCAAGAGTTGTGAAACTCTTAACTACAACAAATCTCTCAGATTGCCAAAACTCTATATTCCAAACTTTTTAAAGCCATAGGTCATTTCTATACAGGAAGGCAGCTTGACTTATGAGCAGCTTATATCTTGAGGTTAAAAATTTTTGTTTGACTTCTTATGCAGAGTGCAGATCACAGTGGCGTCGGTGGCCTAATGGTTAGGCTCTCGGACTCGCAACCGTAAGGTCGTGGGTTCGAATCCCGTCAAGGACCCGACGTTGTGTCCTTGGGAAAGGCACTTTACACGAATTTTCCTCACTTCACCCAGGTGGGAATGGGTACCCAGCTATAGACAGCGAAAGATCTTGTCAGTTTGTTAGTGTTTGAGCGCTTAATCAGCTGCTTGCACTTTATGCTTCCCGGGAAGCTGAGAATGTTTCGGAGTGTTCTATGGTCTGCTGGGGTAATAATATAGTGTAAAGCGCATAGAGCCTGCTCTTGAGCGGGAATATGCGCTATACAAATGCTATCTATTATTATTATTAATAAATACACCCATTCAGACGTGTTGTAGTATTCGATGTGGTTAAAAGATAGCTGTCTCAAAAAATAAAGAAAGAAAAGAATTTGTTATTTGATATCTAGCTAATGGTAGAGACAGTGTATATGAATAAAGTATCAACTTGTATAATGAACAAAATCAAGGGAAAAGTTACAGCTTTTGAAATCGTTGTTTGTATTGGCACACCTTTGCCAAGTGTTTACATCCATTTTGAGCTTTGGTCTTAATTGTCAGGTGATGTGTCGTAAAGAACTTATGGTCTGCTTTCTTAATTAGCAAGTAAAAATCAATTCCTACGTCTGTAAATGTTTCTTCCTTTAGAAAGAGTATTTGCGATAAATTGGCAGATAAGAATAGGGGGGTCTGTAAATGTTTCTTCTTTTAGAAAGAGTATTTGTAATAAATTAGCAAGTAAGAATTGATTCCTATGTACAGTCAAACCTGTCCAAGACGACCACCATTTGTTGAGGAGAAAAGTGATCTTCTTAGACAGGTGGTCCTCTTGAACAAAGTCATTAGAATATAATATAGAAAAAAACATAAGGGGGAAAGTAGCAAGTGTCTTTTGTACAAGTGATTGTCTTGGACAGATGTTCATAAGAGCAGGTTTACTGTACTTATTAACAGTATGAATAATTCTCATGTGTTTTCTCTTCCAACGTGGACTCAGGGAAACGGCAAAGAAGAGATCAGTGGAACTGGTGTGTGAAGCTTACAAACAAATCTTCAACGCCATTCTGGATCCTGAAAATGGTTACAAAGATGGGAAGAGTATTGTGCCTAGGACACCCGACCAAGTGACTCATCTTTTGAACTAAAATCCTCATTATGCTACTGTAGCGTACTGCCTCTGCTGTGTGTACTTGCAGTATGACATGTGGGTGATTGGCATGTGCTCTGCTGTGATTTTCTCCTTCTTTCCTATCAAACATCTATCGTCCTTATCTCACCTCCTTCTTTAATGTGATTGTTACTCTCTTGTACATGTAACACCTCTAATCTTCAGCACTTGTATGACCTAATTGGGTTGCAAGTGCTGTAAGATGCGTACTAAATCAAACAAAAAACCTCCAAAAACAGGAGTATGACCTATGATGTACATATGTACTTCATTGTCCTCAAGTCCCAGGAACGCTTCCTGTAGGTAACTCAGCTGCTGCAGACATGCTTTTGGGTCTAAAAAGGTGCTGTACCATAAAAACAAAGGTCCACTGTGTTTGTCAAACTATGAACATTCTTCTTTTTCTTCTCCTTCATTTTTATATATTGACATCCCAGTATCTTGTGTGAAGGCTGCTGAACACTGCAGGTCCTCCAGGCTCCGGTAGAGTTTTGGGGTTTCTTGCTTAGGGTCGGGCTAATACTTCATTCTAAGTGCTTTATGCACTTGGCAGGCTTGTTTTATAGTTTCCTGTTCAGTTGCCGGTTCCACACAGACACTTCTCCGAGTTGCCGACCCCACTATGAACAGTCACAGACAGGGTTTTCTTTACGAAAGATTAGAACGTATAAGGGCCTGAGATGCAAAACCCACTACATCCATTTTAGCACTTTTGAGAAAATCAGCTTTTTTTTATGCTGCTATACGCACGAACATGCGTAAAAAGAAGATTTTTGGGTGGCTTTTATGAAGTATGTGTTGGATTTTGGCCGAAAACACTTTGTGCATCTAATAGCCGGTAATAATGTGCATAAAGTTATAAGCATAAAAATCTCGATTTTTTCCAAAATGTCACTTGACAGGTTTTGCATCTCACCCCCTTATATATCAACTGTTTAGTGTAAGACTTCACCATACAGCATTTTGAAAAGTGGGGTATTACAGAGTCTTTAACTAAGTAGTCGAAATAATGTACTTGGGGTTTTTTTTCTAAGAGTTTGTTGTGGCAGAGCAGAATAGTCGTAGTCTCTGGGTTTTTATGTACAGTTCTTAAAGAAAGAATTATGTACCTGTCATCTGGACATTTTGTAGTATATGATGAGAGCTGAGAAATGAACTGAAGAGACTTGTATCAGGAAAGACTGATGTTTGACAAAAATGAATTACAAGACTTTCTTTTTTTTTTTTTTCATCTTCATTATTCTCAGCCAACATGCTCTGGAAAGTGAAAAAGAAAATTGAAAGATAGCTTGATATACTGAAAGTATGAAACTGTATGAAAGTTGTCGGTTTTGTTGTTGTGGATATTTGATGGTATGGTTTGACATTACTGTTACTCGTTTAACTGTGATTTTGTATAATTCGATTTGTACTTGTAGGTGCTGAAATAATGTAAACATATTTTGTTATTCTATTGTGTTCAACAATGACCATGATAGTCTTTGACATATATACATACTTGTATTGGGAATGTGGTTAGTCTTAAGACCAGCCAAAGTGGGTATTTTCTTGAATAAAAGATTTAAACAAGAGAAGTATGTATGTTAATTTTCTCTTTTTTTCTGTTAATTGAGCTGAAGAGAAGTCCACTTACTGCTCTACTTCTGTGTAGAGAGTTCTCTTTGCTGTTTGTGTAACATTGCGAAATAGGAGACCTGAAGACTATATAGAGTGTAGACTTTCTATCGGGTTTGAGTTACAGCTCCTCGTGTTAAATGTCCCTGATAACGACTTCACAACAGTTTTCACTCAACGGGGCAAAGCTATCGCAGTGCATGGTTTGCACTGCTAGCCACCAAAGTGACCAGCCACCGAGGATCATTTCTCAAATGTGTAGACTAAAGGCAAGAACTCTTGCATCGTGAAAGGGATGATTTTACTAGAGTTTGATCCAATAGATCATCATTGTGTCTTATTGTAAGCTGTATGGGATGTATTCAATGTTTTCGAACATTTGATTCAATTCCACCCTATCATTATGCTTTATGTCAACCTTTCCTTTATCCCCATCTCTACTTTTTGCCCCTACTATTTAGCCAGTTCCATTTGCATCAGATTATATGCCCACCCTAGACTCCTTTGGCATTATTGTCATTATGCAGTACGAAACATGGAAGTGTGCTCAGTATATCCCACATTTTGAGAAAGACCACCGAGGCCAACAAATGTAAAATGGAGGTGCCGACAGAAGGCTGTCAATGAGGGAGTATGGAGCTGCTCCCCCTGCAGTGAGGGATGGCAATCTTTTATGTTCATTGTGCTCCTTCATGATGGGTTCGAGGTTCTAGTGTTGGAATCTCCAATTGATTGTCAGACCTAAGAAGTGAGAGTGGTGAGAAGGAGCAAGAGGAAAGAAGTGGCGGACAAAATAAAGTTGAATTTAAGACAAGCAAATGTGGTTGAAAAGAGAATGCGACAATGTGACATAAGTGTGGATACATATCCAAAATTTATTTTTGTTTACGAGTGATTTATTTTTTTCTTGTGTTGACTTTGGGTAGACTGTACTTTCCACTGTTTTTTATTTTCACTACCAGAAACATGATTATGACCAGTAAGCGCTCATTTGACCTTATGCAGTTGCGAGCGCCGTAAAACCCTCTATTAAAAAAAAACACTGACCAGTAATGTTGATGACGACATCAACTGCCATTTGTTCTTTCCAGTGGTTTTACTCCCTTCATAGTTCTTAATGGAGAGCAAGATACCAGGAATACTGAGATGAATGTGTTATATCCTAGCTTCTATGGTATAATAATTAGAAGAAGAAGAATGTAGGTCATTTTTATAGCGCCTACTCCTGTGAACACACAGCTCTAGGCGCTTATCATAAATCCAAGTAATTTACTTTACTTTTCTGATCCAGTGGCCATCTGAGTTCTAGCCCTTCGGCCTGTCGATATGGCAATGAATTTAGAGGTTTTTATCAGCTGTGTTTTGTTGCTGTATAGAGTATTTCCGATATCTAAGGAGGCAGGTAGGTAGGTGCTACATAGGTCGCTAAGTGCAGGGAAGGTAAAGAGGTGGTGAGATACTGTTTTGTCCTGGCAGTCACACAACGGACAGTCAGGTAGGGTATCCTTGCGGATCCTATTTGAGTAGGAATTCAGTGGGATGTGTTGGGTTCACTGGCAAAAGATCGTGACTTGTTCTCTTCTACTCAAGGAATTTAAATCCAAGTACAAAGTACTCGGTTTATAGCTGCCACATAAGTAATGCCTCATAAGCTCAAGCAATGGACAGAGAAGATTAAACTGCATGCTGTACCAAGAACATTTATTGTTGATGCATTAACAAAATGATAAGATGAAAAATATGACTCAAAATAGTACTAAGCCACAGCATTAAAAAAAAAGGAAAAGCAAACTGCGGTGACATCAAACAAATAATAGGTTTGATTTATTTACAGACCAAAGAACTAAACCACCAAGTGAATACAGTCAATAACAATTACATACTTTGTCACATGTGTTCTTCAACTTCTAAGTGGTGGACTCCACCCGTTACATCATTTTGCACTCAGTGAAAACTGACTCGATCCTCAGCTAGTCCAATCACAAATATTTTTACCTTTAAGTCCTAATTAAATTTTCCATATCATATATGAATGACTCAAAATAACATAAAGTGAGCAAAAGCACTCTGGTGAATAAATGAGTTCGGTGAACAGTTCTTTCTGTTCATCCCTATTTTCTTTGAGCTCATTACAATAGATAAACCATGAAGTAGAATCTCGACTGCTTTATCTTGTCAAACCACACTCTTGTCAGTGGATGTGTTGAGAGAGAAGTTGCGGGGCATTCCACATTTCGCTAGATGCTGGAAAAGATAGAATCAGTTCATGAGTTGTACTTCTAAGCGTCTGAGAATGCTTGACATGCAATGCAATAATAGAGGATTTCAACACACAAAATTTGTGACTGTACATTAAAGCTGAACAAGTGTGGTGAGGATTTCAACTCACAAAATTAAATATGTTACTACAATGCTAAAAAGGTATAGTAAGGATTTCCCCTCACAAAAGTAATTATCACACTACAAAGTTAAATGAGTATAATGAGGAGTATGCTCACTTTCTGTTGAACTTTAAAATTTATGTCAATGTCAGGATCTGACAGTGGGAAAAACTTAAAATTTCCACCATTTGAAATTATTGACTGTACAAATTAGTCTTGTGCCTTTGACTGATTTTAAATATGAACTTCATTACGTTATGCTAAATGGACTTTTTAAATTGTGATGGGGATGGTTCTAAATAATAGCTTCTCTGAGCTATCTCATTTTTGAGACAATCAGACTGATGAATGCACGAGGTTTTGAATCCTTCGTAAGAATCACAAGTGTCCATCCCTGTCCAACAATTAGTATTTCAATGTAACGAGAGATGATGATAGCAGACAGCATTGAAATATGTGCATTCTGGGGACACTACCTATCTTTATACAGCTGTTGTAGCCACGTTGATTAAAAACTTGACTAATACATTATTCAGTCAAACTTTCTGTAACGACCACCTGTACAATACAATCACCTGTACAAATATCTAAATTTGATAAAACCCTATGTGGACGCCTCTGTGGTGTACATTGGGTGCTGAGGTTTTTTCCCGTACCCTTTGAACAAAAATATCTAAATTTGATAAAACCCTATATGTGGCATACAAAAATGTTCAGAACAAAAAATACTATTCAATAACACCAGGAAAAAGGATTGAAATGTAAGTGGCAGATAAAAAAAGAAGAGAGGAAAGTAATGTGAAGAAGGAGTAATAGATAAGAGCCGCTTTGAACAGCTCTGAGTAAAACATAGTAGACAGTCAGTCGCTGTGAGTGGCAAGGCGGGCTGAGTCTGTTAAACCCTCCTAGAAGAGCAGCATCATTGTCTCGGTGGATGAAGACAAAACTTACCCCTGAGAATCCCTGAGACCTGGCGTTAAAACACAGGGGAACTGTGTGGACTGATGGGGGTTTTGACCCATATGTGGACGCCTCTGTGGTGTACATTGGGTGCTGAGGTTTTTTCCCGTACCCCTTGAACACATCTAAAGTGAAGAAATAAAACGCAACCTCAATCAAACAGTTTGAAATAAAATTTTCAACCAAACTGAAGCTGCTATAGGCGTATTTTACCAATCCAAGGGTGAAAAAAAACAAGAACTTTTTTCCAAAAGCCTTCTTGATAGTAATGATAGTTTGAGAGTAAGATTAAAGTGATTCATTCTCTGCAAATGGTTCAAATGACTTTATAATATAAGGAAACTCTTGGTTAACTTTTTTTCACGAAATCTGGTTGATAACACAGTAGTTTCTATTATTAAGTTCTTATTCGCTTAGTCCACATTTTCTAACTACATCATACCTCTGTATCTATCACGGAAAATAGACTGAAATAGAAAATGCATCTATTGTATAGACACAACATCCTACACCTATCACAATCAAATTTCAAACATAAAACTTTAAAACAATTTGCCATTTCTCCTAATAACAAGGAGAAGATGGAGATGGATTGGGCATGTTCTGAGAAGAGAACCAGACTCTATTGTAAAGACTGCCCTCCACTGGACACCTGAATGACATCGCAAGAGGGGCAGACCCAAAGTGACCTGGAGACGCACAGTACAGTCTGAAATGAAGTCCTTGAACCATTTGTGGGGGACGTTGACCAAGATGGCCCAAAACAAACAGAGCTGGAGATCCTTTGTTGCTGCCCTAAACGCCAGATGACGTAACGGGTAGTAAGTAACTAAGTAAATTTCTCCTATAAGATTCTGTCTGTGACAAAACAAGCAGCTTTCCATACTGGTAGTGGTAGAGAGACATTTTAAAATTGAAGTGCAAATAAGGCACAGCAGAAAACAAACAGAAATCATATGACTCATAATTCATGGTCAATCTAACAAGGACAAGCCCTGGGGGTGAATATGCTAAAATTTCTAAATAAAAAGACTGATCACTTACCAGGGTGTTCAAATCTTTGGGGAAGGTCTTTTGTCCTATAATAGTCTGAAGTCTGTGCATTGCATGGCACCCCACCAGCCCCAAATTCCTGTAAAACAAAAGCCAGAATATAAAATTTAAGAAACGTAACCAAAATCTTTCCTGTCTGTACATAACAATGACCTTTAAATTAGCTTTTTTAAAACATCTATTCACATCTAAAAGTACAGTCGAACCTGTGTAAGACGGAATCGCAAGGGAGCCAGAAAAAAATTCCGTCTTAGACAGAGGAATTTAGGGGGAGATGGAG
>NW_004797337.1:1389354-1395701 GCF_000002075.1 Aplysia californica | reverse complement strand
CAAGGAACTCTTTTCTCGGCTGGCTGTACGATCAGGGCGGCAGGCATTGGTCAATCTAATTTCACACCTCTGGCTTCTGGACCCAGGAAAGTTTCCGTAGTGGCTCACTACTCAAGCACTCTCAGGGGCAGTCGAGAGATTTCACACCCACACTACACTGACCATCTACATCACTCAGGGCTCACACGATGGGGTAACATCTAGGCTTCCTCAGTCTGAGGAAGCCTAGGGTAACATCTATCCCCAAATTGCACCCCTACTCCCCTTCCTCGTCCAGCCGCATGACCATAGTGTTAGTTTAGAGTTAGAGCCAGCGGAACCAAACTTGCGAGTTTTGTTTCAAATAAGGGCTGAGCGGGCAAAGCATCTTCCGTCTTAGGTGAAATCCTCGGAAGGGAGCGGATTTTTCTTTCCGTTTCCGCGTTGGACAGGTTTCCGTTTTATAGAGGTAATTAAAGAGGAATATATCAAGGGGGGAGCAGGGAGATTCCGTTAAGACAGGTTTCCGTTTTATACAGGTTTCCGTTAAGGCAGGTTCGACTGTAAAAGCATCTCCAAAAACATGCTTGGTTCTATCTTATCGACACTAGTGCAGATCATAATGTTTCTTAATTTCAACAGCAAAGAAACAGGTAGATATCAATATCAGAAATCTAAAGTTGTTGTTTTTTTTAACACCAGAGCTTTCAAAAGCAGCTGTATCAAGATTCATGTACGTTAAAACAGGGAGAACAAGCATCAAATCAGCTCAACCAAAAGAAGGATTTTGATAAACAAAAAAGTCTGATTAAACCCCTTATTCAACAAGTTGGAAAGGTTCACCAATCATAAAGCAGCTGTTATGGCACACTAAAGAATCATAGGTTACATCTTTCTGATTGGAACTGCTTTTAGAAATGAATACCATGGAAGAAAAAAAAAATTTCAACCAAATGTTTTTGTTTCTTTTAAACTTACTTAGGGGGCTCTCGTGGCCTAGAGGTTAAGGTGTTGGCCTCTCATTCAAAGGTCCCGGGTTCGAATCCGGGTAGCGACCAAAAAATTTTCTTCTCTAAAATTGTCTCCTTTCACCTCCTTTTCTGCTCTCTAGCAATGTTCTGTTGTCTGCTTTCATTTCCACTTTCTGCCCCCACCCCCTCACCTCCTTTGCCCCTTCCTCTGGGCTCCTGACTCTTTCTGCAGCCTTTCTACTGCTACTCCCTGGCTCCTCCTAACTGCTGTCTTTCTGCCACACCCCTGATCTTCTGGTAGGAAAGATCTACACATAGCCTTCTCGGACAAGGGTGAAAAATCTCGGAGGGCCCGTGTGCAAGTTGCGCACGTTAAAGATCCCTTGGTGGTCTAAAATCGATAAGAGTAGGCTTCGGCCGCCACCAGGGCAAAATTCAAAATTTCCTACCAACTAAAAATATTAGGTGTGTCCCGCGCGCTCATATGACCTATGCAGTTGCGAGCGCCGTAAAACACTTTACAAAAACAAAAAAACAAAAAACCTACTTAAGCACCATTTTAAAATCTGAACCCTTCACAAAACTGGCTTAGGCTACACATAATATGTTTTAGAATTAGATCTAGATTTAGATGATCTAGATTCTAGATCTAGAATCTAGATCTACATATCTAGATTTATATCATTATATTCTATTTTTTGCTTCTCTTTTTTTTTTCTTTTTTTTTTTTTTAGGCGACGTTTATCTTTTTTGAAAGTGGATTAGATCTAGACTCTCTATAAGGAGTACATTTACAGATTCATCGTTTTTGTCACTTTATTTTATTCAGAGTAATCTTGCGTGCTGCTGTTTGAAAACAACACAATTACAGTTCTTTGTTAGCTCATCAGTAACCGAGCCTTGCTGTCGAGGGCTTTTTTTGTTTGTTTTTGTTTATGAGTTTAGTGGGGTTTCATACCGTTGAAAACTCTTCACTTGTCAGCCATGGCTTTCTTCTTCAATTATATACCACTAAATGTCTACATCGTGAGTATAATTATGTACCTGTTGTGAAGATTCCATGACTCTAAAACGTGAAAAATTCTAAAATTCCAGGAGCTCTCTTCACAGCGGCTGTCAACCTTTTCCGGTTTGCTTGTGGTGTTCCTACTAGCAACCAGGGAGACAACTGCCAGAATTGGTTCCCGTAATTCTTTTTATTTTCACTTTCACCTGGGGTTGGGGGGTTTTATTTTCTCTTTTTCAAAATATTGTCTCAAATATAATGGTTAAACTGAACCAAAATGACCGAAATCTGATTTTGTTCATGCGAGCTATGGTTGAATAAAATCCAATATAATTATTTTGTGCTTTGCGTTACATAATTTACATTTTTTGCAATGTTTATAAATAGTGGCACGTGATCGGTGCATTGAAAAAATTAAATGCTGAACACTTTAGCCTACAATTACACAGGAAGTGAAACGAAGTGTTTTGTTGGAGTAGTGGTGAGTGGGGACCGACCATGTCCAGAAAAATGGAACTACCAGCACACTCATGTTGTACTCCGAGCGATCGTAGTCCTACATAGGCAACATTATCTGCATGCATTCGAAGAAGACATTTTGTTGACAGCTAAGAGTCTGTTGTCTAGATCTAGAATCTACATCATGGATTCCATGAATTATGGATCTCTGTCGGCTGAATTGCCTCCGGTCCCAGTTACAGTTCCAGTGGCTGGCAGTCACAAGTATCTGTCTGATGGAGAGGTAAGTTATGATAATCATGGATGACAATAGGTAGAGTTTAAAATTTAGAAAGTGTGTTGATGTAGGCCTACGGTTTTCTGCTTCATAACTGACAATTAGGAATCCCGACAATTGATTTGTTAAGCTGGCACACCAAAGGCAAAGGTTCGCTAAAAAAAAGGCCGGCACTATTTCTCCGAACGTTCGGGAAAATAAAGCTGGGCACTATTTCTCCGAACGTTCGGGAAAATAAAGCTGGGCACTATTTCTCCGAACGTTCAGGAAAATAAAGCTGGGCACTATTTCTCCGTACACTCTGAAATATCATCCTTTCCCCCAAATTTCGGATATTATATAGATCTAGATCTATAATTATAGTATGGGCCTACCAAAGATTGTTCGTATACAATATGGTTCAATCGGTCCAAAAAATGTCCGCCGTAAATATTTATATAAAGAAATGCTACAATTCCAAACAGTTTTTCGCTATAGATATGACGTGTTGCCTATGAAAGGTGCTGCTTTTAAACGTAATGTGTTGTGTTCACTCGTGTGCTGACTAGATCTAGATCTACGGAGGGTTATTGATAACTACACATAGAACTGGCATCTGCGTTTGTCACTGCTGCGACCAATGTACTGACACTGGCAAGCCCCTTAATGTGTGTGATTCCATAATTTACATGTAATATCCTGTACTTTTTTTAAAAATTACGCACATTTAGGAATTTAGGGTTAAAACTGCCAATCTTCTTCGGACAGGTGAACACACGCCCTTATTTGTTAATGTTTGTTGTTGTTTATGGGCTGTTCTAATTTTGATTTCTTTCTGTTATGAAACCTTTCTTTTTCACGTTTTTACACTCATCTAAAAATCTCATCTAGACTAGCTGTTGAAAATTTAAATAGATATAGACCCAAAAATTTGCTCCTGTGTGTGTGTGTGTGTGTGTGTATGTATGTGTGAGTGTTTGAGTGTGTCTGTGTGTGGTAGTAAGTGGAGAGTGAGGAGTGTGTGTGTGTGTTTGTTTGTTTTTCGGGCTTTATTTCAGCCTTTATTCAGTAACAGTTCAAAGTATACAAAAATAGAAACACAGGATCCATTCACTCCAGGACTCATGAGTCATTCGTCTCTTTCAGTTTCACTCTTTCATTCAATTCCCGTGTTCTCTCCCGCGGCTCATCCCTGTCCGCATGACTTTCATACCCCACCCCATCCCTCCAGGCACACACAAAGAAAATCTCACTTGTTCCCTGCGAACCATGGACAATAATATAGGCAAAACACCACCTGAGCTGCATTCCTTTTGTTCGTGAGCTGTGGACCAGGCCAGGGGTGGTCAGTGTCGTCGTCTTTTAGTTGCTGTCGCCTGTGGATACACTCGCACATTCTTCCTTTCACCCGCTCTTTCACTCACACTGTCTCTCCATCCACAGTTCAGCTCGTCATACGTTCAAAAGTTGCCCACTAGTTATGTTTAGTTAGTGTGTGTACATGTGCATGATGGTGGTGGGTGTGTGGTGGGTGTTACTGAAGGTTGTCTGTAGGCGGGCTTGCCATGCGGTACGTGTTCCTTCCCAGACCAGAGGCAGAGGCAGAATGAAAGTTGGCGCCGAACTCTCGCAATAAATAGGCAAAAAATCACGAGACCGGAAGCCGAAAACCGTTCGGAGAAATAAAGATCGGCACTATTTCTCCGAACGTTCGGAGAAATAGTCACTTCGTTAAAAAAAAGGCTTAAAGTGAAGGACAGCCAAAAAAGGGCGCTTTTTCAGTAGTTCCCACCCCGCAATTGTTATTCACGGGATTTGGCCCCAAGAGTAGGGGGGTTTCAGGGGGGAAAGTGGCTATTCTCACCCGCCCGGAAGATCTCGCAAGATCAACTCCTCCCCTCTTCTCTCTCTCTCTGTCTCTTTCTGAATACTGTCTATCGGTGTGGACGATCAAATTGACCAAAACAAAGTTAAAAAATGATGTTAAAACACAAAAGTAAATTAATTTGGTTGTCTACAAAGACAAAGATGCTACGGCTATTTAACTTTTCGAATCGAGCCGAACTACGCGGGTCGCCACTTTGTTTTGCCCGGAAATTCTCGCGCTACTCCTCTCTCTCTTTCTCTCTCTCTCTCCACTGCCCACTGACAAAATTGTACGCTTTTAGTAGGCTATAGTTGTAATGGAACGTTTGTTCACGGCACAGAATTCTACAATTTTTCTGTTATCACAGTGTAGAATTCTGTGGTTTAGGGTGAACGCAAAATTTGATGAATGCGCACCGGGTGAGAATAGCCACAAGACTCGCCTGCACTATTCTCACTTTCCGGGTGAGAATAGAGGTGGCCTTCAGGGGGGCTAGCCCCCAAGCCCCCCTGACCTAATAAAAATAAGGTGGGGGGTTTCAGGGGGGCATGCCCCCTGAACTTTACCAGAATTTAATGTTTTGCAGTTGTTAGGTTTGATATCTTAGCTTGCCGCGAATCAAACGTATAGATCTAGATGTAGGTCAGGCTCAATAAGAGGGGTGGGAACTACCGAAAAAGCTCCCAAAACAGTCCACAAAATGGCAAAATGAAAAAGTGTTGAGAGTGTTACTGAACTGCTAGTCTCTTCGGACAGAGATTTGACAGTTTCAGTTTTATATGAATCATTATCGTGAGTGCCTTAATTTTAACTCTTGTCCTGCTTCTTGTGCCGAGATGTGAGTCTTATCAGCAACCTCTATTACGTTGGATGTTCCCAGCGGACCGCATCTTTATCGGATCACCCCACCACCCCAGATCCTTGTTTTAATCACCATCACCACTTTGACTAACACTAGCACTCTGCTTTTTATATGAAAATGGAAAAAACATCAACTTGTCTTTTATATACCTTTTATCATCAAAAATAAAATTAATATTTTGATTAATGATAGTCTCTTGTAGTTTGTTGTATTTTTTTTTTTACACCATGACTTCTCTTCTTAACCGAAAATGTTTTGTTGTCCCTATAACAGGTAATTGGTTATTTTTTTGTTTGTAAATTTACATGATGCATGTTATCACTGGCAGTGAATCCAATGTCATGCTGATCCTTCCATTGTGTGCTGACTCCTGAAGAAGATAAATTGATTCAATACTTGGGTCGATAGTGGGCTTTACACCAAGTTTAACTAGAATCTAGATGATTAGGGTCAAACCAGAGATGGGCCCATAATTTCTTGAAATTAATGCTGTGCCCGAATTCAGATGATTTTTTGTTTTTAACACACTGGTTTTGAAAGATACTGAATGCCTATAGATTGAAAGGTTGGTAATTACAAACGAGAAATGACATGAGTCTTTAAGGTACAAAAGCCTCTTGGGCTGTAAGTGGAAAATCTTTCAGTTATAACAGCCCCTGAGCCTGAAAAAGAGTAGAGGGGGGACAATTTAACTTAATTCTCCCATATTTTAAAGCCTTTCTCACTTTCTGTTTTTTAAAAGACTTTTGAGGGCAAGTAGAACTGTCATTAACATCTTTAAAAGTTGTTTTATTGATGGTAATGTGGAACTAATAATATGCTCTCTTTCATTTTTGCAGATGGAGGCCTTGTCAATCTTAAGTTTGATAACTGCTGGAATAAGGTGAGATGTCTACACTTTCTCCACTATCTTTCCTTTTCTTTAGACATTGAGTTAATACCATTGT
>NW_004797337.1:1358176-1389125 GCF_000002075.1 Aplysia californica | reverse complement strand
GCGAACGAACATGGTTTAGAGAGCATGAATTGAGCTGAAAGGGGAAATTGTTTGTAAAAAATTTATTCATAGAGAAGAAAATTTTCCATTACTGTCAAGTTTCGAACACAGGACCTATTGAGTGAGAGGCGAACACCACCCACCTCCAAACCGCAATTTAAATGCCGCCATCTTTAATCTAAATGCCCCCAGTGCTTTCGATATCGTAACCAATGAGGCATGACTTTCACTACACACTAAACTTTGGTAGATCATATATCGAGCAGGACTTTATGGTAGACCAAAGTATCATAGTAGAGCGGCATCTAACTTTCTTTAATTTGAAAGTTTTTTTTACAGCATAAAAGATAATGGAGAAAAATATGCTTAATATTACCTATTACCTTTTTTTTTTTTTTTCAACTCTAGCTTAATTGGATCTGGATCTGTTCTTGTGTGCTCAGTATACTATGGCAGAGTGTGCGTCGCTGAGGTATGTATTAACTTTTTTTTAAGATAAAAGGCTGACTCAAGAAGAAAAATTTAATTGTTTTGAGATTTTAATAGAAGGCTGGTGTTAATTTTTTTACTGAATGTTTTCTCGGGGATAAATATACATTTAATTAAATTCCTTTAAATTTCCATACTTTTTATTCACTATTACTATAGACCAACGGCTGCCAAAGTTTTTTCCAAAGAAGGCTGGATAACTGAGAGAATGTTGAGCACGGGCCAGATAAGTAGGCCTGCGTATTTGTTCAATACATAAACTGATGTGTTACATGAAAAATTATTATCATCCAGATCGGTTTCTTCGTCATATGTCATAATGATTGATTTTTAAAAAAATAATTTTTTGCTTAAAATTCAAAAGAGGTTTGAGAACTCTTATTGGTTAATTATTTTCTACCTCCATGCCATCTCCATTTTTTTCCATCTATCTGTTTTGCCTTTTCTTTCTGAATTGAAAGACTGTTTTCGTGGGGATGTGCCTTAAAAAAAACTCAAATAAGGTTTTAAAGTTCAAAATGAGTTATATGTCTGTATCTTTGTTTGTTTTTTTTCTCTTCCCTACCAGATATTTCCCACGTTTCACTTGGCAGTGGCAGATTTGCTGTCTTCTGTGTTTCTGATCTTAAGCTCCTGTATATTCCTATCTGGAAGTCCGTCATTCCCTGGCAGTGAAGGCTCTTGCGATTACATCATGACGCTAGTCACAGTAAGTGTCTGTCTCAAGAAGACCACATCAAGACCTTTTTAATGTTGATGTTTTTACACCTCCCCTCGACACAATGTAGATCATTTATGCAAGGAGCTTCGTCCCTATCTGTTGGGGACAACCTGGGCGTAGAGGGATGATACCACATCCCAGTAAGAAGACCGAGATACTTGATTAAAATATCTCGCCACACAGGAATCGACGTCAGGTGTTCCTCTCCGAGTGCCAAGGCAAAGCACAAACCGATACATCACAGACACCAATGTCTAGGCCTTGAAATGTGGTTTGTTTTGTTGTCTGATGGTGTTTTGTTTTGGTAAGGAGATACTGCCTTGACTGGGTTCTCCCTTTTGATGTGTTTCCTCATTGGCAGGTTTGCATTATTCGTAAAAGCATTTCTTGAACATTCAGTGATGTGTAAATCTTTTGGACCAATAAGAACTAGAGTATTAATGTGCATTATTTTTTTTCTCTGATCCTCTGCAAGCTCTCAACTAATTTTTTTGGTGTCCCACCTATTTTGTGTCTAGAATATAGTTCCCCAGACCTTTTGGGAGTCAGGCTGTGGTTTTGTTGTAGAATATTGCTTTACAAGTCTGTCCTTTTGAGAATTTCTGCTCGCAAAGTGTGTTTGCTGCACACAGTGTGGACACTGACTGCATCTCCAAATTTTTCTTCTTTATCTGAGAAGAGAGAAAGGTTCTTATTCTTCCTACCCTGAGATCAAGGGTCAGAAAAATCTGAAAGAAAAGAAGAAAAAAACCAGCAACACACTGTTTGGAAAGTTTGATTTAACCTTGAAAATTTAAATCAGCTGTAGTTCTGTGTTGTTTTGTATAGACATGACAAGACGATAATGTTTTTGCTTTGTTTGCAAATTTTCTGGGGGATTGTATTTTTCAGAGCTTCTACACAAGTGCATTCCTTCTTACCATCACGTATGCCTTGGAAGCACTGTTCAGGTTCAGACGAAGACTGTCAGAGGGGTCAGCTGTGAGTGCATTATCAGTAAGTCCGAATTTTTTTTTTTTTTTTACCAGTGTGTGTTTTGTTTTGTACACCCCGCCTGACGTTACAATTAAGTTCATTAAGGAAGGGAGCTCAGACCATCCATGCCTGTTAGGACCTAATCTAGCTCAGAGGGATACAACCTCCCAGCAGAAAGTCTGAGCTACCCAACAAAAGTTCTCCCAATTCGGGAATCAGACTTAAGTCTCCTGCATGCAGCGGAGAAGTGCCTACCCACTACGCCACAGACATCGGTGAACCCACTTCAAAAGAGTTGCCTTGGGGGGGGGGGGTTCTCAAAAACATTTCTTGAATTATGTTCGTTGACCATTCAACACTTTGCCACCATTTTTAGCTAGAGGTGTTAAACATAAAATTTAGACATTACTTTATCATAATTTGTTTTTATTGCATGAAGAAATTACTTTTCCCTTTCCTTATATTCAACTTAATTTTAAATGTGTTTTTTTTTTCTTCTGAATTTATATGTTTTATCTACCTTTTTGAACTATGCGTATAAAGATTAATTTATGTGGGTTCTTTAATTATTTTTAAAAATTTGATAGAATACTTAAGCTTTGTTTCACTTGTGTCATTCTCTACCTCTGTCAATCATTTGTCAAAACTGGAAATGTCATTTATGTTCATGTTCACCATATCACGCAAAATAGTCCCCCTATTCTTTTCTTTGCTAGTCCACTTGATAGAATACCTGACTATAGTGCACTGACCAGCATCTCCTGTGTAGTGATTAGGCACTTATTAGGCACCTCCTAAATTATATAAATGGTAAATTGTGTTGATGGGGGTGTGAAACAATTACAAAAAAGGTGCATGTTCTGATTCCTCTATGGACATTCTTACATTCCTTTGGTTTGGGGATTTCAAGGCTCTGCACCCACTCTACTGTGTTTTTTTCATAATCGGAAATGGATGTTTTATTCAAAACGGTGGCATTCTTTCAAAAATAAAATTAAAAAATTTTTAATGGCACAATTTGTTTTGCTTTTTCTTTATTACAGATGAGAGTAGTGAGCACCAATTGGATGTATGTGG
Organism: Aplysia californica; assembly: GCF_000002075.1. NCBI lineage: Eukaryota > Metazoa > Mollusca > Gastropoda > Aplysiida > Aplysiidae > Aplysia > Aplysia californica. The sequence continues at coordinate 1,385,863 of NW_004797337.1, read as the reverse complement.
CATATGTACTGTCTTGGTGAGTCTTGTCTTTATCTCCCCTCCTTTTTTGTGTTTGTAACTCTCTTGTAACACCTCTAATCTTCAGCACTGATATGACCTTATTGTGTTGCAAGTGCCGTAAAACACTTACTAAAACTAAAGGAAAAAAGTCATTACAGAAGGTTCGACTTTATATGATATGTGTCATGACGCAGTGAAATCAGGCTCTAGTCAAGTTTTTGGCATATTGAGTTTTATGTATCATCTTAAAGGTTGTTCATTTGCCTTGCTTTCGATGAAAAAAATATCAATTTATCTTGAATAGACGTAGAAATATTTGCAATTGAAGGAGATGGGGTCACCTTGTTTCAGAAGAGAAATTTGGGAGAAAATGGCCGCCAAAGTTTAGTGACTTTCATAGCTCAAGAGTCCTTGGAAACTGCAAATTTACATTTTTTTTGTGCCTTTAATCAACGTTTTTCAGTAAAATCCACACTGGAATGTGTTTTTAAATAGACATTAACGGTATTACGCCAAAAAACAAAAATTCAATAAAAATTGCCTAGCCAGCGCACAAATGCTAGTTTCTTCAATTTCATGATTTTGACAAGCGCCTGATTTCACTAAAGTATCCTGTTCTGTCCCACAGGTTGATCCCTCTGAGTCTGGCCATAGTGCTGATGGTGGTCACTCACTCTCTGGAAGACTACATGGAATTCTCCAACTACACCAGCCTTATTGGGGTTATCCCGAGGCAGTGTTCCTCGTATGTTCCCTTTACATTTGGGTGTATGGTATATGCTGCCGTAAGCTGACAAAACGCCTCTTTTTTTTGCAGTAAAGAGGGTTTTTGTCAGTTTAACCATTTAAAACAGACTTTTTTCCCAAATTTGAATTCTAATTTATTTTAAAAACTAGTTACAGTTTCACTTTGATTTTTTCACACGTGTAGGGTAACTGATCAGGCTTTCAATTTAGCAATTTAGAAAAATTTGGCTCCAAAAATGAAAATAGGTATTTTGTCATCTTACGGCAGTATGGGGTTTAGTGGTTAGACTCTCAGACTCGTGATCGTGAGATTGCGGGTGTGTGGGTTTGAGACTTAGCTCAGCCCTGACATTGTGTCCATAGGAAAGGCGACACCTTCCATGAGTATTCTTGTTTCTCCCATGTGTGAATGGATACCCAGCCATAGACAGCAAAAGATCTTGTCTGTTGGTGCTGTAGCGTCCGTAAAATGGCAGCTTACTCTGTATGCTTCCCAGGAAATCCAGATTGTTTCAGAATCCTATCAGGTCTTGTGGGGTAATAATATAGATTGTAAATTGCTTAGAGTTTGCTGTTGAGGGGGAATTATGCTAAACAAATGCTATTTATTATCATATGTATGTATATTTTTGTATAGCAGCGGTAAATGATCTGGATGTCTCCTATTGTGAAAGCTTTAGGTAAAGAGAGACTGTGTGGGCTTTGGATGGTAATATTTGAAAATACTGTAATGTGCATGAAATCAAGGACCCTGACATTTGGACATGAAGTGCTTACTTTGTTATATATGTACAGATTTGTATATATACTCAATCTTTATTTCGTGCATGGATGATTAGTTGAAGCTCTGGTGCATATATATCGTTCATTCTCTCTCCTCTTTAAAAAGAATGTTTTGTTTTGCTTGGGACTCTTTAGTAATACCTCTAATTTGGGGGATTTATATGACCTAATTGTGTTGCAAGTGCCGCCAAACTCTTACTAAAACTAAACTTTATTTCATGCATTATATTTTTTTTTCTTTTTCCGCAGATGCTTTGCCAATTTTCGCTTCAATGAAAATGAATGCTGGGTAAGCAGTGAATTTTAAAAAACTCTTCCTGACATGCATTTATCCTTCCATTGCTTTGGATTATTTTATTTTTTTGTGGGATTATTTTATTTTGTTGTGTCTGAATTTCCCAAAATATTTTTTTATGTTGTAGAGTACTTATAGGGGATTGCTTGGTAAGGTAATGAAGTTGGAACAATCTCTCCTCAAAGTGATCTCTGGAAGGTCTCTTTCTTGAAACATGAAGCTGACTGTATCACTAGGGTTTGAATCCGGATTGTTTGTAGTTCCTCTTTTTTAACTCACAGTTTTTGCTGTGATAGATTATTAAGTATGCTGGTGTATTTTCTTACATTGTTTTACTCATTGAAATGTACATGTAAGCACTCCATTTTTTTTTATTACTAGATCTATGTGTACAGTATGTGTTTCTACTTTCAGTCATCTTTCACAAATGATGTAATTGCTTTATACGTAATAGGATGTGCATTTTTTGTTGTTGTTGTTGTTGTTGCTTTTCATTTATTGCTCTGGTATACTGAATGAGTTATAAAAAAGGCCTCAATTTCTGTTTGTTTGTATGACAAATACTTTAGAAGTGTTATTTAAATAAATGTTTTCATATTTCTCAGGAGCAAGTCATTAATGGTGAAAAATGGCATCGGATGGTTCGACTCATATTTCTCATCCCTCTGATCCTGGCCATGGTGTGCAACATGGTATGTTTCCTTGCTGGTTTTGGGGGTTTGGGGCTTTTTTGCTGAGTTTTGTTTTTGTTTTTTTGTTTCATATCCTCTCAATCTTGTTTGTACTACCAAAGATAGTACAAGACAAGATGGGTCACTTCTCTCTTTGAGCCAATTAAAAAAGTGTCCTCAAAATTCGGTGGCGCCCTCTTCGCAAAAGCGCACCTTTAGCGAACAGAGCTATCCTACTTGAGTTTTAAAAAATCAAAGTGAAACTAGCAAGTTTTTGAATGAATTTCGGAAGAACGCTTTTTTAAAATGGTTACGCTGACAAAAAAACCTCTTCCGGAGGAAAGGGTGATTGTTTTCTTTGTTTAATTTGACTTTAGAATGAAAGGCAAGAGGTCATTAAAATAAAAAAAACACTAAAACTCCGTACTGAACGAACCCGAACTGCTGATGAACAGCAGTCGATCTGCACACGCAAGGAGGTGCTATTCCTATTCTTCTTCTGGAAAAACGAAAGAGAGCTTCAAAACAGACTGCAGCGCCATCTGAAGCAAAGAGCATACTTCCTGCGGACATTTTTTTGGCTGAGTGGCCCATCTTGTTATTTACTATCATTGGTAGTACCAAGCATTCATTCATTTGCATCTTGTCCCAGAAGTTATCATGTAAATGGACTCCCCATGACTTTACAAAGTGCTGCAGTAATCCAGGTCTCAGCAGCATTATCGTCATCTAAACCATTGGTTCTTAACCTTGGTTGGGGCACTGAACTCTGCACATTTTAAATGTGCATTCGCCATTCCCTTCGACTAGGGTGAACAGAATAAATAAGCACGCTGCACGCACACAAACACACACATACACGCACTCACATATACACACAGTGTGTGTGTGTGTTGACATTCGTCAAACCCCTGGGACCAACTTGCTCAAACCCTGGGGATCTATCAAACCCAGATTAAGAACCATTCTTCTAGACAAACAAAGGTGTATAGAGTTTAAAGATATGGTGAAGGCTATTCCTTTCAGATGTGCATCACATTTTTGCCTGTGCACAAGATGTTTTCTTTTGTGGATTTTGTTTGCACTGTTCTATACCCACGCGTTCACTTTGGTAGTCATTAGAAGTGAAGCCCCTGGTCAATGTAATCATGTTATCTAGACTTCAGTTACTAAGCATAAATAAGGACAGGAATTAGGATCAAGGTATTGTCAATTTTAGTGAGAATTCATTTAATTTAATTTGAATTCATTTTACACGGATGCCACAGTAAATAGAAAATACTATTTCTCTTACCTATGCCTAAATATGGTCAATTTTCTCATTTTCAAGGGGCTATATGTTCTGATTGGTAAAGTTTTCAAGCAAGTTGCCATGAGAAGAGGTGAGTGAAGAAGTATTAAGTATATGTTCCTTTTCTGAATTATGATTATTTTGGATCCACCCCAAAAATGTGGAGTTCCCTCAAATGCGATGTGAGCACCACTTTTCAGTGGATGTGCAGTCTTACTCTTATGATGCTATGATTTTTCTCATTGTTGTTTTGGAATAAGATAATGTGTACTCAAACCCGAAGTTACATTTCCAAGTTCTGTTAAGAGAACTGGTACACTAAATCTTGTGCTGATGAAGAAAAAATGCCATGTTCATGTGGGTGTAGTATTTTTATCGCCCCCCCCATTGACACAGTTTAGATTATTTAGGACACAGGCTGAGAGGGATACCACGTCCCAGCTGAAGGACTGAGATACTTGCTTAAAATGCTCCCGAATTGGGAATCAAACTCGAGTCTCCTACATGTTATAGTGAAGTGCCTGACCACTACAACACAGACACTGGTAAAAATGCCATGTATTTTCTACAAAATTTGGGGGAAACACTATGTAAGTGCAAAATTGTACTGTTGTTTCGGTTCTATAAATATATCTTTTATGAAAAAAGTGGGTTCTTCTAAATGGGGTCGCTTTTTTCTAAAGGTAACATATTTCCTCCTAAAGTCACCATTTTTTAAGGCATATTTTCCCTTCTGATCGAGTTATTCTGTCAATAAGTAGTTGCGGGCATGATTCATATCTGTTGTTTTTGAGAAAATTAAAACTGTAATCAGCCGTTTTTGAATTATTTAATATGCAGGATGTCCAGAGACTAATTTCAAACAATGCACATTGTCTATAGATCAAGGCAAGATGGTCTTCCACTTGATAGCTTTTAATCTTTAACCCAAAAATTATTTTCCTTGTTTTGACAGAATATTTTCCAGATCTTGTGAAACACATAGCAGAGGATACGTATATAATATTTATAATATGGTTAAATCTGTGTTAAAGTGAAAGAGGAAGTAATTTATACATTTATCTAACACTTCATAGTCGAAATAAATCTATTCAGGTTCAAAAGAGATTGTATTAGCAGTAATGCTGCATGCACTTTGCGATCTGACACTTACCGGAAGCTGGGACTGTCCCCTCGGGGACCGGGCGAGTTTCACTGAATGCTCCCATCGTCCACTCGGGGTTATAGAGTTAACCTGTGAATAATTGCCTTTTTTTTTGGTTTTGATCAAATAATAGTTTCTTGTAGAATTGATGTATGCATGTTTGCTTCCTTCCAGGTCTATTGAGCTACCATCAGCGTCAAGAAGAGAGTATCCTTAAAAAGAAAGCAATGCTCTATCAGGGCATTTTTATCTTATGTTGGATTCCTTGTAAGTTTTTTTACTTCCTTTCCCTTTCGTTTCTGTCTTTTTAGTTTCTAATTTAGTCATTATTGTAATTAAACAGTCTCTGGGGTTTTTGTTGGTCTTTTAAAAAAAAGTTTTTAATGGGTGCTTTAGTGTGATTTGCTCCTTCTTTCTTATCAAACACCTGTCATCCTTATCTCTTCTTCTTTTCTTTGTAGGTTACTTTGTGGTAATACCTCTAATCTTCGACATTTAAATGTATGCCAAGCGTGCTGTTAAAACGCTTCTCAAACTTTTTTTTCGGGGGGGGGGGGGGCTTGGGCTTTTGTATAATGTTGCCACCATCCTTACATCATTTCAGGTTATGACCCGACTTTGTCAATAGTGCCACAAATTTCTTCCACAAACTCAAAATCTGAAAAATTATGTAGCTTTTAGGGTGTGTAAAGTTTGATTGGTGTCAGCAATAGTTTTTAGAAACATTCTTTGTATTATGTGGTTCTGTTGTAGCTGATGAATTCTAAAAAATACTGTCAAACCTGCTGTATCAATCACCTGTACGAACAACCACTTCCCACTTCTCTCTTACATTTTTTCTATAACTGTTATAGAATCGTCCAAGAGAACCAGCTGTCTAAAATGGCCACTTTTGTCCTCAATAATTGGTGGTTGTCCTGGAATGGTTCGACTGTATTTTAAAAGATATGCTGAAGAAGCGCTGATAATGTATAAGATAGCATGAAGTTCTGCTTTGATGACTTTCTGCACAATTATTATAGTATTTATATTGTGAAAATGGATCTGGAGCCCTCTATGATTTACCTGTAAAGTACATTTTCGTTCTGTTCATCGATTTCTTTCAGCTGTCATCATTGGAATTTTGTCCTTTACCCCGGGTTATGAAATGGACGACTTCTACTGGTTGCTTTTGATCCAGGTCAGTGACTTTTGGTTGGTTTTTGTTTTGTTTTGTCTTATCATTTGAATACGCCTGCTTAACTTCTTTCCTATAGAACTTCTATCGTCCTTGTCTCTCCTCATTCTTTTCTTTGTATGTTACTCTCTTGTAACACTTCTAATCTTCAGCACTTGTATGACCTAATTATGTTGCTAGTGCGGTAAAACTCTTTTTACTAAAACATACAAACTCATAATTTCTTATATCTATAGGAAAGATTTGGTGAAAAGGTCTTGAGTTTTTAAAAATCTTTTAATAATGAAAAAGACAACAACTACAGGCTATCTTAGGTCCGCTCCACGGCGTTATGAACAGTCTGCTCTACGGCTGGAGAAGGGAAGGGCTGTACTAGTGCCGTAAAACTCTTATTACTAAAACAAACAAATCCGTAACTTCTGATTTATCTATCGTAGAATGTTGGTGAGAAGTTTTTTTGAGGGGTTTTTTTTTGGTTGTTTTTTTTTTGTACTGCAGGCTATCTTAGGTCCACTCCAGGAAGTTATGAACAGGTTGCTCTATGGCTGGAGAAGGGAAGGGCTGTGCAGGTGCTGTTAAACTCTTATTACGTAAACAAACTCGTAACTTCTGATCTATTTATATATCTATAGTCTGATAGTATTTTTAAAGTTTTTTTGTTTTTGTTTTTTATTTTCCTCCAGGCTATCTTAGGCCCCCTCCACGGCGTCATGAACAGTCTGCTCTACGGCTGGAGACGGGACAGTTTTCGCCGGGCACTCTCTGAGCACTCCTCACTGCTGAGCACCAACAGAACCATGTCAGTAACCTTGTAGCTGCTGTGGAAGTGTCGCTGCCTCCCCCACCCCCCCCGTCCCGCACTCCCTTCCTACCGGCTGTGTTAGCTTCGTGTTGGCTACCAGCTTTCTCAGAGACCTTTTCCATTGGCTTGACAGCTCAATAGTTTTGGTGTTTTAAACACGTTATATGTATTACTCTTCTCGGTGTGTATGAATTGCTCCATGGTTTTTTTGTGTGCAAAATGTTAGGAACAAGATGGTTCCTCTTCTATGTCAAATATGTTTTTTTCCTGCTTGTTCATCGTGGTTTTATTTTGTGCAAAAAATCCCTCCATCCTTTTTACTATTCCTGCGGTGGAGTCTTTTTGTATTATGGAAAAAGTCCCTCCAGTGTCTTCATCTTTTTATTTTCCTTGTAAGGCTATCGCTGTTGTGTAAAAAAGTTTTATTTATTATATTTCATTATAAATGAATTGAGAGCCTGCTGACTCTTTTCAAGCCTTTTGAAACTTTTGAGGAATTGTGTTGCAACAAAGAGACATTGGACTGTTGATAATATTATTGAACAAAGTAACAATTTTCTAAAAACCAAATAACAGAATGAGTAAAACCACTATCTATTATGTACCAGGAAGTGTGATAACACACTCTAAGTTTGTCACTGTCCAGGAAGTAAATGAAAAGCCACTTGACTAAGAGTGTTTTGAGGAGATGTAATTAGAGGGGAAAACTCAATAGTTCTTTGTATAATTATATTTTAGTTATTATAGCTAGATAGCTTTTGTAATAATCCATAAATCAATAGCATTGGGGTACGGTACCGTAAACTTAACGTCCACTGATATTTTATCTAGTAATGCTTTTCTTTCAATTAAGTCTATAGACATCCATTTATTTATTTTTTTCGTTAGCATCAACAGTGCACCTGTCATGAAATGATTGTGATAGTGTGATAGAGCACAAACCCACACACACTGAAATTGTTGCTCTTGAATTCAGCACTGACACTTGGGGGGAGGGGGGGGGGTGTGTCTTCCACTCAACTTCCCAATTGACACCAGTCGGCCAATTGGTTTTACTAGTATGTTAGGCTTGGCATAGTTAATGAATGAGCTATGGAGTGGTGGTGGGAGAACCCGCACACTGTGAAATTGTTGGCTCTTGAATTCAGCACTGACACTTGTATGTATTTGGGGGGAGGGGGGGGTCTTCCACTCAACTTCCCAATGGATACCAGTGGGCCAGTTGATTTTACTAGTATGTTAGGTTTGACAATAGTTAATGAATGAGCTCTGGAGTGGTGGTGGAGACAGCAAAATTGTGTTACATCCCCCCCCCCCCTCCTCCCCTTCCCCTAACCTGTCCTCCTCTCTCTTTGTCTGTCTGTCTGTCCGTCTGTCTGTCCGTCTGTCTGTCCGTCTGTCTGTCTGTCTGTCTGTCTGTCTGTCTGTCTCTCTCTCTCTCTCTCTCTCTCTCTCTCTCTCTCTCTCTCTCTCTCTCTCTCTCCCCCTTCCTCTCTCTCCCTCTCTTTCTTTTTGAATTATATGTTTCTCAATAAAACTCTAAGCTTTTTCGCTTTTCTATTTCTTACTCTCACAAACACACACATATATATATGTAGACTTTGATATATATGTGTATTGGGCATTTCAATCAGCGACTTCAAGTCAAAGAACAAGTATCGTTTCCGGTGCGTTCTTAGATTATTTTTGTTTGCTGTTTGACTCCAGTCTCATAAAAGTCTTCGGCTTCACCCAATGGGGTTAAGCATTTCCAGATTTCCAGGGACTCGGCTGTTCTCACTTAACTCTGTTTCATCAACACGCAATTTGTATAGAAATTTCTCTCAGAAACTATTCCTCGTCGTTACAAAAGTTTTTAGCCTTTACCTTTATCTTTTTTAACTTTATTTCCTGTGTTTATATTCAGGAGAAAAAAAATGCGTTTATTTGTGTGTTTGTGTATGCATATTTGGTTAATGAGCCGGTGTATATAGGCAAGACTTTATTTTCTCACACTGAATGTCCTCATAGAATGGCACATCATTTAAAGTTATATGTTTATTCTTTGACAGGTTTAGAAACAAACCTCACATTTCAGTATTCTCAGTTCATGATAATGTGCGTACCTCACTAAATGCTTTATGATGCAAACGAGAACTTTTAAAATAATATTTGAGGCAGCGTGGTGAAATCAGGCCATCGTCAAAATAATGAAAGTCAAGAAACTGGCATTTTTCTGCAGATTTGGGAATTTTTATTGAATTTTTTTACATTTATTTTTTTTGGCTCTACGCCTTTCCTGCTCTTTAAGAACTCATTTCAGAGCTGATTTTACTGAAAAACGTTGATTAAAGGCATAAAAGATGTAAATTTTCAGTTTCCACTAACTCTCAAGCTAAGGAAATAACTCAACTTTAGCGGCCATTTTCTCGCTAATTTTACATCTGAAACCAGGCGGCCCCCACCTCCTTCAATTGCCAATAACTTCATATACCCCAAAATTGACGAGCGCCTGATTCCACCGTGTTGTGACACATATCTCCATCATCATAACGACTGCCACGTGTAAGACGCTGTCATACGTCACTATTTGAAATAATGTATGGCGGAGTCTTGCACTAAACAGTTCATAACAAGAATCGATGCTCAAATTGCGAACTGGTGCTTTATTGCCGCAAGCCATTACCCTGAAAATGTCTTACTGTGTGTGTGCTTAAGTCTGTGAATGAGGTGCTGTCACAAAAGCTTTTGCAGTTTTACCAAAAGCCTTTTGCTTTGCTGATTCATTTTACTAGGTAAAAATAAAAGCTTAGTACAGTATGACATGGATAGGTCGAACACAGAAGACTCGAAATAATCACGCATCCGCCGAACTCTGCCTGCGGTCCCTTTTTTTTTTCTTTTTCTTTTTCTTCTTCTTTATCTTTGTAAGATATCTCTTGAACTACGGATCCCTCGAACTACCGAGGCCGGTCCGGACGAGTTCGAGCTATTCGTGTTGTACTGGATGTGAAGCACACAAGCAAAGACTGGAACAGTATATATAGCTTAAGTGTCCAAGATGTATAGCGGGGTATTGTTACGTTGGATAATACCCGGGATGCTGTTATATTAGATCTGAATATCCAGAGACTTGCACATAGGTAATTCTGCAAAATCCTTTGATTTTCCGTTTATTTTTTAAATCTGATTTTAAGTTATATCAAGCATAAAAAAGGACAAGTAGAAGTGTTTGTCTAAAGTTGTATCAGTTCAAAAATGAAACTTGTGAACTGGATGCTCAATTCATCATCAATTCATAAACTGTGCTGATATTCCTAGTATTTGTTGTGCGACTGGCTGTAGTGGAAAAAGTAAGCATTACCGTTAGCCCAAATATATATGGCAGCTCAGGAAAAGCAAGGACTTGTCGCTCAATTACTTTCTGAAATATGGGCATTTTGTCAGTCAATCCGTAGCTCTAGCAGATTATTGGGAGTTTTTACATTCACAAAATAACTTTTAGCGTTTATTTTATGTGAATTTCTAAAGACTAGAACCCCAGGAATGACAAAGCTGAGAAAAGTGGCATCAGCTTCTAGCCCTTTTCAATAGTCATCTAGGCTATATTTTTTTATTTTTTTTAACAGTGTTTCAATACACCCCGAGACTAACGGTTTCAGTTCTAGTACTACAGTTATCTGGAAAATAGACACGTTGATCTTGCACAATTTTGTGTATTTTGGGGAAAGGATAGGGTAGAAAATTGTCTAAATTTTGAGGACAAAATTTAAAGAAAACTATTGTTTATAAAGAAAATGTGAAAATCAATTTGCTTTGTTTTTTCCCTTTTTTTTTTTTTTGCAGTTGACCCAAAACTGATTTTCACCACCTTGGTTTTCCTTGGCTGGCATACGCAATATGGTTACGGAATTTCTTGTCCAAAGCGAAATGATGTTTGGGTGTAACTTAACTTTACCCATGTCCTTCTTTTTTAGGATTGACTTTTGTATGTGTTGAAAGTGCTTTTCCCATGTAATCTCTTGATTTGTGGTTCAACATTTAACAATAACATTGTATGTGCCTTCATACTTTAAAAATCTTTGTCAAGAATGTCATATATGACTGTCTAGGTTCTCTAATTGCCCATTTTATCAAATGCGATTGGATTGAGAGGAAGTGGAAGGGATTTTTTTTTTTAAGAGTGTATTTTTTAAGGATTTGAAATTTTACCAATGTATTAAACTGAAATGCATTGAGATCGATCTATTGGGCAGAGAACAAAATTTTTTTTTTAATACACCATGTCAAAATTAGGGACAGACACAATCAACGTAACTGAAGAAACAAAAACAAATCATTTTCAAGAGTGCTGATAGTAATCACAAGAACAATCTGCATCTCAGCGTTGAAATTGATGTAGTGTATGTAAATTAATGTTAATTTGATGCCAAGTTATTTATAATGCTGAAGGGGAAAGAAAAGAACAGAGAAAATCCCAGGAAAAATGATAGTTACTTTATTCACTCTTTAATACACTTGGACACATAGATGATATCTCATCCCTTTTCCTAACTCGCTTATTTTTATCAATGGTATTTCATATATTTCTCTAAATCTGAGGGAAAAGGGAAGAGATGCCTCTTTAAAAATGTAAATCAGTCCTTCCTGTTTTGACATGTTTATTTTTTCATACATGTCTTCGCTTCATTTATTCAGAAAGAAGAACAGATGCAGATTCTTTCAGAGAAAACTGTAGTTTTTAAAACACTTTTCTCATAGCTATGGTTCTGTGGATTTTAAAAATAATAATGACATGACAATGACATTTTGTCCTTGTGCTCCGAGTTAGAGAGCTTAGATATGTTTACATGTTCACCTCTCTTTTTTTGTGTGTGTGGCTTCATGATCTTCAACAGAGTTATCATGACTGTATATTTTGAGATGTTTAAAATACCACTAGCTGTCCTCTAAGTTGTCATTTTGAGTTATGAAATCCAAAAGATACTAACTGAAATGTACTTAATCTATGTGTACTGATTATTTTTTAAAGAACTTTTTCAAAGTGTATTTTGCTGAACTGTGGTCCGTATATCAATTTTTGTGTCCCATTGAGAAATTTCTATTTTTAAAAGTTTTTGCGATGACTTCAATTCTGTCCAGAACAAAAATGTTATCTGGGTTTATTTTTTTAATGGAAAATGTCCAAAACAGATCTGATCAAGAGGTTGAATGTTAAAGTGCTACTTGTTTGATATTTTTAACATTTGTTCGGCAGTTGCCCATTCTCGCAGAGATTCCTGAGAAGATATGCAGCAGAATCGTCAGGGGATGATGGAAGTGCAAGTCACAACAGTGGCTCTGTTGGCTCTTCATATAGCAGTTTTGCCTTTTGGAGAAGGCACAATGGCCTATGAAAAGAAAATCCTTTCTGATATTCCTTGCTGATCATGACAGAAGTCTTATTCTGTACCCATGTCATAGGAGGGATGCGAGTCGATAAGACACCAAACTTAGTTGGAACAAGATATTGCGGCCAGCATTTTAGTCGCCTGATTGATATTTTTTGCTCTAAGTGATGTATAAAATGACTGCAACAGGGTGTGTTTATGTTATATTGAACGTACTTAAATCACACATATTCGTCGTACTCCCATGAAAACAATTGTTCTATCAGTAGTGTAGCTTTGAGTTGTAAAAAACTCGGTCAAAAGGCATTTTAGATCTATTTATGTGAGCAGGCGAGAAAGACTGATGAGAGTTGTGTTTTCGTCAGTAATGAATAACCAGTACATTCTAAAATTGGCATAATCATTTGTCATTGAATGGGGAAGTCTCTGGGATTTGTATGGTCAAGCGAGTTTGGTGTTGAGCCACTCGTTTTAATTTTACTTCTCTACTGCACATACATCTGTTTCTAAATTCAGGCTTTCTTTGTGATCTTGAATACATAACTTAAAAGGAATGTACAGGGCTGATTTTGGTGTGTTTTCCATACAAAATTTGTGCACTTTTACTTTTGATGGTTTGTTATTGGTAGTCTGTAAGTCTGCAGCCCCCCTCCTTTTATCTGGATCTCTATAGGTCCTACTTTCTGTTGCAAAGGTTGGCGTTATGTCAAAATATCTTGTTTGTACACACAATTTGATCCACCTGATGGTCTACCACAATGTTTCTGTTCTACTTGGCGGTCAACCGTCGGACCAGTCTGACAATAATTGTTCCACTGGATGGCCTACTAGTTTGCCGCAATCAACATCCCTGACCGTAACCTTAACCCTATCCCTAACCCACACTCAAACCCTAATCAAACAGACTTTGTTCTGTTAAAGCTAGACAGGTGAGCAGAGTAAGCCTGATTCCCTGGAAAGACTTCTCTGTTGACATCCACCCTTTGGCACTTATATTACGTTATGCAGTTGTGAGCGTCGTAAAACCTCTACTATATACTAAAACTAAACAATAATTGTTCCTTTTGATGGCCTACAAGTCTGCTACTATTAACAACCCTGACTGTAACCCTAACCCAAACTCAAACCCTAACCAACTGACACAGCACAGATAGACTGCGGTTAATTTGGTAGACCGTCAGTCAAGTGGACTGGCACCCACAATTCTACATGACAAAGATCAACTACTGAGATCCCACTTTTCTGTTTTCAGCAATAGAAATCTTAAGAAAAATGTTGACATGACACAAGCATATTCAGATTATCACATCTGGTGGCCGCTTATTACTATCTCTGCGTTTATAGAATGGTGTAGGCTTGCATGTGGTCTTGCTTTGGTGGTAGGTAGGTGTAGGGTTCAATTGCACTAAGGTATCAAGTCATTGGTGTTCCTGAGAAGAGAGTCTTGTTTTCAAAGAACATCTGTATGTGTATATGTTACATATGTGTATGTATATATGTGTGAATGAACTAAACATGTTGGTACCCCAGGTGAAGACAGCCATATCACTCTCACAGCCTGTATTGCTCCAGGCCCCTTTGAACCGTCATGGTATAGAAGCTTTGTTTCTTTCCTTTAATGTAAACTGGCTATGATTCAGGATTGCTTTGTGATTGTTTGAAGTTATTTGTCCAGCAAGAACAATAGAAATTGTTTGCACCTCGCCCACAGTGTGTGATCTTTAGTTTGCAGTGATACCAGAAAAGGAACATTTGTTGTATAGCATTTTAAACTGTTTTCTTAAGTTACCTTTTTTTTTTTGGCTGGGGTGAGGTGTTTTTGTTGTTTGTTTGATTCTTTAAAAAATATTCTTTGCTTACCATAAAAGGCTTTAAGAGGGTTTTTTCCCCCCCACCTTAAAAATGTATGCGTGACCATGTCTGTTGTTACACGTCAAGCGACGATCTTTTTGGTGCTTTGATTGAAAGGTTGTATAAGAATGTTGGTTTTTGTGATATCATGTTAGAACCATTCCCTTCAGATGCCATATTATATCTGACAATTATAAAAGGCTAGTAAAGGGTGGAGAGTTTTTTTCCTTGTGTAAGTGTAATGACAAGGGAAGAAGTATTTCCTTGACAAGGGTGCTTTCTGTTTTCCTTGTTACCCATGTCCGTTATTTTCTTATTCTTTGACTGTTCTTAATTTTATCAAGAAATTTGTCCATCTTGATTTTTTTTTTTTCCCTGTTTCCTGAGTTTGGAACTCATACGTATCTTTTTGTGGAAAGAAAAATAAGTAACTTTTGTGTTTTTTACTCAGCATGTAGAACGGATACTTATAATTATAACTGTTTTGCAACCATGGCGATATATTATATATACATTACATGGGGCAATAGCAAGCTTTTCCATATATATTGATTTTTGGCTTATTTTTATACATTTATTATTCCTTATCAAACTGACTTATTATTTCAGAATATTCTTTGAGACTTTCATGAGAAAAAATAAATAAGCAGAAGAGCCCTGTGTATTTAATAATATTATAACATGTATTTCAGTTTTTCTACGTTTTGTTTCATCTCAAGATATTTGAAAAGGATTTTTTTCTTCTCAATAAGCATGAAAATCATTCTTGCTTTAACTTTAACCTCTGTTTTGTTATTTGTGAAGAGAAAGCAGAAGAAATAAACACGATAAAAATTTGAAAGGTGGAGAAAGTGAGTTAGATTTTGAGGTTGTGAAAGGAGAGTCTGTTTACATGTGTAGATTCACTGAAAATGTTATATCTGTTGATTCTATTGATCTGAGACTTGACCCAATGTCTTGTGTACCGGTATTTAATTTTGATATCCTCTCCTTGTCAGAAATGACCTATTTTTTAAGAGTAAGAGTGAAAATGTAGCTTTCATATTTAATTTCTTTTATCGTATGATCTGAAGTGACTTTTGGAATCTAAATTTCACATAAAACAACGTTTTACCAATGCTGAGAGTTCATTGCCCTGTGAACAAAAATTGCCGAAAAGCATGTTGTGTTTAATACAATTTGTGAGACACTGGACTTAGACAGATGCGACTCGGTTCAAAGAGGTTACATAATAATGCTAGAACCTGCAGCAATGATGTCATACGTGTTAGACTTTGGGGCCTTCGTGCCCTCATTGTCATGGCCAGTGTGCCCCTATTTATATGAACTATCTAATCTGAGCCCCCACACCGCTCCCCACGAGCTCAAGGGTTATTGTACACCACCCTGCCCCCTTATTTCAGTGTTAGCTTGTATATTTCCTCCTAAGAGCACCGAGATGCCTCCACGTGATTCTCTAAAAGTACTCGCCCGTCTATTGAACTGTGCATGTCTTGCTCTTGAGGTTCAGCGTCCCATTCCTTTACGTGGGGGACTTCACTGTCATGAACTCTAGTACTAAATATAACCTCCTTGGACTCGGATTCAAATCCAGTTCTTGACCTCTTTCATAAGTTTTTCAATGGTTTCGACTTCCCACTCAATGCTATCAGAGATGGGCATTATGTTGGAGGTCCTGCCTCTTAAATGACTTACTTAAATTATACTGAAAAGAATGTAAAACACACTTACTAATCAGATAGATCTACCAGACTTCGACTTGTCTTTTTCATCTGCTAAAACTACTTTAATTTATCTATTTTATGATTTTTCTTTTGACATGTGCTGAAGCTTTGTAGGCAACACTATGCTTCAAGTGGCATTTAGGTTTGTTATGACATTAAACTAACAGATATTATTTGTATGTCTATATATATATATATATATATATATTCTTCTTACTGTTGACACTTTTTATGACAAAGAATAAAGAAAAACTGATCTAAAATTGTATTTTGACTTGTCTTTTTACTGTGAGTACCATGCACACTTCAGTGCCCTCACTGAACAAACACAGGGGATTTTTCATAAGATCAGAGAGCTGCCAAGCTATATATAAATAATGCGTTATGTTTATTGAGGGTCTGAGTGGGTAAGTCTGTGTTCATAGTTCATGTCAGAAAATATTCTGTTTTCTAGCATTACTCCTCACAGACTTGTCATGCTTAAGGAAAGTTATGAACTTTCAAAAATTGGATTTACGAAAAATAAGGAGAGCCCATAGATCTATATCTTTTGTAACTGTGTGCCCTACCATAGCTAACTACTGAGCATTAATGAATATTTGAAAGCAAAGAAGTGTGTGTGAAGAGCTTGGAGTGGGGTTACTTGGTAAATGCCCACCACCTTGACCTGCCTTGCTGGTAGTCTGTTTTTTTTTGCTTCTGAAAAGTTGGCAGCTATGAATCATACGAAAAGGACACAATAATGAATCTATTTAACCATAAAATCACTCTATTAGTTTCACATCTTTCCATAAAGACATAATTTTCTTTAGAAATTAATTACAGTAAATTACAAAGAAACTCATTCAATGAGCTCAGACACGTTGAAAAAAGAAGGATTCCCCGTTTTTATTAAAATTCATTAAAACCAAAAAACCTTGTATTCAACCAAAGCAAACTAGCAAACTCGGAACCATCAAAGTCATTTGTAGAACAAACAGTCCTCACTAATGTGGCTTCACGAATTTTGCTCCCACAGCAAACCTTATCTACTGTTACTCTATAGTATTCCAAGGGACTAACTTCTCACTCTTGATTTGTGGTTACACACTAAATGTGTATCATACACTGTACACTTTAACGGTTTTGGAGAATCTTTGCTTCAACTGACCAATCCATCTCATTAACCAATCAGAGGCCTTCTTTCACACCAGCATGTACTAAGGGCACACGCACAAGACTTTCTAGTCAAAACTTGTACCACAGTGTATTATTGCGCAAATTGCCACAAACTTTCAGATATATGACACTGACGTGTGTTTGGGTGAAATTTGCATTCACACAGTGTACATTTCGGCCATCCATTGTATACTAGAGCACCACTGTAAATTTTTCAACACCACGCTACCTTAGAATTACAAAGTTCTATCTGACATTTTTGGCTGTTTTGAGTTACTAAGACCATGAGGTCAGAAATCAAATGCTCTATCCGCTTTATCTTGATAAGACTTTCTTGGAGTTGTTATCAAGATATTTAAAGAGTTGCTTTCGAAAAATTTTGACATGTGAAGCTCAAACATTTTGACGTCAAATTTCTCAAAACTAGGTACTGAGCCGATAGAACTTTGTAATTCTGAGGTAGCAACTAGTCTAGCCTTTCTCTGGGACTCATTCAATATAGCAGGAAATATATGAAAATGTCTATCGTTTGGAGCCAAATTCCTCAACAAAAGGGGGGAAGAGAGCAGATTTTGTGCTGAACATGGCAGTGCATAAACCCTTGGCAGGAAGACCCAAAACTCTGCGGGAGCCTCGAGGACCTGCGACATACAGCAGCCTTCAAACTAGACTTTTTTTTTTGTAAATGTTTAACAGCACTCGCAACTGCATACGGTCATATGAGCACATTGGAAACAACATTTTCAGTTGGTAGGAAATTTTGAATTTTGCCTGTGTGGCGGCTGAAGCCTACTCTTATCGAATTTGGACCACCGAGGGATCTTTAACGTGCGCAACTTGCACATGAGACCTCCGAAATTTTTCACCCTTATCCGAGAAGGCTAGGTGCTCGATCTTATCTACCATAAGATCAGGGGTGTAGCTAAAAGACAGCAGTAAGAAGAAGCCAAGGACAAAGAGTAGCAGTAGAAAGGCTGCAGAGAAAGTCAAGAGCCCAGAGGGGGGCAAAGGAGGTGAAGGGTTGGGGGCAGAAAGTGGAGATGAAAGCAATGACAGAACATTGTTAGAGAGCAGGAAAAGATGTGAAAAGAGAAAATTTTAGAGCAGAAAAGTTTTCTGTCGCTATCTGGATTTGGACTCGGGACCTATTGAATGAGAGGTAAACACCTTGACCTCTAGACCACGACAGCCCCCCACTAAAGACTGAGATGTCCATTTACTGATGAACAAGTAGAAAATGTAAGCACTCAGATTCAACAAACTTGGAGGACAGACCTGATGACTTCATTACAAAAGTGAGTTTCACTGCACATTATTTAAAGTTCTCTTCAGCAAAGGCTCCTCCTACTTTTCTTTGTATGTTTCTCTCTAGTAACACCTCAAATCTTCTACAGTTATATGACCTATTTGTGTTGCAAGTGCCATAAAATTTCCTCAAACTTACTCCTAAAAAAAGAATGATGTAATTCATAACTCATCAGCAAATATAACCTTTTGTCTCTTGAACCACACATTATGTCATTTCCTTTCACACAAGTACAAGTAAGAGGGAGTATAAGGTGGACCTTTTTCCATTTCTTTCCAATGCCAGTTATTTCAACTAGCCCAGACTTATCCCAAAGTACTTGTCTACGCGATTTTCTTCTACTCTGCTCCAAACGTTTTCCTTATATTATATTACTCAACATGGATGCTGATATATTTGTAACTAAAATAACACTCACAAACAGTGAGACAGCAAGTAAATAGACACAAAAATCTATTTTAGTATTAAAACCACTGTTCTTATTTTCTGGAAAAAAATAAATAAAAAAGTACATGGGACAGCTATCACAGAACAAGGATATTTTCATGAAGACAATAACACATCTGTGTATTTATTTAGTGTGAACCTATCATTTTCAATCATTATGCAGCAAGAGACTAAAATCCTCTTGCCACTTTGTCTGTCACGGGTGAAATCATCATATCATCAATAAATTAACATTTGACCAGTGATTGTTGAGGCTTCAGGCTTCACAAACTGGTGGGAAAAGCATACATACAGTCAGGCACAAATAACACGAACACGGAAAACTCAAAACCACCAATAGCTTTTACAATTTGTCATTCCCCGACTGCTATCACTTCAATTTTTCACAATAAGCGTTTACCCACACCATGGACATGTCAAATACATATTCATCAATCCCTGACATGTTTGAGTAGTCCATGCCGGACTGTATTTGCCAGAAGCTTGACTCGCTTCAAGATGGTAGCAAAGGCACACAGTGCATGCTGAAAAGAGGTCAAGTTCAAAGGACACAACCGGCATCTCGTAAGCATTTGGAATATAACGATCACCTGATAATCTGATCGCTCTATGTCATTCTTACCAGTCAAAATATATATCTCGATGCATACAGACGCTTTCAACAAACAATTCTAAATGCAATAAATTTCTTGCAAATTGACACACAGAAAGCTCTTCACAATTTCTTATAAATTGAAGACTCAAATTCTACAGCAGAATAAAGCTCTAATAAACTGGCCATGAAAAATTTCTTTTACTTAAATAATAACCCCCATCCCACCGACAATTTTTTGGTTCCAGTTTCTCTTGAAAAGGTTAAAATAAACACAACAAAATGTCAAGTTTCTTCAAGTTCACATTTTATGTAGAAATTTTTCCGCACATATTAAAAATCTAAGACTAGCCTCAACACCTGTAGTAAAAACAAGGCCTTCATCAACCGTCAAAGGCCCACGTCTCCTGATCCACGCTGCCCGTGTGTGAGAGCACCGTGTGGTGATGAGACTGAGCCCACAGCCACACAATCTTGGCCATGGCTTTCCCCTCGGGGGTCTCCAGAACAAAGGCGTGCTTCAAGTTCAGCGAGCACAGCCTGGCGTCCACATCAGGAAACGTCGTCTTGAGGTCGTAGAAATACTGCACAGGTGCCCAGTGGTCACGCGTTCCGTAATAAAAACTCAGCTTTTTCAGATGTTTCTTGATCAGATGTTCCTGAAGTTCTGTTACTTCGTTCATTTCCACCTTAGCGAGATATGAGGCAAAGTTTGCCGTCCACGGCGTCAACGTCCTCACAACTCCGTCGTACAGACACGGAGGGCAATCCGCTCTCCGGAAGTGCCATTCAATCAAGGGGCGGCGGATGCTCATAGGAATCATAACGACAAACAGAGCAGCAGCGACAAGGAACCATCGTAAGTAGCGTAAGACCGGGGTCATGGCCTGCCCCTGGGGTGAGGTGGCCATGCGTTCTACTGTGGGAAACAGCATGAAGCAGCGGAGGACCTGGCTGCTGGGTAAATGTTCCAACATGTTGAGGATCATGTAGCACCCGATGGAATGGCCGATGAGGATAAGAGAAACATCTGGAGGAATGTTTTCTCGGATGAAGGTCACCTTGTGTTCAATTTGAGCTTTCAGGCTGTATATGTCATCTCTTGTAGAAACTGGGGGGAAAAGCAATGATTTTTTAAAGTTTTAATAAGAGCTTTATGGCACTTGCAACAAAATTAGGTCATAAAAGTGCCACAGGTTAGAGGTGTTACCAGAAAGAAACATTTTTAAAAAAAAGAGAGATAAGGATGATAGATGTTTGATAGGAAAGAAGGAGCAAACCACCCCAGAGCACCCATCAACCACCCACGAAAGAAATGAGAACAGGTGAAACAATAGTCACTTCGAAAATTAAACTATTTAAATCACACAAACTGTTTACAAGCACATTTATCGAAGTACTACACCTGCTCTGCGTTTGCAAGCATTTCTATATAACATATCATTCATTACCACTAGAAAAAGGATCATCTGACTTCAGAAATATGACCCTTACTCCTACTGAGGGACAAACTGGTAGCTGAAGAAGAGTGATGCGACCTTGATGAAGGTCAACTATGCTGCAGTTCACCTTGAACAATAGATATCAAACATACGTAACCTAGCCCTGTGTGCAATATATAAATTTTGTCATTCTATAAGGCAATGTAGACTCCCTGATCAGCTAACTTCTAGTAAGACCTGTGTTTCCTTTGCTGTAAGTGCAAAGATACACTGGCCCAGTGAAAAATTTTGTTTAAAAATCTCTTCTCTTCAGTGCAGTAAAATCATTCCAGTAACTCGAGTCAAACAATTTCTAATGCGTTATATTAAGATGTGGTGGAATTGCAGTGCCTAAACTCTTCAAACAGAATAGCTTTAAAAATGCCCTGAAGATGATCCAAAGCCAGGTCACCCTCAATATGTGTCCAGTGCCATTGTAACAGAACAAAATCAATCGGTCAGAGTTTTTATAGTGTCCAAGTTTTAAAATAGACACAACTCTACACAAAAAACATTTCATTCAAGAATACATACTGTGCAAGATGTTATTGAAAAGGAACACTTTCTTCAGAGGTCATCAGCCATATCTCACCACAAATATGGGAATAAAACATGAAAAGTGAAGCAGACATACACAGTCTTCTATTTAACAGAAGGATGACAGCTCTGCAACTTGTGGAGTGATTTTTTAAAAAAAGAAACCAGCATGCTATGCGTATTATTACTGTAAGTGTGGGTATTTTTATGCCCGTATCAACACAATCTAAGTCATTTAGGAGGCAGACTTCAAATCCTGCCTCTTAGAGCCAACCCAGGCTGAGAGGGATACAAAATCCCACCAGAAAGACAGAGATATTTGATAAAAATTCTTCCCATTCAGGAATTAAACTCGGGTCTCTTGCGTGCAACGGTGAAGCACTTAATCGCTACACCACAGACACCGGTATATTATCATTGTGGCTACAGCCCTTCAACTTACTTTACTTTATTTTTTTAAAACTTTTTTTCTTCCTCTTGTACCGGTGGGTGTCGTGGGGAGACCGGCTTCTGTCTGCAGCAAGGCGAATGGCCTGTAGGAGGGACATCCCCTGAGTTCCGAGGGTGTCTGCCACAGATTCACAGATTCACGCCAGTGCCCTTCAACAAAACACGACCTCAGTGGTTTCTGGTTCTATCTCCATTTTTAATAACAGTGAAAACAGATTATAACAAAAGAGTGAGCTTAAGAAAAAGTCACAATGTTTTAAAAAAAGGAGACAGGACAAGAAAGCACTGAGGTCGCGAAAAGATATAAAAACAAAGTCGACTCCCAGTGCCATTACTTACACACATCGGAGAATGAAAGAGACTGATCAGGAGGCTGCACATGTCCTGCTTGCCCGACAGTCCACACAGGTATCTGCCCTTCACAATGGCTGTACAGCTCTTGCATGAAATCCTCATAGTACGTGGGTACCCCTGGGTTGCCTAAGATTGAGTTAACATGAAGTTTTACCTCAGATTTAGAAAGAGCTTTTTACAACCAACAGCACTTGCAACACAAATTAGTCATTTGAGTCCCAAAAACTAGAAAAGTTACTTGTGAGTAACATACACAGAAAAAAAAGAAGAGAGATAAGGACAATAGAATAGATGTTTGACAGGAGAGAAGGAGCATATCCCACCACAGCACCCAGCATCCACCCACAGTCAGTAGCCTGTCAGAAAGAAACTCTTTTCACAGTAAAGCAGCTATTAAACAGAAGGAAAAAAAATTAACAAGTTTTGAAGACAGCTGCATGCCCCCTAGGCACAGTTCTCCAATCCTCCCTCCTTATCTCACTTACTCTTCAAACTGTTTGTAATATCTAAAAGAATTTTCAATCTTTGGAAAGCAAAGCTGTGTCTTTCTGACGTAAAGACAAAACAAAAAAATTAGTCCTCAAGTATACATATTATTTTTCCATCTTAACCATCTTGTATAAGTATTCATACGACCTTAGAGCATGCATCAGAATAACATTGATTATGTATCTAGCTTAAGATTATTATTGTTTATATTGCTGCTCATTTATATTATGCATGTGAATGTAAGCCTGAGTGTGTGTGTATTTTTGTGCCTGTGAGTGTGAGAGTGTGTGCGTGCGTGCGTGCATGTGTGTGTGTGTGAGTGCGTGTGTGTGTGTGTGTGTGTGTGTGTGTGTGTGTGTGTGTGTGTAAGTGTGTGTGTGTGTGCACATGGTGAAACACCAAACCAAAGGGCCAGGATCTGGACAATAAAGATGTTTCTTATCTTACACACAGTGTAAATTGAAAAGTGGGAGGCAACAGTTAAGGGCACGAGTGCGTGCAGTTTATCACTAGACAGCAGTAGACTAATTGCTGATCTTGTCAGTACCAATCTCCATGGCTTATTTGAGTTATAAATGTTACACTTTCCAAATAAAAAACAAAAAAACCTGCGACAGACTAGTAATTATAATAATGCGAAAGTTGACCAGAATAATAAAACAATGTCAATGCAAATTTTAGTCTGGCCGTCTACACAGACAGACAGACAGACAGACAGACAGACAGACAGACAGACAGACAGACAAGACAGACAGAGAGACAGATAGACAGAAACACACACACACATAGACAGACAACAGACAGACACACACACACACACACACACACACACACACACACACACACACACACACAGACAAACAGACAGACAGACACACACACACAGACAGACACACAGACAGACAGTACCTGGAATGATTAGGAAAAGCACTCGCTTGGCATCCTCTGAGCTGGATGCATCTCTAAAGTGCCCCAATGTGAGAAGAGACGTTTCCACTTCACCAACTTTCACAAATTTTTCTTCTATTTCCTCTGCTGCTCTTTTACCGTTTGAAGTTGCCATTACCTTTCTGAAATAAAAAAAAAAATGACCAGTATAAACTTGTCTAAATTACCATCTCACTGTCAGAAATCACACGAGTGGACAGCTGTATAAAAGTCCCACTTCACTATAATAACTGTTCTATGGTACCTCAAAATCAGTGAAAATCCCAAAAGTTATTCTAAGCATTCCAAAACCCACAAAAACCGGGGTTGAAACTTTTATTTTTTTCCTAGTTTCTTTAAAAAGGTTTACTTACCATCTTTACCTCATAAATGGGTGGGGTTTTGACAAAAAGAGTTACTTCTCCCATTTTTGCTCTACGGAAATAAATACATCAAATTTGTTGGTTCAGTTTGTACAATCTATTAGTATGTAATGGTGAAAGAAATGATAAACCTGAAAAAACTGGTATCAGTTGACAATCTACAAACCTGACCCCAGCGTTAATTTTCGGCAGATATCCCCATTCCTGGAGCAGTAACTCCTTTTATCAGCATGCCTTATAAATATTTACTTTAAAGCAAGACAGCAATGTGCCAGTATTTCACATTGTATCTGGACACATCAAATCACCGTTCTTGAGCTAATACAAAATAGACAAAGACACAATTTGTCAAACCCACTTCAATAGAAGCCAGAATACAGAATGACCAATCACAACAAAGGAAAAAATTCCAAACCCACTTGACAAAGCTACCAAATTTAACCCAATATCTCTCCATGACAGCTCTTACCACTGTTGGCCTGACAGAAATGTAAAAATCTCACTTGTGAAAATCAAAGACCTCCACACAAACAGAAAATTAGATCCCAAAGCAGAATCTAAACTAAAGGTCTTAGAAGGTGTAGCGCTCTTTTTATAAACCTCAGTACATGTAGGTCTGAATAAAGCTTTGTCTTTTTCACCTCTACTACGGTTACATTCCAAAAACAAGATCAAGGTGACCTGAATCCCACAGCATATCATTATCATTATCATCATTGTCTATCTCTGTGAGATGTCGAATCCCAATAGAAACAACCCATTAGATAGATATACATCTATGGTAATGAAGCTGCAGTTGATTCTACAACAAAGAAACAAATACTGTATTCATGAATAGAGGTGTATGGCCCGATTACGATTACAGACTCACTCTACGGTTCTACACAGCTGTCATACAGCACAAAAAAGAGAGAGGAAGGCTATCATAATCCAGCTGAATAATAATTATAATTAAAATAAAAGAAAGCATTTGTATTGTGCAAATTCCTGCTCAACAGCAAGCTCTAAGCGCATCACAATCTACATTCACTAAACATCTTTTTCTCTCTCACACAGCAACAAGTAATTGTTTACATTTGTCTATTTTGAGACGCTGCTATCGAGGACAGATTTCAAATCCTGTTAATAATTGTCCCGTTTATGAGAATTTACAGATAAAGTATACCTATTCTTTTAAATATTTATGAAAATGAAAAGTTAACACTTTGTGTATATATACATAGATATAATTATACTATGGCATGGTGCCTATTCTAAAACAGTTGATAAATTCCTTTATACTGTGTTTTTTAGACAGAAAGAATAATGAGAAGCGGCGAGAGCTGTGTTTTAAGAATTAATAAGCTTCATACCACACATTGTTAGTACATGTGTTTTATATGTATATAACATTTTTGTGCAAAGGGTTTGTAACCATACAAATAAATTTAATGAACTTCAGTTCAGTTCAACTCTCTCTCTCTCTCACACACACTCACACACACACACACACACACACACACACACACACACACACACACACACACACACACACACACACCATATACACACACACACACACACACACCATATACACACACACACACACACACACACACACACTGAGCTTTCAAATTCACTTTCTTATTTAAACTACGCCTCAAGGTTTAAAATTCTTCAAAAAGTTTGTAAAATTACACAACCTTATCTGACTCCCTTTGGAACCTTTAGCGTTCACTGTCACCTCCATTAGTATGAACCTCTGCACCCTGATCCACTCACTGTAGAAATTCCAAATTACTCTGAAAGTCTCTAAAACCAAACACAGTATGCTACAGCATGTAGGAAGTGCAGCAACCAAATGGTAAAAATACAGGGGAGTGGAAGTGATAAAATAAAGCTGATCTTGCAAGGAAATGAGAGATAATGGAGTGAAACGTAACATATTAATGCACCCACTCAAGGCTGTCTATGCATGACATCACTGATACCATCTCATTCAGTCAAGGGTAATTACCTCTGCAGCCCGGAAGGCCAGGGGTCATTGATAGCTCCCAAGCTGACCAAAGTAAAAGTGTGAGGGGCTCATTTGCATATGTGATTACCCCCCAAGGTATTTTTTTCACGAAAGCCAAAGGATTTTTTTTGGTAAGTATTTGACGGTGCTCGCAACTACATTAGGTCATATGAGCGTGAAGGACACATTAAACATTTTCAGTTGATAGGATTTTTTTAATGTTGCCCGGGTGGCAGTCAAAGCCTACTCTTATCGATTTTGGACCGCCAAGGGATCTCTAACGTGCGCAACTTGCCCTTTTCCGAAAAGGCTAGGTGTAGATCTTACCTACCATAAGACCAGGGGTGTGGCTGAAAG
Source organism: Aplysia californica (assembly GCF_000002075.1). Lineage (NCBI taxonomy): Eukaryota > Metazoa > Mollusca > Gastropoda > Aplysiida > Aplysiidae > Aplysia > Aplysia californica. The sequence continues at coordinate 1,359,532 of NW_004797337.1, read as the reverse complement.
AAGGGGCCACGGAGTAGCAGTACAAAGGCTGCAGAAAGAGTCAGGAGCCCAGAGGAGGGCGCAAAGGAGGTGGTGGGGCAGAAAGTGGAGACGAAAGCAAACGACAGAACATTGTTAGAGAGCAGAAAAGAATGTGAAAGGAGAACATTTTAGAGAAGAAAATGTTCCGTCGCTATCCGGATTCGAACCCGCAACCTATTGAATGAGAGGTGAACACCTTAACCTCCAGACCACGAAAGCTCGCGCCAAATGATTTGGCAACACCATTTATACTTTAATGGAAAGATGTGTGACAATGCTGTATTGGGAAATTCAGTGTTGCATGTTTAGAAACACCAAAGATATCCTCTAGTCCAAAATATAAAATTGTAACACACCTTGTGGAGTGCTTGGAAATGCCACAAAAGTCAGCTTTCACGAAATAACATTTAAAAATGCTGGCCTTCCGTTGCTGAACTAAGAAGTCTCTTCCAAGTGCAGAGACAGCTGAAAAAAAAAAAACCCCATAAATGATAATGTTAACACTATTTTTATCTAAATCTACAATAATAATATTTTGTGAGGGACAGATCATGAGCTATCACCATCCACCTTCAAAAATACTGAAAAAAAATTCACCTTCCAGAATAACACTTTGCATCTTTTCTTATCCTTTAGCGCAACAGGTTATTTCCCACTTCCATCGGTCCCAAGAAATACTGGAGTCTTTGAATCCTCAGGCCCAGCCAATAGCCATTGTGTGTTTGTAATTTTTTGCAGGACAATTGGACAGCTTACAGTAAAAATACTCAGCTGTGTCGGAGGTGGTCGGAAACTTTTGAGAGAAATATACGCAACTGGGCGTGGGAGAAGGAGAACAAGAACTCGTGAGGGAAATAATATACACTACTGGGGCTGTAAGGGTTAAAAATCTAAGGCTACGGTGAATCTTTACTCAAGCTGGCAGGAGTCAATAGTGAGTTCCCAATTTTTTGCCCTTTCCTGTTCAACCTGGCTGAAATAAATTTGGAGCAAGCATTCGATCCGGTTGTATTAGAATCCTACGAGCCAAAACCAACTGGACACAAACCTCGTTTCTCCCACGGAATTTCCTTAAAACCTTTTTCTTCATTAGATGTGTTTTGTATTCCCTGGTTCATCAAGATGCAGAAAAATTGTGCGATTCCATGACGGACCAGGTACGTCAATACGGCGTTGAAGGGGTTAACGGCGAGCTTGGTTACGTGATAAAAATATACTAGAGATTTTTTAACAGGTAGGGCTAAAAAAGTAGGTCATATTACATAAATACCATTTCGATGCTTCAATTGGTGTTCACAGCTCCAACATTAATTAATAGAGATGCGGCATTCCCCC
>NW_004797337.1:1320208-1358076 GCF_000002075.1 Aplysia californica | reverse complement strand
TTCCCCCCCCCCCCCTCCCCGACTAAGTGGTGGATTTTTTCTATTCTTCCTTCTTTTTTAATGAAGTTTAGATCTGTGTTTACCAAAAGCCACAACAACATGATCATTGTTACCCAAGAAAGATAGTAGGTTTAACTCAAAATTAGGGAAAACGAGCCCTTTCCTCTGCATGCTCCACATGTTTCTACTGCCCAGAACATTACATTTTCAATATCTGTTATTTTCCGTTGAATACAATAGATTTCTCTTTAAACCGAAATCTGCTGCTCCGCTGAATTTTCTTCAGTTTCACCAGGATTTCGAATTATAGAGTTTGCTCAAACTCAAAAAGAAGATGAAAATTTGAGACTTTATTTTCTTTCCATTTACCAGATTAACCGTTTTCGGTTTAAGTTTCAGCAGACGCCGCTGTACACAATATTCCACAAAGGCGGACAATTTTACAAACGTGCCATTGCTGGTCACAATTATGCAGTACCATGTTTTTATTAGCTCAGGTAAATAGAGTGTCTTGCTGAAGGATACACCCAAGGGACCACCCATCTTAACCCAGTAACACTTGCAGGAGGACACATATATTATGCGAATCTGAACTTATATCAGCTTGGTCATTGAAGCCCCCACAATAAATCAATTTAAGAAGAAGATCGTCATAAATTCAGCTTATCTGGCCGCAGGATTTTTTAACAAGAGGAATTCCATAAGGATTGAGCGACTACTAGGAAAAATAGAGGGTAAAGGGTTATTAAGGCTAAGATTAGTAGGGTTACGTTAGGGTTTGGGTTAGCGCTAGTGGTTATACGGATGGGGTGCCCATTGGGGATGGGGTGCCCATTGGGGATGGGATTAGGGTCCGGTCGCGTCTGTTTTTGAGTCAGCTATTCGAGCGCGATAGGCTTAAAAATGCCACAACGGCCACTTTGCCCCCCCCCCCCAATCTGGCTTGCAAACCGCCCTGACCAGACCCCCATTGCCCAATGGGCACCCCGTATAAGGGTTAGTGTCAGGGTTAGGGTTGGGTAAGGGTAAGGTCTCTTGTGTTTGTTGGGGTGGTTGCACATTATGGAAGTCCTTTCTCTTGTCTTATACAGCTCTGGATTCAGATTACAACCAGAACCAAGGGCAGAAGCCAAGGGGGAAAGCGGGGGGAGGGGGCTCGGGAGGAAGGGACAGGGGGCGCAGGAATTAGCTCAATTCAATAATTTACCAGAGAAATTGGTTCTTGTCAGGCTGGTTTTTCTTAAAAGCCACCTTTATTCTCACCCCGGGTGAGAATTATAACCCAAGTCTCACTATTCTCACCCCCCCCCCCCTTGTTGAGAACAGCTCCCACCCCAGTGTGGGCAAGAGGTGAAGACTACCCCCAAACCTCTCGCAGGCCGATAAAATCACCTAGGTCCTTGGTGGCTTACCGCATGTGGTCGGGAACGAAATAATAATGTAAAAACATTTTTCGCCTCTCCAGTAAAAAAAGGCTCACTACCGACACTGAGCGGGACGTGGGACCGGCCGCCGGCCAGACCATTCGTTGTTTACACACTCAATGATGGCTGGCCTCTCTGCACACAATACATTATGGTTCAAGGAATAGAGAGCGTGTACAAACGTATCAAGACACGAGCACGAGACCATGCTCTTGCACAACGGTTGAAGGGTTGTAAATTATTCAGACCAAATGGACGAGGGCGTTAAATCATGTTAACTAGTTTAATAATTTTAAACAATCCAAGCTCTTTTCTTCACCTTCATTTTTTTTCTTTCATTCTTTCTTTTTCTTTTTCTCGCCTCTTCTGTCCCCTCCTTCTTCAGCATTTGGAGTTTGGAGCCAAAAAAGAGCCAGAGAGCCAAATGAAATTCTCCGAGCCAGACGCAATCCAAAAGAGCCAAACTTCTGGGATTTGGCTCCAATCTGACAACCCTGACTGTGACTAAATCTATGTCTATTCGGACACCAACACGATCCTCTGGAGCATTAGCCCCGGTAACCTCAGCCCTGATCCCTCTTGGGTCATTTTCGATAAAACAAGGGAGGGGGTGAGAATAGCGAGACATAGGTTATTCTCACATGGGGTGAGAATAACCACTTCCTTTCTTATATGAAAAATTTCATCATAATAATAATAAATAAACGGAAGGACTTCTGTAACGAGCGACCACCCCAACAAACAGAGTAAAGAAGAGACCTAGATCTAACCCTAACCCAGACCCAACCCCTACCCCGAACCTTACCTCTACCCCTACCCCTACCATTATTACCTCTACCCCTACCCTTACCCCAAACCCTAACTGTGACTGTGACCCTCTATTCTACTCCGCCCGCTGTTTCATAGTGGTCACTCGTAACGGAAGTCCTCCCAAATAAACAACACAAAACAGAATATTTATAAGTTATAGAGTTGAAAACTACTGTGGAGGAAGGGGTGATCATGTAGATTATACTGTGTGTGTGTGGGGAGTGGGATTTCTCTCAAAGATCTAGATTATCTACTTTAGATCATGTCCATGTCCATGATGTTTTATTGACCTGTCCAACCTCCTCTGTACGTACTGTAGTGTCTGTAGGCCTACCTGTTCTAAAAGTAGATACAGATCTAGATCTGCACGTTGGTAGGGTCTGCCGAACTTGCAATGCACACGCTATAAAAGAAGCCCAGCGCAAACGATGGTAACTGTGAGTTACTGTACAAAATGGAAAAACTTTCAAAGTTGACTTGGACAACATAAAAACCATCAGCTTCTTGGGACTCGAACGCTACTAAAGTCCAGGGTCACGCTCCAATGGGTCATTCCCCCTAGATCTAGATTCTAGATAGATCAGATAAAGGCAATCAGTATCACCAACGACAAGCTCGCCAAGTGTCAAGTAGCCTACAGAACACTGCGAACTGAGAACTGAAAGCAAGGTGAACTTTCATAGCGGCCAAGATCATTAGTTTATCTTTCATCTGTCAGTCAGTCAGTCATCTGGAAAATGAAAGTAGTAGTTAATAAGGGAGGCTACTTTGAAATCTTAAAACATGTAGATCTAGTTTGTGTATGGTTTGTCTCCCATGATAACTATCCGCACTGCAGCGAGGACAACAGGAAAAGAAGTTTTACATACGTTAAGCTACTTATTATGTGTTCTTTTTTTATGGGATAAATGACAAAACAATTTTTAAAATCAATATATCATCCATTTTTATTTTGAACGAATAAAAAGTCAACCCACAATAAGTTAATCCACAATATATAATTTAAAAAGGTAAGACTTGAGTAAATGAGCACCAACCGTTGTAAGTTCCTCCATTGCCACTATCAATAACAGTCTCACTGAACTAAAGGTAATAGGCCTATTGATTATCAGAAACAGGAAACGAATTTATTTCTAGGCCCAGTGCCTCGTAATCTGTTCTTTAAAAGTGTTACATATATTAAAAATTCAATAAATTAACAATATAGCATTGGAATTGCATGTTCAAAAGCGTGATATTTAGTTTCGTCAATCTTGCTCACATTTCAGCACCTCCATTCCTTTTTAATTCAGATGACTTTATTTTTCTTAGTTTTGTTTTGTTGTTGTTGTTGTTGTTGTTGTTGTTGTTGTTGCTGTTGTTGTATATTTTTAAAATCTAAACAGTCTACATATGAATGTTACGCTTTTCGAAAAAAATAATACACACCACAGTGAAGATTGGATTCATGAAAATAGATAAAATGTACTCAAAAATTAAGGTTAAAACAATAGGTTTACTTGTGATTGTAATTATTATTCATGTTTTGGAAGGTCTCTCATATGACTACAGAAGTATACATTGTAGTTGATATTAACAAGATGTTAATTATTAGGTGAAGTCAAGGACCTTACAACCTCATTGGGTCAGGTATACATATTGCGTACAAATAGACAAAAAGTAGCGAAAGTTGATAGAAACTGGAAACGAAAGTAAAAATAGGCCCAGAGCAAACTGATCACACACAAGTGATCTCTGATCCCGTCCAGTTCCTTCCACTTCAACCGCATTGCCGCAAAACTATTTTCATTAGGTATCCTATTATGCAGAAGTGAAATTCTTGATGAAATATGGACCCAGATGCATTCAGTAGGCCTATGATATGAAATCCAAATTTGCAAGAGAATATATCTGACAGTGACAGTATCAGAATTTATATGACACAATATTAATCTATATTATGAAGCGTGCTGCCTGGCTAGATTTTCGAGAGAGAGATCATGTCATTGTCATTGACATGTCATATATATGAAATCTAGGCCTACTGACTGTGCTCGAATTTCCGAAAGACAAGACAAATCACCAAAATCAAAAAGGGAAATCAAAGTCGTCATCATCAGTGACATTGCTACTGATACTGCTGCCGAAAGCCAAGGCAAACTCAAACGGGTTCTCCAACTAAAAAAACCAAAACTAACTCTCTGCTCAGAAATCTACTAAAGGATTTCAGTAGGCCTAGATCTATAGAATTTACAATGTTTGTAGTGGTGAATCATGTTTCTAACTCCTAAAAATGTTCCAAGGATCTAGAATCTGGTTGGACTATAATAATAATGAGTCTTTCTTTTCAGACTACTAGATTCCAGATCTTTATAGAGAGTTGAAATGTTTCAAGAACTGTCTAAAAATTTCACTACTGAGCTAGCAGAAGAAATTTCCAATCAGTGATCGTAAGAAATAAGAAAAAGACAGGCTTGGGGACTGAGAATGAGGATTCATGACCTCTAGATGACTCTGACACTTGTCGACTAGTGAGTTTTCTGCCTTGGAAACACACAGAGAGCAACGCATTTTAATTATGATGAAGTGATGGTGGTGCACAATTTAGCCCAATATTTGGCTTCCTCGATTTTAAATTCTTCTCTTCAAGTTCAAGTGAACTTGAAAATATATGCTTGCAAAAGTGGTGCCCTTCCAGTTCGACCCACAGCATCGTTTCTTGTAGTAAATTACGACCATTATAATGAAAAACATTAGCAAATACATTCTTGTCTACAGACAACAGGCTGCTCAGCCGAGACTGTTGATGACAGATGTCTCCTCACAGTCATGTCTTCTATCGGTTGTTCGGCACTTTGCTTCTCTAAGATTTGCATCCTTGCTTGCCATTAGCCACGGTGGACTTCAAAATAAAAGTAGCAATGCCTCTGTCATCAGTTGTCGCAACTTATCTTATGAATCAAACTCTACAACATCGGATTTGTTGGAGGAAGACAATTCAAGGAAGCGAAAAGAAGAATGTCAAGTTCAAAATGATAAGTGTACCGCGAGGAGTGAAAACGTATTTCCAAATAATTACTGCATGTCAACTGAAAAAGTGAATGCGAGTGAAACACCTTCAGCAGAGGGTGCTTTTGAGGCCTTGAACAGAGGAAAAGAAAGCTTATTATTGCATAAGAAACATGGGCCAATTATTGCTTCGCTGCTTCAGAAAACGTACCATAATCTTGTGAGGAATGAACACCTTCATTATAATGTCTCACAAGCAAGCCAAGATGGAGAGGATCAAGCTAATCAGTTGTCTGCTAACGAGAAAAGGGAAATCCATGGCAATGATGTCATACATATCTCACAAAGCTCACATGCTGACAGTCGGAGAGACAAACCTCCTGTTTGTTCCTTTCCCATTGATGAATCTGCTCAAGAACACAGCTTACTTCTGTCAAGATATAGACAAAAGTTTCACCAGAAAATGTTCTTGAAGTACCAAAGACCCTCTTCTCGAGAAGGTTGGTTTTTCTTAGTCTTGCTTCTTCAGTGGAAATACAATCGAACCTGTCCAAGACAGAATTGCAAGAGAACCAGAAAAAAACTCCACCTTAGCCAATTTCCGCCTTGGACAGGGTAGGCGGGAGGGCTTCCAGAGGGCCAGCGGGAGGGCTTCCAGAGGGCCAGCCTTTCTGATCAGCAAGCAGATTTTATTACATGCTGGGGAGAGGTGGCATTGGTTGATTGGGCTGCATTTATTACATCAATGGATTGGGCTAAGGGTGCAAATAAAGGAGTCGTTTAATCATTCCTGTTTTTATTTTAACTTGTCAAACAATGGTTTTGGGTGCAAGCACTGGTGGCAAAGAATTTATAAAGACTGATGCATACCATTATTCGAGAGGCTGGGATTGCTCTTGAGAGATGCTGTCTGAATGCAGTACTTACCATTTATTCATTTACTATTTTTTGTCTTCCCTAAAGCGTTTCAAAATGGATGAAAACTTGGACGTTTAAGGATGTCAAGTCAGCAAAAAGCCTGCCCAATTATTTATTTGTTCTCAATGCAACATTCTGAAGTATTCATCTGCTCTTGTAATCATAGATCCCATATATATGCTCTACTATGTCGTGTCCCTGTGACCATATGACTTAATTCTCAGAACCAATGGAAAAACTGGCTGGGTTCATGGGAACTGCTGTGGGGTCTGCGAACATATTTAATTAAAAAAATTATAGCAGTAATCTGAAAGAAAATAAAAATCCCTGATTTTTTTTCTCTGCTATTTGAGCAACCTCTCTAAACTGAAAACCCGGCTGAAAGGAAGAAAATCAGGTGGTCCCGCCGATTTCATTTTAAATGGACTCCACTGTAAGTGTATAGATCTAGTTGTTAAGCTTATTTGTTTCAATGACTGTGAAACCACCATATATATCATCTTATAAAGTCTTTCTTTATGTTACTGAGCAATTCCTTTTTATACCCTTTGCAGCAGGCTTGCTGACCAAAGAATATGGCGAAGCAGAAGACCTTGTGAGAGAGACAGTCTCACCATTTATTGCAGCAGGTGTGATTTCGTCTTGCTCTCCTTGTGTAACAAGTCACCTGAAAGGATTCTATTGGAAAGCCTCACTATCACTCTACTGGCCAGTGAAGATAGGTTGTACAGGGATGCACCCAGTGAAAGAAGAAGCCGTAAGAAGGGCCTATCTGCTGTTATGCGTTGAATTGAAGGTTTGTAAAACACTGTACATAAATAATGCAAGGTGAATGACTAGTGACATATATATCTGTCAGCTTGCCTCTTTTTTTCTGTGCTGTCTCCTTATTGGTTTGTTTGTTTGTACGTTATGCTCATAGAGAACTTTCCATTTTCTTTGTGTGGTTGTCTACTCTCTTCTACTTTCACTTCTCTTCCCTTTCATTATTTGCCTTTAAAAAGCCTTCTGATATCAGACACCAATAACAAGATATGTGTCACGACACAATGAAATCAGATGCTCATCAATTTTTGGGATTAATTGTATAATCTTTAAACTCGTTCATTAACCTCGTGGTTGATGAAGGAATATCCATCTACCCTGAATAGAAGTAAATATATATTTGCCATTGAAAGAGGTGGGGGTCATCTAGTATCAGAAGTGAAATTAATGAGGAAATGGCCAAAGTTTGGTGACTTTCAAAGCTGTAGTGACACCATGAAATCTGAGAATTTACGTATTTTAATCCTTTGATCGATACTTTTCAGTAAAATACGCGCAGCAATGTGTTTTTAAATGGACCTAAAAGATGTTGAGCCCAAAACAAAAAAAAGTAGTTAAGAATTGCCCAAGGGCGGAAACAGTTGATTTCTACGATTCCATTATTTTGAAAAACATCTGATTTCACCATGATGCCACAAAATATTCTTTCACTTAACGACTAAAAGTTGAAATGTGCTCTAAATTCTTTTGTTTTTCTTTCAAATTTGTTCTCAGAAAGTGGGCCTCATTTGTCGAGGCAATGATGGCAGATGGACGCCTCTTAAGTGTGACCAAGTCGTGAGCATGCTTGATCAACTGGCCAGATACGGTGAAATTACCGTGGGGAGTTCCAGAGGTCGGGGGTCGAAAATTGTGCTTGAACAGTTAAAGGGCCGGAGAGAGGGAGATATTTTCACGATTAATCACAAAGCAGTGCCTGCAGAACAGAGAAAAAGGCTGAAAAGATGTCAGCAAATGGAGAATGACACTAAGAAAGTGTTGACTGAGGACTGTTTTGAAACTTATAAGGGCCAAGGATATAACACATCTCATGACATGAAGAAAGAATCTGAAAAATTATTCTCAGGCAATGACAGAGATAATTCTTTGCAAAAGTCGGTTACTCTTAAAAATCTTATGGATGACACGAACAGGCTGTTGGACTTTGAGCCTTCCACGCTTGAGATCGACAGTTCAATGAGCTCTGGTCCTCTTGTTGACGAAGTCGGTCGCTCGATGGACAAAGAACGTCTCTCAAAGGATCTGAAATGGAAGTGTACGGTACATGTGGGCTGGCCTCTCCCTTTCTCTGTGTACAGCTATGGTGTGTCTCTGCCTTCTGCTCAGATGGTTGGCTACATGGCTGTGGCAACAAAATTAAAGGTAGGAAAATTGCCTGTTACAATCTGAGATTTTAGTAGGAGAAAAACAAAGAAAGAAAAAGAAACTTTTACTCTGTTATAATGGATTGTGTTTGAATGCTATAAAGTTTATCACTTAACAAGGGACACTGTCAGCTGATTAAATCATTTAAAAATTTTAAAGTTTTGGTTAAAGTTTTACGGCTCTTGCAACACAATTAGGTCATATAAGTGCGGTGATTAGTTAATCATTTTACCTGACTTGCATGTGGTACTGCTTCAAAGTATTCCTAGGTGGATTTTTGTTTATACAGTCCCCAGTCTTTGTGATGTGTGTTTTTATTGTCAAGTTTAGGTAGGTTGTTTCAATTGTTTGTTGTTGGGTTTTTTTCTTTTTTTGAGAGGGTAGGTTTGTTTTTCTTTTCATTTATTTTTGTAATTTTAGTTATTATTTTGGAGTTCGTTTTCGTTCACATTAGATATTATTTGTTCATTTTTGTTTCTTCTTTTGGTTTTTGGGTTGTTGTTTTTTCCGGAGGGGGGAATAAATGAATGAAACAGTGATGATGTTCCCCTTTGGAAAGAGCAGTTCAGGACATCTGTTTCATCGGATTCTTGCTTTTTATTTTGTAGCTCTTGCAGAAAACTTTACTGTTATTTTAAGTGGATCAATTCACACTTGATTTTTTTTTTAGGAATAAGAGGGACACAGTGGTAAAATAACTACTAGCTTCGATCAGAGGCAGGAAGTATTTCATTTGGGTTTTCATTTCTAATACATGTAGTCATTACTTAATAATAATAAATAGCACTTGTATTACGCATACTACCACTTGATAGCTTTACACTGGTGTGGTTTGCTCCTTCTCTCCTATCAAACATCTATCGTCCTTATCTCCCCTCCTTCTGTTTTGTGTTTGTTACTCTCTTGTGACACCCCTAATCTTCGGCACTTATACGACCTTATTGTGTTGCAAGTGCTGTAAAACTCTTACTAAAACTAAAATACTATATTACTTACCTGGGGGTTTTTTCCCAGCTGTATGACCTGCTGACCAAATGTAACAACCAAGTGTGTGGACTGACTTTGGAGCACCACATTGTCAACGAGACATTGAAGCAATGGGGGAGTCAATCTCTGCTGTGGAACTCGGACGATGTTGCAGAGTTTGAAGCTGATGCCGAGATCTTTTGTGATGCTTCCAATGATGGTTTTGGGGCTTACTTACTTCAGAAAGACACGCAAAAGGTAGCTTCCTAATGTAGTCTATACTATGATGAACACTTAGTTATTAGGTAAATGTGAGGCATGCTGACAAAATGAGTTACTTCTCGGATTCTTACCCTCTATGGAAATATAATATACTGGCAATCCAAAAAAAAATGGTACCACTTTTTGATTGTGTAAACAATCTAGTCTTTTGAGTCTTGATACGTGAATAATGGTAAGTAGTCTAAAAGTAGGCCATGTTATAAGAAAAACATTTTGATGCTTGAATCGGTGTTCACAGCACCAATGTCAAAATATAGAAAACTGGCATTTTATCCTGACCACAAAGCAGATTTTTTGGTATCCTTTTTAAAAAAAATGAAGTTTAGGTCTGTGTTTATTAAAATTCACAGTAAAATTTGATCCTTGTCCCCCAAAAAAGATAATACGTTTAGCTCAACATCAGAGAAATCGAGCCATTGGCATGCTTTGTGCGTTTCTGCTGTTGCTGCGACATTCAATGTATGTTTGGGGTTTTTTTTTCTCTCAGACTTCAGAGTTTTACAGCACTTGCAACATAAATAAGTCATATATGTGCCAAAGAATAGAGGTTTAACTGGAGAGAATGTACAAAGAAAAAAAGGAGAGATAAGGATAAGTGTTTGACAGGAAAGAAGGAGCAAACCACACCCGAGCACCCACCTGCCACTCGCTCTCATGAAAGAGAGAGATTAAGTAAAAGTAAAGAAGTACCTAACAAAAATTTTAAAAATAATTTGAAAAGATAAGATAATTGTCTGAATAATTCTGTATACTTTGCAGGTTAGCTGGATAAGTGAATGCTGGAAAAATCAACCGAACGTCCTTCACAAACTGTGCACTAAGAATGGCCAATACTTGCACTCGACTCAAGCGGAGCTGTTTGCCCTTGTAACTGCTGTCTTTTCCTGGAAGAAGAAGTTACGCCACAAAAAAGTGTTGATTTTCAGCGATAACATGGTGAGTTGTGTGTGAGTAATGTGCTTTTTTTCTTTCAGTCTTTTCTTGGCATAGATCTAATATCTTTTTAAGTTTTTAGAAATTATTTTATTTTATTTTTTTGGTTTTGTGTCACTTCTTAGGGTGCCGTGCTAGTGTTAATGGCTCAAGTCATGTAAGATTAGTATTGATGGGGGTAAAAATAGTTTATAAACAATTATGACTGCAACATCAATTACACTAGAAAGTAAAAGTCAACCCTAAGGTTGCAGATAAATACTTTTTGTACTCTCTTAAAGATCGTTTTCTGACCACTTTTTAACTCAGTTTCCAAAACATTGACTGCTTTCTCTTTTCATTTTTTGTACTGATTGTACATTTTTCTTTTCCCAGTGTCTTCTTTTTCATAGTTTCTTGGCTCATAAGAGATAATTGGGCCTTAATTTTGTCTATTCTTGTTTGTGAATATAATTGTGAAAACCAAGGAAAAAGAACAAATGAATGAAAATAAATTAGTTCAACAAGCTCGTCCCTTTCTTTCCATCTCTAGTCTGAGGTCAAAGAGTTGCTTACTTTAACATTTCTGCCAAGGCCTGACCAATAGATGGGTCAGGTAGACTAAGAGCTAGAGTTCAGATAAATCATTGGCATTGTGTCTAATAATAATAATAATAGATAGCATTTGTATAGCGCATATCCCCCTCAGCAGCAGGCTCTATGCGCTTTACACTATATTATTACCCCAGCAGACCATAGAACACTCCGAAACATTCTCAGCTTCCCGGGAAGCATACAGTGCAAGCAGCCGATTAAGCGCTCAAACACTAACAAACTGACAAGATCTTTCGCTGTCTATAGCCGGGTACCCATTCCCACCTGGGTGAAGTGAGGAAAATTCGTGTAAAGTGCCTTTCCCAAGGACACAACGTCGGGCCCTTGACGGGATTCGAACCCACGACCTTACGGTTGCGGGTCCGAGAGCCTAACCACTAGGCCACCGTCTACTTTATTCAGTAACTATCACAGCAAGAAAAAAATGTTCAAGTTGTTGTGTAAGGTCTAGCTGAGTTTTCAAATTTAGCATGATCACATGTTACGCGATGCATGTGTGTCAGGATTAAGTGGAATCAGGTGCCGGTCAATTTTTGGGTGTATGGAGTTCTTGGTGGTATCATCTGTTCATTTGTCTTGCTTTGGATGAAAATAATGCCCATCTACCTTGAAAAAAAATCAAGATATTTTCAGTTGAAGAAGGTAGGGGTCGCCTGGAGTCAGACATTACAGAGAAAATAGACATCAAAGTTTGGTGATTTGCAAAGCTTGAGTGTCCTTGAAAACTGCAAAAACACATTTGTTGTGCCTTTGATCAATATCTTACCATAAAATCTGTACAAAAATGTTTCTCACGGACATAAAAAGTGTTGAATAGAACATAAAATCAATAAAAATTGCCCAACGGACGAGAAAATGCTGGTTTCTTTGATTTCGTAATTTTGGCGAGTGCCTGATTTCACCACAGTGCCACACGTAGTACGTATTGATAGACGGAATTGTTATATGTCATTGCTTCTCAAAGAAGGACTGACTCTCTGAAGGATCTATTTCAGACCGCTGTTTCACCCAATTTCCATTGTTGATTGCTTTTTCTTTTCATTTGTAGTTAGTATTTTAATTCTTTTTCTGGGAAGGCCTACCCGTTCTGGAGCTCATGTTTGTTTTGTTTTGATTTTTCTTTTTTATTATTCTCAGACGTCGGTCTGCATGGTGAACACCTATGGCAACACATCTGTGACTAGTGACATGTGTGTGGACTCCAACGACTATTTGATCCAGGTGCTACAGTTCACTCGCAGCGTTTATTTCCTCCAGCTGAAAGCGGTCTGGCTGCAGCGAGATCGCAACCAGCTGGCAGACCATCTGTCTCGCCAGGACTTACAGTTCTTTCGAAGAGCGTTGCCCAATGCTGCACTTAACAAGACCAAAGCCAAAAAGCTGAAAATTCATGGAAATAGCTTTTGGGCAGATGGATTATGATGACTATAGTTTTATTTTAGTGTCACTGTCTATGTTTTTTGTGAAGTTTCCTATTTAATTATCCCTTTTTGAGCCGTACCGGCCTAAACCGGCCTTAACCCCCGGGGCAGTGCCACTGTCTTTAGGCCATTCCCAAAAGAGGGACATTTTTCGTTCAAGCACAGTAAAATTGTAAATGGGCTGATTCATGTCACGCTCATAACTGTGCCTGATCTATAACAGGGAACTGCTGCTTTTTCTTTCCTAATCCTTACTTTTGTCATTTTCCTCTACTTCTTTTTGTCACACTCTTGTGACTTGCTATTTTCGGGGCGCCTTGATAGTTGAAGCGGACCTTGTGCTGTTGAAACTAGAGAGGTGAGCAAAGTAAGTCTGATTCCCTGTAAAGACTTCTTTGTTGACACCCACCCCTTGGCGCCCATATGACATTATACAGTTGCGAGCGCCGAAAAACCCTCTACTATAATAAAAATAATAAACCGGCCTTCCCATCATGTTGCCAAGGCTTTTACTGGCCTGAAACACCTGCTTTTAGTGTAGGCTTTGAAATAAGAACATTCCTCCACTCTAAATTTAGATGCTGACATCCTTGGTCTTTTATGTGAAATTTAATTGAAATTTGTCTCCTAGATCAAAGGCAAAAGCAATTAAATAATTCGGTTATGGGAAGCCATCAGTTGGTCACCATTTTGGTTCAGCGGTGCTGACCTGTTGACCTATTTATGGTGCTAGGAATGCTTGAATTTGCTTTTAATTTTGATGAATGGGGAAGGTTAACTGATTGTGTGTTTACTGGTGTGCTTCTGTGTCTGTGCACGTATGTGTGAGTACGTGCAACTGTAAGTGTGTGTTAATGTGTGTTTATAGATGAATGTGAATAATTTTATGAGCTTGAATGACTAATTTCACTACCGGGTATGCAAAGCGCCTGGAGCTCAGTTGGGCTGTGGGCACTATAGAAATGTACTTATTATTAGATGATGAAGTATATTATTTACAATGTAAATACAGAAAGTTGAATTTTCAAAGCTTCTGGTCTTTCCTCCTCATTCATTCATCAATCAAATCAGTTTTACCCGAGGAACATTGACATTGTTAAAAAGTTGTAATTTGCATGTCATTGTCATCTTTTCATTATCTCTCCCCTTCTCACCCTGCAATAGGGGATTTTTCTTTTTGTTTTAGTTTTACACCACTTGCTGTTTTGTTTGTTTGAGTAAAGAGAAGCACATCAACACAATAATGATCATTTAGTGCTGGGAAAAAGTCAGACGGATTGAGATAGACAGAAACAACAGAGGGAAAGTAAAGAAGCAGAACCTACCAGTGGTGCCCCCCCCCCCCCAACCAGCCGCTCAGTACTTGCAACACAATTAGATCGTATCATAAGTGCTGAAGAGAGTGTTACAAGAGAGTAACAACGACCAAAAAAAAGGAGAAATAAGGACCATAGTGGATGTTTGATAGTATAGAAAAGAAGGAGCAAACCACACCAGAGCACCCGCCAACCACCCACCAACACTTTGCCATCATATTTTGGGGAAAATCCAAAGAAACGGGGTGGTAAACATCGCCAATCGGCGAGATGAGGCGGCAAAGTGTTAAAATAGTGTAAAATTAATTCTGTAATATATTTTTGATGCAGGTGTTTATCACCCCCAAAGACACAATTCAAATCATTTGGGAGGCTGGCTTCAACCATGCCTACTGTCAGGGCCAACCCGAGCTTAGAGGGAGACAACATGATCAACATCCCAGGAGAAAGACGGAGATGCTCGATAAAACTTCTCTCTGCTCTGGGATCGAACTCGGGTCTCCTGTGTGCAATAGTGAAGCACTTAACCGCTACACCACAGACACTGGTGAAAAAAGTAGTTGCAATATTTATCAATAAAGCCCCGGTTACACGCAACGATAAATTATATCAGATTTGTCGTATGACAGGACTGTCCATTTTATCGAACTGTGTTGTCTGTTTACACATTCCAATCTATCGTCCAGTTTTCTTTCGATCGAGGAGATTCCTCGTCACAAAGCCACCATGTGTCTTTGCGAAGACAGCGATTAGCCTGGGAAGCACAGTGAAGGTTTCGAGCTCTGGACCTAATGAATGAAAGGGCGAACACCGTACCTCTAGATCACGAGAGCCCCCCACCCCTCTCCCCTGTGCATTTTGATCAGAGCAGTTCTTTAGAAAAGGTTGGCCATACTGTACCGTGTTGTGTGTAGTAGTAGAAAGAGAAGCTTTGACTTGACTGCAGACGTGCAACGCACCGAGTGACCTTGATGCACTTCACATTTTACGATCCACTAAATAATAAAATTGCTAAAATATACACAATAACACACCAAATCAGGTTCTATGCGTATAACTTTGCTTATTTGAAGACGCTGACTCCGAATAAGAAATCAGTTTTTACCTACGATAATTATTTTTAAAATTTTGAGCCCCGACTTTAGTTCTGCGCGGCGGCAAACTTCAATGTGAATCTACGTCACAGCGCGTCTCCCTCAAATCTGACCGTGATCGCACGGAAAATATAAAGCAGCACTTGGCTTCTCGACCGAGTCTCCAAACCATCGTTCAATCGTCCAAATTTTGTACAATTTTGTGGTTGTACCTGACGATTTATCGTATGATCGCTAGATCGTCCAGTTTTTGTACAGTCAATTTATCGTTACGTGTAACCGGGCCTTTACACATAAGTTCCAACAGATCGAACTCAGGTCTCTTGTGTGCAACAGTGAAGTGCTTAACCGCTACACCACAGATGCCAATAAAAAAAGTCGGAATATGTATCACTAGCACATAATTTCCGACAGATCGAACTCGGATCTCTTGTGTGCAATAATGAAACACTTATCCGCTACACTGCTACACCACAGACGCCATGAACAAAAATTATTTTGAATATTTATCAATAGCACATTTCTGACAGAGAAAGTGGATCATAGGGAAAAAAACAAGGAGTACTGGCACACTGTGAAATTTTGGCTTTGGCTTTGAAATGAGTTGCATACAGTTACAATTAAATCACAGGCACACATAGAAATCAAGTCCGGACCCAACAGTTGAGATTTCCAAATTTTGTGATTTGATTTATGATTACACTTACGCCTGTACAGTCAAACCTCGTTATACCGCCACCCTTTGGACGAGCATGAAGTTGCCAGAATAACGGGGCTGGCTGTTCAATGGGGCTCCTCTATTTCAAAGCCCCAACTGCCCAATGTCCAGGAACATGATTCTGCTATGTGATCTGTTGGAAAAGTCGTCGCCTCAGAACTATTTTGTCCAAAGTATAACTTAAATAAAGAGGACCTTTGGACAAAATAGCTCTGAGACAGCGAAGTGCTTTTTTTGTTGGTGATATACATGTACATGCATGCAGAACCAAGTCTTCTCTCTCTATCTTTGTCTTTCTCATGGGAGAAAGATTATCAAGTAGCCAACCAGTGGGTGTTGTGCGCCATGTGTAGTGTGTATTTCTAGGGGTCAGTTCACTGGCGTTATGGGGGGGGGGGGGGGGGGGGGGCAAATTTACATGAGTTAAATTTTTATAAGGACCATACAACTCAGACGGATGGTGGTGTGAAGGGGTAAAAATGCTGTTTATATAGGCACTCCTTTTGGTAGGCCTACATTGGCAAAACCAGGTGGTATGTGGGTCTAGCCGTATACCAGTGGGGGGGAGGGGGGCTGAACAAAGAGGTTTGACTACTAATGCACACATACAGTTGAACCTGATTTAACTCTTTTTTAGTTTTAGTAAGAGTTTTACGGCACTTGCAACACGATAAGGTCATATAAGTGCCGAAGATTAGAGGTGTTATAAGAGAGTAACAAACATGAAACAGAAGGAGGAGAGATCAGGACGATAGATGTTTGATAGGAAAGAAGGAGCAAACCACACCAGAGCACCTGCCAACCACCCAAACTTTAACTCTAAGAGCCGCCTGCCCAAGACAATCGTCTGTACAAACCACCACTTCCCAGTTCCCCCATGCGTCTAAATGTGCAAGACTAAGACAATCACACTTTTCTCCTCGGCAATGGGTGGCCAGGTTAGACAATTTCTACTGTATTTCTTCTTTATCATATTGGCTTTTTGAAGGAGTCAGAGCGTAGTAGAAATTAAATTCATAACTCCATCACGGATGTGTCGAACACAGAAGACTTGAAATCACGCATCCATCAAACTGTGCCTGCAGTCTCAGGTTTTTCTTCTTCTTTATATTTGTAAGATAGCCCTTGAACAACAGATCTCTGTTGGTGGTTGGCGGGTGCTCTGGTGTGATTTGCTTCTTCTTTCCTATCAAATATCTATCTTCCTTATCCCCCCTTCTTCTTTTTTATGTTTGTTACTCTCTTGTAAAACCTCTGATCTTCTGGCGCTCATATGACCTTATGCAGTTGCGAGCGCCGTAAAACCTCTCCTAAAACTTTTTTAAAACAGATCTCTCGAACTACACAGGCTGGTCCCGAAAAATTTGAGCCATCCGTGTTGTACTGACTGTATAGATGGATCCTGAAAAACTATCAATACAAAATTGTGTGTATTAGTACAACAAAGAAGAACAAATTTTGAGTGTAATTTTATGTTTAATGTTAAAGTGCATGAAAATATAACAGATTTTGGTTGAAACAAAACATGCATCAAGATCTTTCAAATCGACAAAGCTTCCAGGCTACTTGATCTCACTGAAGTTCTAAAGGGACTAAAAGAGCATCTTTCCTTTTTCTGCTAAGGTATATAATTTTCATATCATTCATAATATATGCAATAAAAGTCCCCAATTGGAACCACTTGTTAAAGAAATATAATAACAAAATTTGGTAAAGATTCTCTTTCTAGTTACTAAGCAATAACAGCATGGCTCATTACAAGTTGTAAAATAACCCCCCAAAAATGGATATTTAGTAACAAAACTGATCAACAGTTGATGTTATATTATATGCAGGCACGTCAGCATCAGGATATTTTTTCCCATCACCAGGGTTTTAGACAAAGACGGTGACGACATTAATTAAAGCCATGTCAATTATATTTCTTTCTACGAAAACTACTAAAAAGAAAAGAACTTGAAACATTACAGATCTATTTGAAAAACACTAAAAACGGTGTCTATTATGGAGAGAATTTAAAACTAAAAGAATGTTTGAAAAACTGTTAAAGTTAATATTTGCAACATGAAAATAACACAAAAATAAACAAACAAAAAACCCTACCACAGGTACATAACTGTTGACACTTTCACCTCACACTGTGCCTACATTTTTTCACTCCTGATGGTCTTAAAATAAATTAACAAGCTGAACTCTCACTTCCCCATTCTCCCAGATATAATGAGTATAGTACATTTGGTCGCTTTTTAGGAAAAGCGGGCAAACCAAGATTTTATGGGTTTCCAAAAATCTTGACCTACACCAAAAGTGGGCTTTGCCCTACCTATAGGAGAAGTTTGGTTTCATTGGTGGGTATATTTGTTTGGTTATAGAGGAAACTCTCCTGGTATTTTAAAGAAACTCAACAAGGGGCAAAGACTATACCTTCGATTTTCTCAAAACAGCATTTTTCGGGATAGCCCCCTTGTCTTAAAAGCGACTGACTCACCATATGCTACTCAAAACAGCATGGTCTCACTGGGCTATGAACGGTTGATGGTGATAGGATGCATACTGACTCAAAAACAATTTTTCAGTAAGAGTTTTACGGCACTTGCAACACACACAATCAGGTCATTATAAGTACCGGGAGATTAGAAGTGTTACGAGAGAGTAACAAACACAAAAAAAGAAGGAGAGATAAAGACGATAGATGTTTGATAGGAAAGAAAGAGCAACCACACTAGAGCACCCACCAACTTGAAACATGGATATATGATGAAAAACACCATCGCAAAACGCAACCATGAACAACTGAGTGCCTTATTGTAAAGGAATAACAACCGTTGCTTTTATTGTATCTTTGTCAAAAAAATAAAATAAATTAATACTATAACAAGCAAAGGCTAGTTGCCTGTTCAATAAGCTTACTACACAAATGAAGCTAAAGTCATCGACAACAACAGCTGAAACTTTAAAAAAAAAAGAAACCAAAAATCTAAATAAATGAAAAAAATAAATTCTGTTATCCTAACAATTCATGCATCAGTATGACAAGTCCGTAGCAAAACCTTTTGTAATAGAAATAACAATCAGACAGTCACTCGAAAACTTTTGACCCTGTCCATGACGAGCTACAGCTACAGCTAGCTGTATCAAATTCAAGGGCCAGAACATAACTGGAGTTTGGTTTTTTTTACTTTGATAAAGTTACAGAATTATAAAAGAAGTAAAGACATCAGATTCTACACACATCTAAAGAACTGACATATGTCTGATGTTCAAAAGCAATATTTTTCGAAGACCGGAAATTTTGTCAAAATAAAGACCATAAAAAAAGTATCCACGATAAATTGCTCCCAAAAAAAGAGTATATACTTTTGCTCAATTTACCTTTCATGACAAGCCGCTCATATGCGGAGTTAATATGGATAAAAACTTCACCAGCATGTTACCTTTTCACAAACCTAGCTCACAGACATTCTTTTGACAGTATGTAACACATTCTCACTTCTTTCAGAGGTGCACAACGACCATCAAAACCAGCAGACAACATCCAAGTTTGGACGGTCACAAATCTGGCTGTAATAGAAGCCCTTGCACACATAACATGATATAACATTCAAAACATATGCGGATCAAATAAGCCGTGGTCCTGAGAGAGAAACTCTTCATTGAGGTATACGCAAACAGTCGTGTATCATTCGTCACTCGGCTTTCAGGAAAAACACTGTCAGAAAGCATGCAAGCCTGAGGAAAGAACTCCTCTAATTAAAGTATTCGTTCCAAGCTTGTCGTCGTTTGTCACAGTCACACACAAGGTCGCCACGATGCAGCCATCATGGACACTTGATGAATGCGCAGGATCAGTTTCTGTCGCAGAACCACTCTCCCAACAAGAAGAACCAATGTGCCAGCGTCGGGTCCCATCCACCCCAAGACTCGAGGCTTATGGAAAGAACCGTCATACAGCACCCGTACAAGAGTGCTCGACACAAGGGTTTTTCCCTCAAAAGAAAACAAAATAACCCTACTGCTTTCTGTAGCACTACAGCCATGTTGGTAACAGGGAGACATGGTCTACATACCTTTCTAGATATTCCAAAGAAAACGGATTTTGCCACCCCCCCCATTGGTATGAAAAACGAATTCCAACCCTGGAGGGTAGCAGAAGGTATTTGTAGACCTGAATTATGAATTACGCCTCCCTCTCTCTACCAACACAACTGCTGTGTGCTACAGCTTAGCAGTAGGAAATTAACCTCAGCAGCCAGTAACTTCAGCAGAAGCGCCACTTCTTTTGGTCACAGAGAGAGTTGTCAAAGTCTGTGGAGAAAACAGAGACACTCGTTCAAACAACATTTTCAAATAAATTCAGTCAATAATTCGGGACAAAATATTTTTGTTACAGGAACTGGATGCAACAAAACATGAGGTACAGGTACGACGTTTACAGTGACAGACGATGCAGGTAAATTATTCCAAACTTGTTTTATACCTTTAAACTTTAAACTGTCACTAGGATAATATTGAAAACAAAAACTACAAAGGAAGTTAAATCCTCAGCGAGGAACAAAACAAAACAAACGTTTCAAAATGCCTTGCCTTATGAGCAACAAAGTGATGGTGACATATTTTACCAAACATGTCTGTCGAAATATTTTTCTTACTTGCTGGAAGCAAGTGCTAAATACATTTCAAAATGTCAAGGATTCACAAAATTAAGCCTTAAAAAAAGCAATCTTCTTACTTACTTTTTCAGAATATGCGCAACAGATGATTTCATACTATAATAATCTGCCCAAAACAAAATGACAAGCTCCGAACCCAAAAAAAAAAAAAAAATTTCTTTCTTCACTTCAATGTCTGGACATTCGTTAACAAACGAGTTGACTCAAAATATAAAAAAGAAAAAGAAAAAATTCGTACCTCACTGCACGTCGGATGAATGCCAATGGTGGCATCAAAGTCCTCCTTGGTGGCACCCTTCCTCATGGCCACGGCGTAGCCCTGAGTGATTTCCCCTGCATTTGGCCCAAGCACATGGAAGCCTATCACCCGTTCCTGGAACAATGATCAATTTAGAACAATTATGACTACAGTTGAAATAAAACTGGGAGTACATTATGAAAAAGAAAATGCCAAAGAAAACATAGGCCAAAGAAATAAAATGTTACTGAAGTTTCTTAATTATTTTTTTTTTTTTAAGTCAAGTCTTTTTTTTTAAAGTGAAAACCTGACCATCTTTACTCCACCATGAATGAACATTCAATTTTAGCGCCTTTGGAGAAAGCATATCCACAGAACCTTGTTTCTTAAAACTTTTCAGACTACTGTTTCACCATTTCCTATCCCTATACTATAAAAAAAAAAAGAAATCTGAAAATGATGTCTCATTGTATATCCTTCCCTATGCTGTTATTATTTTTTAAAGTACAGTACGTGCAGATTTTACATCAAAAACAATTTCCAGTGCAATGAAAAGATCCTTATCAAGTACAAACCAATTCACCACCCAAATGACTTACATTGTCAGCTATGTTGCAGATCAGTTTTGCATAGCAAGTGTTCTCTTCCTTGTGAGGAACGGTCCACTCAAGAGGCATGAAGTAGCTGTGGTACACCTGGGGAAAAGAAAAAATGAAGAAAAATAAAACAATTCTCACACACTGGGGGGGGGGGAAGAGAATTTCAATCCGTCAATTCTAAGGTTTTAAAAAAAAATTAAAAATTAAAAAATAACCCATACGAATCTCCATTGAGAAATGGTAGGATGGTTCTGCTGTTGAGATTTATTTAAGGAACTTTATTTTATCATAGCTATGAACAAATATACTTATTCCCGTTGCTTGAAACAATTTTCACCGACCTATTCATATCTCACTGACAACATCAGAATTCTCAATCGATAACAACGACAGCATCAGAACAGGTGATGTCAGATTATTTTTTCAAAAACACATTTCCTGATATTTTTCAAGTATTCTATTCTCAGAACATACCAAATCAATGAAGATTAGAACTCATTTTCCATCATAAATTGATTTTTTTTTTTTTAAACTTTATTCGGCAAAATCTCATCCCAAGGACTAACGACATCCGACCAATATTCTTGTGGTGACTAACATGTTACCATTTCAATTCAAGAACAAAATGAGACCACAAAACAAAAGTGTGTGCCCTCTATAAAAGACAACTGACTGACTTTCTAATTGAAAGAACTTTTGTGCATTCCCAGAACTACTAAAGCCAGACATGAGACAATAGAGCACCACGGCCGATGCTTGTTTGTGAGCTGAAAAGATTCTCTAGCCATACCTCAATGTTTTCCTCTCCAAACTGTTCAATAGCAGCTTCTTCTGAGTAGCCAATGCACCCATACTCCAATGGGGTGAACACAGTTGTTGCAATGTTTCTGTAGTCAACCTGCACACAAAACAAACCAAAAATAACTTTCACATTTATAGATTTATGTACCGGGTAGGCATTATTTAGAAGGAAAGAGTGCCTATACTGAATTCAAACACATTTCTATGCTTCATCAAACAACAACTAACAATTCAAGAAATAATGACAAACTCCCGCACAGCTCAAAAGAATTCTCTTGCTTCAGTGAGCGTTTTACCGTACTTGGGACACAATTAGGTCACATAAGTGCCACAGATTTGAGGTGTTGCAAGAGAGTGACAAACACAAAAAAGATGGAGGAGAGATGAGGACAATACATGTTTGAGAAGAAACAAGGAGCAAACCACACCAAAGCACCCACCAACCGCCCCACAAACAATTCTCTCAAACTTACAAACTGAAGAGCAGAGAACTAGTATACCGATACAGGAGAGAATAGAAAAGACAGGCAATACATATATCACTATACCACTTATGTATTCCGACAAAATGGTAGCCATAGGACTCAACTACAGCACTGACTCCACACACAATAAAAATGACTAATGTCATCAAAACTATCTACAATAAGCCCTATCTTTTTTAATCTATGGCATTTGAGTTGACTTAGCTTAAAAGCTTCAATGTGCAGCACCAAAAAAAAAAGGGAAGGCCTACATTTTATAGCAGCCTTCACCTTCATTATAAGCAAACAAATAATTTTTCCCCCCGATACTTTTCGAGCCTGTTTTAACATGAGGAAAAGTAGCATTCACACACAAGCAAGACATAACCTTTCTTCAAAAATGCACAGAAAAATTTTTTTTGAAGAGCAAAGATTTTTAAAAATCAAGCTCACTGGTGTGAATTTTTAAGACTCAAGCTCACTGGTGTTTTGAAGCCACTAATACAACAGTTCCAAAACATTCTGAGGAACATATACTAATTTCATCAAACAAGAAAAGGTGAAAAAAATCTTTGTAAACTCTCTCAGTAAGCACTGAACTGTCAATAAAAATTCATGATACACAAACAGAATCCCGAAAGTTAAAAAGAGACGTTACTCATAAAACAAAAAAGTAACATATATGAATATGAGCAGTTGCATTTATAACAGAATAAACTGTCCTATTCACAGGCAGAGGACCAAAAATGAAAAAGGCCATAAAAAATATGTGCCACTTTTCAACCAAAACACAATTTTTCCAGCTTAAAAAAAATAGCTGCTTTTCTCAACTGTATAAATGAATGAACTTCAAATAATTCATTACAGGGCCTCACTGAGCAAGCACAACTCATAGTGTAAAACAAAAATTATTTCTTTGAAAGTTTATGTTAAATTCAAACTGAAGTTTTGATACCAATGGAACAGTTGGAGCTTTAGGTGAAGAAAATGGTAAAGCCCATCTCCATTTTGACCGCTTTACATCCTATTGAGGAAAAGTTAATTATTTTTCGTCACAAAGTCTTTTTTTTTTCTTTTAGTAGAGGTTTTACAGCGCTCGCAACTGCACAAGGTCATATGAGCGCCAAGGGGTGGATGTCAACAGAGAAGTCCTAACAGGGAATCAGACTTACTCTCTTCACCTCTATAGCTTCAACAGCACAAATTCTGCTTCGACTATCAAGGCACCCCAGAAATATTGGGTCACAAGAGAGTGACAAACATACAATAGAAGTAGAGGAAAAATGACAATAGTAAGGATTAGGAAAGAAAAAGCAGCAGTTCCCTGTTGTAGATCAGGCACAGTTATGAGTGTGACATTGACGAATCAGCCCATTTACAATTCTACTGTGCAAGAACAAAAAATGTCCCCCTTTTGGGAATGGCCTAAAGAAACTTCAATCACAAAGTCTGCAGCATGTGATGTTTGTTTGACGTTTTTTTAAAATTTATCAAGCGTTCTATGGCACTTGCAATACAATCAGGTCATATAAGTGCCCGAAGATTACAGGTGGTCCAAGAAAGTAACAAACACAAATATGAAAGAGGAGAGATAAAGAAGACCATAGACGTTTGATAGGGAAAAAAAGGAGTGAAAACATCAAGGCACCAACCAAGAATCTATGCAATCTGACCAGAGCAAGATCTGCATTCTGCACGGTACTACTGTACAGCTAACATACTTGACAAACACACGCTTATCACTTATTACCAGAAATAGAAATTAATAAACTAATGCTTATGCCATTTCAGAAAAGCAAGTTTTCAAGACAATGCGAAATACTTGAGGAACATCCTGAGTCAGAATATGACAGCTTCATCCAGTGCCTTTTCATGAAATTAGTTATTTTTTTATGGCAGCCTTTCCATCTGACGACAGCAACAATTGAACTAAAAAACAAACAAAAAAATCAGCACTATTTTAACTATTACATGGCAATAAGTAGAAGAGAAAAGGCACTGACTCCACACAAGAATTATTAATGTCATCAAAACTATGTACAATAAGCCCTATCTTTTCTAAGCTATGGCAGTTGGCTTAGCTTAAAAGCTTCAATGTTACCCAGTGTGCAGCACAAAAAAAAGGACCCAAAGAAAGCAACAACCACATTATAACCTTACCAAGGAGCCATTTGCATTCTTGAACAAACGCTGGGACAAAAGCTTTCCGGCCTGAATAGCCACCGGTGTGAGCTCTGGTCTGCCCTCGCCAATGTCTCCGATGGCATACACGCTGGGGACATTGGTCGCTTCCGTCTCATCCACAAGTACCCTCTGAGTTCTAAGAAGGGAGACAAAGGGTTTTTTTTTTTTTTATTTAGTAAACATTCTTCTTGTAAAGCTGTAAGATCATATGTTTTTGTTTTAAATTACAGCATCTGCAACAGCACATTAGGTCATGTAAGTGCCGAAGATTAGATGTGTTACAAGAGAGTAACAAACACTAAAAAGGGGGAGAGAAAAAATTGATAGATGTACGATAGGAAAGAAAGAGCAAACCACACCAGAGCACCCACCAACCACCCACATTG
The DNA here is from genome assembly GCF_000002075.1 of Aplysia californica. Classification (NCBI taxonomy): domain Eukaryota; kingdom Metazoa; phylum Mollusca; class Gastropoda; order Aplysiida; family Aplysiidae; genus Aplysia; species Aplysia californica. The sequence continues at coordinate 1,333,080 of NW_004797337.1, read as the reverse complement.
TCAGATCATATAAGAGCCGAAGATTGCAGGTATTACAAGAAAGTAATATACACAAAAATTAAAGAGGAGAAATAAAGACCATAAATGTTTGATAAGAAAGAAGGAGCAAACCAGATCAGAGCCCCTCCCACAGACAGTGACTTTTAATTCAAAGCAGGGTACACTTTTAGGAAGCTTGCAACTTGCTACCCACTCAACCTGAGTTGGGAGCTCTCGTGGCCTAGAGGTTAAGGTGTTGGCCTCTCATTCAAAGGTCCCGGGTTCGAATCCGGGTAGCGACCAAAAAATTTTCTTCTCTAAAATTGTCTTTTTTCACCTTTTTTCCTGCTCTCTAGCAATGTTCTGTTGTCTGCTTTCATTTCCACTTTCAGCACCCACCCCCTCACCTCCTTTGCCCCCTCCTCTGGGCTCCTGACTCTTTCTGCAGCCTTTCTACTGTTACTCCTTGGCTCCTCCTTACTACTGTCTTTCTGCCACACCCCTGATCTTCTGGTAGGAAAGATCTACACCTAGCCTTCTCGGACAAGGCCGAAAAATCTCGGAGGGCCCGTGTGCAAGTTGCACACATCAAAGATCCCTTGGTGGTCTAAAATCGATAAGAGTAGGCTTCGGCTGCCACCCGGGCAAAATTCAAAATTTCCTACCAACTGAAAATATTAGGTGTGTCCCGCGCGCTCATATGACCTTATGCAGTTGCGAGCGCTGTAAAAACAAAAAACAACCTGAGTTGGCTCTGACAGACAGGGTCATAGCCTGCTTCCTAAATGATCTAAATTGTGTCAATGGAAGCGTAAAAAAATTACCTGCAGTGGTAATTACTTACTTGTCATGGAGCTGTACCCCAGCATTCTCCAAGCCGATTCCTTTTGTGCAGGGATCTCTGCCAATAGCAAGGAGAATCTGAAGAGAAAGAAGATAGCCTGCTTAGTTAAACTGACAACCTGAGAACCATTTACAAACTGCTAGCATTATAAGTATCTTTTACCACTCACACAATCTTCCACCCATTTTGTTTGGCGTGAACAAACAGCACTCTCTTCTGGTTTAGTATGAGTTTTACGACATTTGCAAAACAATAAGGTCATATTAGTTCAGAAGAATAAACATGTTACTAGATAGTAATGTACAAAGAAAAGACGGGGGAGGAGAGATGAGAATGATAGATGTTAAACAAGAAAGAAGGAGCTAACAACACCAGAGCACCCGCCAACCACCCACAATCTCTTCCAAACTGACTAGTGTTGTCACAAAAACACTATATTATAGTGTTGAAAACATAACTTTGCACATGCAGCGAACAAATTTATTGAACTCCACAATTCTTTAAAAGAATGTTTAATAATATTTCAATTGGAACGTAAGTTTTTTCACCGCAGAGTTGCAAGTTAACACTACAAGAAATTCATTTTATTTGTTTAAGTAAGAGTCTTAATGGCACTTGCAACACAATTACGTCATATAAGTGCCAAAGATTAGAGGTGCTACAATAGAGTAACAAACACAAAAAAGTAGGAGGAGAGATAAGGACGATAGATGTTTGATGATAGGAAAGAAGGAGTAAAACCACACCAGAGCACCCGCAAACCACCCACAGTTTTTTTCATGACAGAGTTGCAAGTAACCACTACAAAAAAAAAAACAACAACAAGAATATAAGTTCATATTAAAGAAGGGACAAGAGCACCTGCGAACCACCCAGTTTTTTGTTTTTTTATCACAGAGTTGCAAGTGACCACTACAAAAAAACAAAAAAACAAAAAAAAAGAGAAAAATAAGTTCGTATTAAAGAAGGGACAAGAGCACCCGCGAACCTTCTACAGTGGAAACCATATATAACAGGCCCGGTAATAACAGGGATCCAGTAATAACAGGGATATTTTAAATCCCCGATTTTTCCTACTCTTTGTCTCTATTAAAAGTTATCGGCAATAACATAGCAGGGACAAAGGCTCGTTAACAATGTGTAAAAAGTAAGAGAGAGAGAGAGAGAGTAACGCAGTGATGGAGCAAGCCCATGCAAGCCTGCCACTGCAAGCACACGCAGCGTCTGAAGCGAGAGAGGGCTGCGGTGTGCTGCAGACCTCGATCTAGCCCGAAACCTAGCAACACGCACACGTAATGTGTCTACTGTCACCAACGATGTCAAGCGCAAGAGAAAATGCCTTTCAATTGACAAAAAAATATGGAATAATCCAGACTGTTGACAAAAAGCAAGCTCCACTGGCAGAGATTTGTCGTCAGTTCGACTTTCCACAAGGGTCGATTCACATCATTATCAAGGATAGAGAGAAGATAGTGGCAGCATACTCCAATGGAAAGTTTGCTCTGGATCGAAAGAAGATGAGACTACCCAATGCAGATGCTGTGGAACAAGCTCTTCTGATGTGGTTTAAGGAGGCAAGGAGAACGTTGGTGCCAAAACCCCTGTCCGTGGGTACTTGTGGCAAAGGAAACGACCCATGAATAAGTACAGCTGGATTCGGATTAGTCCACAAAAGCTTACTTTCCTTGCATTTCTGATTTAACAGGGATCGGGTATAACAGGACATTTTCTCTACTCCCACCATCCCTGTCATATCAGGTTTCCACTGTAGTACTTTCATTAAAATGCAAATAACCACAACAAAAAAAGAGAAAGTATGTCTAATTAATAACCACAAAGGCAATTCAACAACAACAGCAAAAACAAGAGGAAAACAACAATCAAGAAGAGAACAGCTTACAGTGTTGTACTCCTCCACAATTTCCTGGCCGTCTGTGGTGCGAGCCGTCACCCTGTACCTTCCTGGTGATCCCTCCTCGATCTGCTCAATCTGAAACAATGGCCAAGAGACACATTCAACATAAAAACCAGATACAGTCCAACCTGGTCTTTAGTTTTAGTAAGAATTTTACGGCACTAGCAACACAATAAGGTCATACAAATGCCAAAGATTAGGTGTTACAAGAGAGTAACAAACACAAAAAAAGGAGGAGAGATCTGGACGATAGATGTTTGACAGCCAAACAACAAATTGAACAATGCAAATGAAGTATTTTAAAATAATATACAAAATCAGTGGGTAAAAGCACACAGCAAAATTACTTCATTAGGAAGCTGTAGCAATATGTAACCACAAAGCATGTGGCCAGCCATCGCGGCATGATGAACGTCCCTCTTCCCACAAGTGAAATCACACCATCACGTTTCCCAAAAAAAAAAAAAAAACTATTTTAGTGTTACATTATTATAAGGAAAGTGGTTGAAAATGATTGGACGCCTTTCAAACAAAAGCTCTGAAAATCTTACACTGTCTTTATGAATAAAAACATAAAAGACAATTATAGCAACAGTGACTACTAATCTCTGTTTTCAACAACCAAGTTTTACTATCCATAAATATCGAGGTATGACTATTTTTTAAAGGCATGACGCAGCCCAGTGCAATTTTAACATATCAAACAAGAACTCACAACTAACGACGCAACCATGAGAAAAAACAATCTAGAAAACACCATCAATAAACTCTACAAGCTCAATCTAACAGAAACACGGCTCACTATAGATCGGCCGTGTACTCTTGTGCAAGTAAAACATTTCTTTACCGCAGGCTCTATCTGAAACAATACCACATATTCTTTCACGATGCAAGCCTGTAACGACATTTTGACAAAGGAACGAAGTACTTGCTACTTAAATTTTGATCCATTCTTTCTCTACCAATCTTTAAATTTCTATCACACTCTTCAGTTTTTAAATCAATGTATGAAGAAACCAGCACAACAGATACTGAATGCCCCAGCTTTGAAAAACAAAACTCAGCTAACAATAGAAGACTATCACAAACTGAATCCATCAGTCCAACCCACAAATACAAAGACAAATACTGTCAAACCTGTTCAAGACGACCAAACATTGTCAAGGAGAAAAGTGGCCATCTTAGACAGGTGTTCCTCTTGGACAGTGTTTGTTTTGTTTTTATAGTGTTTTACGGCGCTCGCAACTGCATAGGTCATATGAGCGCGCGGGACACACCTAATATTTTCAGTTGGTAGGAAATTTTGAATTTTGCCCGGGTGGCGGCCGAAGCCTACTCTTATCGAATTTAGACCACCAAGGGATCTTTAACGTGCGCAACTTGCACACGGGCCCTCCGAGATTTTTCGCCCTTGTCCGAGAAGGCTAGGTGTAGATCTTTCCTACCAGAAGATCAGGGGTGTGGCAGAAAGACAGCAGTAAGGAGGAGCCAAGGAGTAGCAGTAGAAAGGCTGCAGAAAGAGTCAGGAGCCCAGAGGAGGGGGTAAAGGAGGTGAGGGGGTGGGGACAGAAAGTGGAAATGAAAGCAGACAACAGAACATTGCTAGAGAGCAGGAAAGGAGGTGAAAGGAGACAATTTTAGAGAAGAAAATTTTTAGGTGGCTACCCGGATTCGAACCCAGGACCTTTGAATGAGAGGCCAACACCTTAACCTCTAGGCCACGAAAGCCCCCTTGGACAGTGTAAACTCTAAAGAAAAGTGATAACAGGAGAAGTGGGCTGTTGTCATTTGTACAGGTCATTGTCTTGGACAGGTGGACATTAGAGCAGTTTAACTGCATACTCTTGATAATCTAGACCAGAGATCTACTGCACAACAAAGACTTCACCACGCCAAAAAATCGCCGATGAATCCACCATTAAACATTTCTGTTTTGTTTCGTTTTTTTCGTAAGTGCTTAATGGTACTTGCAACCCAAATAGGTCATATTTTATGAGTGCCCATCCGTAAACTTTCACACACCTTGGTAGGAACAGCCCCTCTGACAAACTTGACGTTGTGTTTGCTCATGTAGGAGCCGATCATCTCGGCACACTGCTGGTCAAACCCTCTCAGCAGGATGGAGCGGACCATGACAGTGGTGTCCAGACCAACGCCGGCCAGGAAGCCCGCACACTCCAGGGACACGTACGAGGCGCCCACGCACAGCGTCTTGCCGGGACAGTAGGGCAGCGAAAACAGATCGTCACTGGAATCAAATACAACATAGAGATGTAACTTCACTGTGCGTGCAGTTACTGCGATAATAGTTACTTGAGTTTTTATTTTTCTTTAAGTTTTAGTAAGAGTTTTACCACACTCACATCAACAAAATTAGGTCATATAAGTGCCAAAGATTAAAAGTGTTACTGGAGAGTAACATAAAAAGAAAAGAAAGAGAGATAAGGACAATAGATGCTTGATAGGAAAGTAGGAGCAAACCAAACCAGAGCACCCTCTAACCACCCATGATTACAGTTAAACCACAACTCATCCTGTACCTTTTCATTCTGTCAGCTCCTACAATATATCTATAACATGTGAAAAATGTCACCTTGTTATACAGTACTCCTTTGCACCAGGAATGTCAGGGTATCTGGGTCGCTCTCCTGTCGCAATAATGGCTTTGTCAAAAGTCACTGTCACTTCCTGCTTGTTCTTTTTTGTCGCCTGCAGAAAGAGAAGGAAAAACCCTTTTTTTTTTAATCACTCTCACACTAGCGTCTAGTGTAATTATTAGACATCTTCATTGAGAAGACACAGTTGATTCTACGCAAGTCGACAACTTACGAGTATAGTTTTCTTCTGCCTGAAATTAGAACTTAGCTCTCTTGGAAATTCTGCTTTTGTTGTAACTCACCATCCGCCTTGATTTTAGCTCTAAACGTGCACATTAATATATGATATTCTACTCACAAGCAGTACTTACTTGACTGCAGGGGTCAGCAAATTATACATGTGGACTAAACACAGAGGCAATTTATCTTGAAATTAATTACAAAACAAGATGCATGAAGCAAAAAAAAAAACCAAACTACCAAACACATTCTAAAACACATCCAGCATTTTTGCACTCAGACCACTAATACACATTGAAGAATTTTTGATGCATTCAAATCTGAAAAAAAAAATTCCATAAAGAAATGAAGGCCTTCAGGCTAGACAAACCTTTATAGTGTGCGGGTCAACAAGTTGTGCATAGGCATTGACGTAGGAGACTTTCTTGTCTCTCAGCTGTACCCTGTAGCCCCAGTTCATCGATCCTATGTGGTCCTGAAAACATCAAAGAAAGACAGTTCACTTGAGGACAACAAAAATGTCAAAGATTTATTCGTTTTAGTAAGAACCGTAAGGTGCTCGCAACTGCATACGGTCATATGAGCGCGCGAAAAAAGTTGGTTCCTTTCGCAACTAAAGATTTATTCAATCTTTTAATACATATTGGGCAATATGATACATTTATTTTAAAACAAAGATTAAAAAATAGTTTCTATTTTAAATGTTGACGTTTTTATGCCTCCAATGGGGGGAAAAACCCTGGGACTTTGTTTTATGTTTTAATCAGAGTTTTACTGCATTTGCAACACAGTTTGGTCACATAAGTGTCAAAGAAGAGAGGTATAACTAGAGAGTACCAAACACAAGCATAAAGGAGCTGAGACATGAACAATACATGTTTGATGGGGAAAAAGGAGCAAACAACACCAGAGCACCCGCTAACCACCCACTCTGAGACTAAACATTTATAAATACAATAATATGAGCTGTCACTTACCTGAACTGCCTCTCTCATCTTTTGCCAGTTGTGGTTTACTGGAAGAAAAGAAAAATAAAAGGCATATTGTTCTCTGATACGATTACAGATATATATATATATATATATATATATATATATATATATATATATATATATATGAATATATATATATATATATGAATAATAAGACCAATGAAATTCTATAAGACACGAACAATCTAGTATAAATTCCAATATCAAACCAACTTTAAAATGTACCTTAATTGTTGCACTATTCATATTCCAGTATAACTTCAGCTTTAGCCATTATTAGCACAAGACATAAACCAGCCTAGGTCCCAAAACTGATGGAAAAAAATCAATTACATATCTATACAACTCATGAAGAAGAAACTCATTGTTCATATTCCACTATTTCATAAGTTTCCATCATTCGAACTGATGAAAGAGCATATTTTTAAAAACCCAGTTCTAAAAGTAACAGAGATTACTGGAATCAAGACCGACTCAAAAGTAATACTGTGAAAATTTGCTGAAAGTAGACAGTAAAACAAGACATGGGACTGCACAACAGCAAAAAAATAAGCTATGAAAAATATATATATTCCTTTTTTAAAAAGTCAAACCTTTCTCTGGCACCTCCCATCCGAACTCTCTTGCATCATGTAAATCCTCTCCTGAAACAAAATACAAGAAAAAGATGAATACAAGGACAAAAAAAGGAAGGGGAGGGAAGAAAAAAAAAACAATGCCTTAGGAAGAATTCTGGTTCTTTGGTTCGTGCAGTGTGACAGGAAAGCTATAAAATCATGAATTTCCACATAGAGTAGGAGTTAAAGTTATAATATAGACTTTGCACATAAGAGCCCTGAAAAGAATCTAGTAATTTTGTCAAGTCTATATTTACATATATAATAAGGTACAGGAAAATTGTCTTTAAGTTGATTAGCAAGTAACATAACTTTCATAATTTTCAATATCAATTTCCCAATTATTTTTTTTTACAGAACACATACTCAAGTGCTGACATCAAAATGCAACAAAAAAAACCCAAACAAACAAATTTTCTTTGAATCCCTTAAATCTCACCTAAAATGGACGCTCTGTGCATAAGCTTCTTGGGAATGCACCCCACATTTACACAGGTTCCTCCTAGACCTGAGAATAAAAAAAGAAGTTTTAGAAACATGAAAAACATGATCATATACTGATGACACAGGGCTGTCCACCTACCAGCATATGTTTTAGTAATCAGCAGATAAAAAAATTAGTAGTCTGGCTTTAAAATTTGTAATATGATCATGGATCGTCTTCCTCCCTGGGGTGCTAAGGACAGGGGTTATATCCAAGCAAATTTAACAGTAATGCAAACAAAGGCATGATGAAAAAAGCCGTCTTGACTGGTTCGTAGTGACACAGATTGTCCAGGTCTGGTAGTTTTTCTCCCCTTACACACTCTTGTGAAGCTTCCTGTTGGTTAAGACGACCTCTGACCCAACTTTTGACACTCCACTCAAATCTTCCCAGCTCTCCTCTTCCTCTCCGAGCTTCCCTTATCTCCTCTAAAACAGTATTGTCTAAAAATCAACAAGGTTTGACAAAATAGCTACTTTAAGAGCAAGAACATCTACATATTTACTTTTCAAACATTTTTTTTCTTTAAAGTCCAAAATAAAAAAAACAGCTACCCTGTTATAAAAAGTTAATGTTAGCAGTATTTACCCCATGTTGTTCCTGGTGGAGACGGTTTCACAAAGTCAAACAACGTCACTTTCTTCCCTAAAGCTGCTGCTTCCTGTTTGGTGAAACAAAATATACAGAACATTCACACCAGTGCTAAAAAAAAAAATTAATACCTAAGACACAGTAAACAGAGCTCAGAGAGTAAACTTGTAAGGGAAATGTAATTCATTATTTATTACTATTACATTTAATAGCCTTTTAGTAATTCCATATTCATTGAAGGAGGTGGGCTTCGACCCTGCCTGTCATGGCCAAACTGGGCTGAAAGGGATACAACGTCCAAGCAGATAGACTTAAATACTTAATTAAAAATGTTCCCCACAGAGGAATCGAACTCAGGTCTTCTGGGTGCTATGACGGAGCGGTTAACCAGTAAACGACAAAAGCCAGTCACCAGTGTTCATCAAGTGGTCGTGAACAGAAACAACTGATGATATGGGGTTAAACAGAAAATGAACGCAGAGAGTAACAACTGTACTCCTCTTATGATTTGAAAATGGATTTCAGTGAAAATAACTTTTTCACAAATGCAGTATAAAAAAAAATCAACAACAGCCCCGATATTACCTTTGCAGCAGCCAGACCTCCTGATCCACCTCCTATCACAGCAAGATCGTAGTCGTACTTGACCAGGGCTGCCTTGTTCTGAATCATTTCCGTCAGCTGTCCACTACAGTGAGCACTCATCAGATCGTCGCATCCACCTAAGACATAAAAGTAATTCAAACAATCTTATCACATAAAACGGGTCCACTCTGTTTGAGTAAAGAGAAGCACACTGACACAAAATTATAATGGTCATTTAAAGCTGGGAACAGACAGACAGACAGACAAACAGACAGACAGACAGACAGACAGACAGACAGACAGACAGACAGACAGACAGACACACAGACAGACAGACAGACAGACAGACAGACGCATCAGAGGGAAAGTAGAGAAGAATAACTGACCACCAGTGGCACCCTTCAACCACCCACAGAGACAGTCCATACCCATGCATAAAGCATTAAAACATAAATCACATATATGCAACACAAGAGTCTAGAAATTTTTTCATTCAAGAAAATCAATAATATTCACATTATACTCAACTAGTCTAACTTTCACAAGTATTTAGTTTTAGTAGAGGGTTTTGCGGCGCTCGCAACTGCATAACGTCATATGAGCACCAGAAGATTAGATTGTTTTGGGGTCTTTTGCCTCGTAGAGATTTTACGGCCCTCGCAACTGCATAAGGTCATATGAGCACCAGAAGATTAGAGGTGTTACAAGAGAGTAACAAACATAAAAAAGAAGGAGGGGGTGATAAGGACGATAGATGTTTGATAGGAAAGAAGGAGCAGGTGTTACAAGAGAGTAACAAACATAAAAAAAGAAGAAGGGGAGATAAGGACGATAGATGTTTGATAGGAAAGAAGGAGCAGGTGTTACAAGAGAGTAACAAACATAAAAAAGAAGAAGGGGAGATAAGGACGATAGATGTTTGATAGGAAAGAAGGAGCAGGTGTTACAAGAGAGTAACAAACATAAAAAAGAAGAAGGGGAGATAAGGACGATAGATGTTTGATAGGAAAGAAGGAGCAGGTGTTACAAGAGAGTAACAAACATAAAAAAGAAGAAGGGGAGATAAGGACGATAGATGTTTGATACTATTATGTGCCTTTGTTCTCAGTATCTATATGATAGATTAATACAAAGATAGTAAATAACAAGATGGGCCACTCAGCCAAAAAGGTGTCCGCAGGAAGTATGCTCTTTGCTTCAGATGGCGCTGCAGTCTGTTTTGAAGCTCTCTTTCGTTTTTGCGGAAGAAGAATAGGAATAGCACCTCCTTGCGTGCGCAGATCGACTGCTGTTCATCAGCAGTTCGGGTACGTTCAGTGCGGAGTTTTAGGTTTTTTATATTTTAATGACCTCTCGCCTTTCATTCTAAAGTCAAATTAAACAAAGAAAACCATCACCCATTCCTCCGGAAGAGGTTTTTTGTCAGCGTAACCATTTTAAAAAAGCGTTCTTCCGAAATTTATCCCAAAACTTGCTAGTTTCACTTTGATTTTTTAAAACTCAAGTAGGGTAACTCTGTTCGCAAAGAGTGCGCTTTTGTGAAGAGGGCGCCACCAAATTTTGAGGACACTTTTTTAATTGGCTCAAAGAGAGAAGTGGCCCATCTTGTTATGTACTATCTTTGATTAATAGCAGTATCATTACCAGTTTCCTGGCCACTATTAAGAGAAACCATTAATAAAACCAAATACAGTAGATGAACAAAAATATATAATCACAATGAATATATTATTTTTAAAATCTTTAAATGTTTTTTTTTAAAGAAAGGCAACAATTTACACACAGTAATGGTTTTACCAAAGGCTGGAATAGAGAAACATTTTTTAAAATAGGAAGAACATCAAAAACAAGGACTACTACTTGCCTATATGCTGTCCATGGATAAATATATTTGGGACAGTCTTCTGGCCAGACAATTCCAGTAAAGCAGTCTGGTACTTTGGGCCCTTTTCTGTAAAAAAAAAATTTAATTAAAAAGCCCATTACAAATCATTGGTTAACAAATAGATAATTACTGACATGGCAATAATGATAATCAGAAGACAACGTCGCTATATTTATAACACTACATAAATCAAATGTCCTAAAACATAGATCTATTGCTTGAAAAAGGCACGACACTTCAGAGGAAAATATCACCCTTTTTTTCCCCAAAAGTTTTACCATTTCATCCTAAAATAGATCTACCGGTCCGAGATTCTCCATTGAGAGATTTTTAAAACGGGAAAATTATGAATTCCTAAGGTTGAGACATAGATCTAGGCTAAGGCTAAGTCAGTCCGCTGGTCCGGTATTCTTCAATCTTACCGACCATGAGAGACTTAAAAAACACTTTACCATCATATTTCGGGGAAAATCCAAAGAAACTGGGTGGTAAACATCGCCAATCGGCGAGATGAGGCAGCAAAGTGTTAACTCGTGCTAACAATACAAACGGTTACCTTACATACATGTCATTCCTAGCACTCACCTGTCTTGTCCACCTCTACAGCTTCAAACTTGACACTGAGACTTTTCAATAGATCTTTCGCCTGAAAAAAAAGAAAAGAATTTCAAGCAATGTCCCTCTTATTCATAATACATTATTATGACAAGAAAACTGGAACTGCACTGCAATTGTGAAAATAGTGGCAGTTTATAATTCTAGCAACAGACCTCACAAACTCGCAACGTTCATCACGGAGGTCGATGAAAACTAAAACCTTCCAACAACACAATCAGTCAAATAAGGGTGGGCTAAGCCTTTCCCGAGCACATTGGTGACATTTTAAATTTAAAAAATAAAATGTGCATTCTTCAACAAATAAGTCAGTGACATGGTGGTGTTCCTAAATTACTCGAGTGAGCAGGGCTTCAAACTTCAGACGAGTTGAGCAGGCCTTGGAAAGCCTCTTGTTGCTAGACCTTCCGCGAGTAGCAGTAGACCTAGACCCAGCCTCTATTATTACCTTACGAAAAGATACTGAAGAAACGGCTGATCTGAGCATCGACTTATTATAGGACTTCGTAAAGGACTGCAGGATATTATATATACTTGTCCTCGACATGATGCATGGGTCTATGTCATCTTAACCTCGGCAAACCCGGTTTGTTTTTCCTCACTGTCTCCGGGATGAGAATGAATGACCCTGCAGGCTGATGAAAACTTGACCCCGGAAGTTTTTAATATGCCAGCAGACTATTCGCACACATATTCTGCCATTCCCAAACGGGCTATATCAGTTCAATCGCGCAATGTACGAATTAGCGCCTGGCAACGATACATCGTATTAACGTCACACTCCAACGATTTCTCACAAATTATTATGAACGGTTGAAAGAAATTAATTAGTCCACGAAAGAATCTGGCACTCGCCATTCATTGCCTCAATATGCAGAGTTCTGAAACTGACACAAAAATCAAGCAGAAAAATCTATTTCGAAGGTAAATTAAGATTTGAGACCAAGCGAGACTGATATAATTAAAATTTGAGCTAACATGCGTTTATCAAAAGATATGTCGACAGAGTTATGAAACCCAATTATCTCAAATTATATTAGCAGAAAACACACACACACACACACACACACACACACACACACACACAACACAACCACTACACACTTCATTAGCTATTGCAAAAACAAAATGTTATAAAACTATGAGAATGCCGCTCGTCCGAGGAGAAAGACGAATTCCATCAACCTACTTTTAATGAGGTGGAGAAGCATCTTCACTTCCCATAACCAATCTTGATTCTTGTTACACGAACTGAAGAGCTAGTCTACAGCATGAGTCTACGGAAAGGATTCCCCTCCAGATGCCGATAATGTTGACCGAATCGATTTTAAAAAAACAACAACAAAAAACAGCGGCTACGAGAGAGGCGAGTGCCTTCAAAATGAGGGCATTGTTTTGTGAACGCCAGGCGAGATTAGCACATTTTTTATAGACCTTTATCTCTCTCATGGAAGGGAGTTGGGGAGGGGTGAGTAATTCGGGATGGGTTGGGGGGGTGTGGAGGAAGGAGAGAGAGAGAAAGAGAGAG
>NW_004797337.1:1318340-1320108 GCF_000002075.1 Aplysia californica | reverse complement strand
AACCTGAATAATTACTAGATCTAGATCCAATGAGACCTGTGTACTTAACAGGCTTGAGTCGATAGGGCCAAACCTAGATCTAAGTACGGCTAGCCACTTCGCTGTACAATTGTGGTCCCGTTTAATGTTTACATGACGGCCATTATTGTCATGTGGAAGTGAATCTAGATCTAGATCTAGATCTAGATATCTCTAGATTCTATCTATATCTAGATCTAGATAGCCAAGATTATCTATTTCTAGATCTAGATAGCTAGATCTATCTAGATCTAGATCTAGATCTTGATTAGATCAATAATTTTAATTCAGTTTAGATCTAGATCTATATCTAGTTTCTAGATATCTATAATCTGGGCCTAAATCTAAATAAGAAACACGTAAAAATTACTACAGGGGCACTTAGGCCTTGCGTGATTTAGTGCACACGGGACCGCTATTGTACAGGAGTGCCATTGTTTAAAATTCCTAGCTTCAGTTCCTGATCATTGATTGATTCTGACATTGGGGAACAGCTCGATGTGTAGTTGATCTAGATCTAGATCTAGTCAACAGTTTGGCTGCTGGACTCTAGCAGTGGCCATATCTTTAGTTTAAAAAATATCCAATCTATAATATAATATGTTAGACAACAGTTCATTGCAGAGCACCACTGGCTGTTCTATCGTTCTTAAACTGTAAGATCGAATCTACTTCTACGTTTCGTTAACTCCTAGATCTACATCACCATGTTCAACTCACTACCGATTTCCGTTCATAAAAACTTTACAATTCTCAACTCACTATATTAAAAATGTGAACAAAAACCAGTCAAAATAAATACCAAACAGTTTATATGAAAAAACCCAAGGCAAAACTGCCATTTTGAAATTCAAAGTAGATTTAGGCTTCTATTTCAGCGAGTTGAACAGTGCGCTCTTTCTTCCTGTCGTTTGTTTACGCCTTAAACGCGCAGCTAGCTGGTTACCAAGGGGAACCATTTGGAACGAAAATGAGGCTGTTGTCTCGTCTTGTCTTACTCCGTCTTGGGTCTAACCTGGTCTATTTTTAGCTCTCCCGAGAACGAAATAATCTAGATCTAGATCTAGGTCAAGTGCTTTAATTTCATTTTTTTGTCGTTTTTCATCCCAAATCTGCTATTGTACAACATATTATAATGAGATACAACTTTATTGATCATGTAAAGTGCAAGGAAGAAGCAAAAATGTACTTAAAGATGCAAATTTCCTTCCAAAATGAGTCGAATCGAGGCTTTCTTAGCCCCCTTAGTTATGTTTACAACGATATCTCACCTCCATGTTTACAACAATATCTCATCTTTATGTTTACAACAATATCTCATCTTTATGTTTACAACGATATCTCATCTTTATGTTTACAACGATATCTCATCTTTATGTTTACAACGATATCTCATCTTTATGTTTACAACAATATCTCATCTTTATGTTTACAACGATATCTCATCTTTATGTTTACAACGATATTTCATCTTTATGTTTCCAACAATATCTCATCTTTATGTTTCCAACGATATCTCATCTTTATGTTTACAACAATATCTCACATTCATGTTTATAGCCATAAATAAATCATCTTCCGCGGGTGAATTCTCGGCTGATCAGTGTGGTCGTGAACATTTAACACAACATTAGCGCAAAGACTTAACAAAAACATTTCTTTCTCCTCATCTAGGTGGGTTGATTTCATGTAATTATTTGTTTATTATTATTATCATTATTATTATTAGTTTTATAATTATTATCGTTAC
>NW_004797337.1:1311144-1312954 GCF_000002075.1 Aplysia californica | reverse complement strand
CACACACAAAGTGAACACACATCCATGTTGATCCACACACACACACACACAAAGTGAACAAACATCCATGTTGATCCACACACACACACACACAAAGTGAACACACATCCATGTTGATCCACACACACACACACACAAAGTGAACACACATCCATGTTGATCCACACACACACACAAAGTGAACACACATCCATGTTGATCCACACTCACATATTCCTCTCACAAAAATCACAACTTTTCGGCAGTTTCGAAACATTCCAAGAATATGCTTACGTCATCAACTTGACAACCAGGCAATTCGACTATTCAGAAAATATCTTCAACTATAACGTGAGCCAAAAGTAGAAATACGAGATTGAAAACAATCATATAATCATTTCAGTTGAAACAGAAGCTGATCACAGTCACTTATGTCTAGTTGTAGTGAGGATTTTTCGGCATTTGCAGCACAGTTAGGTCATAAAGCTGGCGATCGTAAGTATAACACATACGTGGGAACAAATAAACAGATACGCGTGAGTAAACCAACAATGTCCCTTCCCCAGTCGCTCTCGCACCGATCAATATGTCCAGGGTCAACAATCGTGAAGTGAGTTTTAAAAAACAAAACAAACAACAAGAAACAAAACAAAACAGGCCTCCATTATCGGGCATGGAGACAGTTCAACGCCTCTTTCAACCATGTGAGGTGAGGTAAGAGTCGAACACTTTCAAGTTTATCGTCCATCCCCGACAGGACAGAGCGAAGCACACACACGGAGCCTTTGGTTTGTCTGTTTTAGTAAGGTTTTACGGCGCTCGCAGCTGCATAAGGTCATATGAGCGCCAAGGGGTGGATGTCAACAGAGAAGTCCAAACGGGGAATCAGGTTAACTCTGCTCACCTCTCTAGCCTCAACAACCCAAAGTCTGCTTCGACTATCAAGGCACCCCGGAAATGGCGGGTCACAAGAGAGTGACAAACATACAAAAGAAGTAGAGGAAAATGACGATAGTAAGGATGAGGAAAGAAGTAGAGGAAAATGACGGTAGTAAGGATGAGGACAGAAAAAGCCGCAGTTACCTCGAGCACAGAGCCTTTAGCACTCCCAAAACAGCCTGAATCAGAGAACTCTCGATGAAGATCGAACCTCATTCCCCCGCACCAAAGTCCCCCATTAAACCAACTGAGACAACTCTCCTCCTTCTTTCCTATGTTGTTACCCTCTAGTAACACTTTGAATCTTCGCCACTAGTACGACCTTATTGTTCTGCAAGTGCTCTAAAACCCGTCTTTAAACGGCACCTGAGATAATGATGCACAGCGTCAAAAGGTTTCATTCGTCTTTGAAAAAATAAAAAAGTGTCTGTATAGGAAAAGAGAAGCGACCAACAAGTTTCTATAAAGGGTCATGTGCGAATCAACAACATGATAAACAAATCCGTGAGAACAGAAGTCCCTATTCACTTGACAAAATAGATCTAGATCTAGGTCTAGTCCTGTAAGAATCAAGAACGTAAACAAATCAACGAGAAGAGAACTCCACAAACTGTAGGAACGTTCCAACCGTCAAACCAGCGGACGGAGGACATAGGTCGTTGTTGTTATACACATGGAGATAGTCCATCTCGGGAATTCTTTGTGTGAGCGACTGACGAAATCACTCAACAAGGGGGCATGTGGCTGAGGGTAAGCACTCTTACTTATTGGTGACACGTTATACAAGTGGTTTGACGGGAGAGAGAGAGAGAGAGAGAGAGAGAGAGAGAGAGAGAGAGAGAGAGAGTGCGAGAGAGAGACAGAGAGCGAGAGACAGAGAGAGAGAGACAGA
>NW_004797337.1:1308490-1310253 GCF_000002075.1 Aplysia californica | reverse complement strand
TGCCATTTCGCTTTTCTTCACGTGGACAGGAAAGAAGGAGAAACCAACACCAACGCACCCACCATCCAACCACCACAAACGTGACAGCTGACAATACGAAAACGATCTACAAACATTGTAATGAGAAGAATGACGTCACGTAATCAGCACAGCCTCGACCTGACTTTCCCCGCAAACACCTGACAGCCTGCCACGACACCTACGTCAGAAGGGTCTCCACCGGTCTCCTTTCCAGGAAAGGGAGAAAAGAAAAAAGAAAAAAGAAAAAATTCACGGGCTCAGAGTGGAGCTGGGCGAAGAATCGATTCCGGAACCGATTCCCACAGTGAGTGCTACGGAGGAAAGTTCAGATTCCTTTTACGTGAGCCAGTGATTAACAACTGCTTTATTCATTAAAATCTTCTTTTTTAAAGAATTTTTTTTTAAAATTAGGTGCCTCGCAGTGTTCCAAAATCAAGGTGATCCTAAATCCTGAAGTTGTTCAGAGCCAATACAGGTAACCACCGGAAGGAAGCACACCATTAGAAAATCATTGGATTCGGAGTCGATTCCTAGCTTTCAATAACCGGGAACCTAACTGCCCACCACTAGTCTGAGCCTAAATAAAATGCGTCATCATTCATTGCCTTTCTCACCCCGGATCAGGATATAGCCTTGGCCACGAACAAACACTTCTCACCTTTCCCTATTATGGGCTAGCCTCTTGATGTTATTCCACGTCTTCCACACTAATCTGTACACCAATTTCTGTGACTCTTCTTCTCCACGTTCCACGTAAATAAAGTACGTTTTAAAAAAAGTCAAAGTAGGTATATGGGTTTAACACCCATATTCACATCAACACTAGTAAGATTGTTTATGAGGCAGGACCTCCTACTTTCCCATCTGTCTCCCATTCGATCGAGCCAAATAAATGGGATGAGGGCCTTGAAAAACTCTATTACAATAGTTTCTTTGTACGTTGGTTTGTTTGTTGTTGTGGATGTTGTTTTTCATTTATAGCTGTTAGCACACCCCCATCGAATCAAGTTAAATAATTTAGGAGTGAGGCTGGCTTCCACTCTGCTTGACGCCATCCCAGCAAAAAGACAGAAAAGACTGAAGTACTAGAGAGACATTGACCCCAGACAGGAGCTGAACAGATCTAAATAAATAAATAAAAAATGCATTAAAAAATAAAATCAATCAATCAATCAATCAATCAATCAATCAATCAATCAATCAATCAATCAATCAATCATCAATCTTCCGTTCCCTTGGCGACAAATTTAAGGACTAGGTCTACAACAAACAAGCCTGAAAATAAATTGTAATTTTCATCCCTTATTAATTTTGTCTCGCAAGCGCAATACTTCACAAAAACGTCTCTGAAAACATCACACGAGGAAGTGCATCGAACGAAATACGGACAGCCCTGTGGAGTGAAATGACCCATGTACAAAGGACAGCGGACGTGCTTTTATACGCAGGTAAAAATCTTTACGAGTTGAGTATGTTGTATATATATATATATATATATTACATGAAGGCTTTGCTGGAGTTTCACTTTAAAAAGACAGTATATCCAGTGTTGAACGAAACTGAATTATCATCGATTCCATCTGATTGTTTGTTTTTTTAAACACAGCACGATGCGTAATTCTGCATTAATCTTGGTATATTGGTATCTTATTAATAAATATGGCGGGGAAGTGCTTTGAAGATACATTGTGTATTCAAAGCAGCTGGCTGTTTTTGAGAGGCAAAGGAAAAAAAAAGGGGGG
>NW_004797337.1:1303860-1306066 GCF_000002075.1 Aplysia californica | reverse complement strand
GTAGAAATAATTGTGTGGGGGGCGTGTGTGAGGGAGAGAGAGAGAGGGGAGGGGCATAACATAAGCATTACAGCGACATACCTTATCTGTGTAACTGATACTTTAAATCTTCCAATGTGAGTATCAAATTTTGACATTACTAGGCCTGGCTTGAGTAACCTTAGCAGACCCAGTTGCACATTCAGGTCGGTGGCTTTATCACACAATCCACTGACCCAAAAATTAAGACAAATAATCATCATCATCATCATTTCATCATCACTGTGTACAGCAGATTGTAAAACGGATACAACCTGGTAGTATTTCCAAAATATGTAAAAACAAGTTCAACGTTTCGCCCTCAACGGGCTTCACCAGGAACATACAAAATATAAATTACTAGATCTACACTAGTTGTAAAAATCAAAGTGCGTACATTCATGTCACAACGCTAAAAGGTGCGGTGAACACAAATCGGAAAGGCCAGAGAAAGGGTAACACTAAGGTCATCATCACCATCATCATCATCACCACTGCCCTTCTCACCCTGCATCAGGGTATCGGCCCCGAACAAACCCTTTCCACCTTTACCCATCCTGGGCTAGCCTCTTGATATTTATTATTCCATGTCTTCCCGCTTTTTCTGTACATCATTATCATTCATCGTAACTTTTCTCCAGATTTCACGTGGCTTTCACGTGGCTATCACGAGGGGGCAAATCAAACAGCACATTATTATAAACAAATTAAACACGAAACCAATTTTCTATTTATTTTTTAGGTGAAGAGTGCTGACAAAAGCAAGCATAATAACTGAACCCGTCGCACTGAAGGAGAGGGGGGTGGGGGCGGGGGAGGGGGTGAAGGGGTCACGCTTGCGTGATCAACAAAATCTGAGGCAAGGAGTTGTTAGTTTTAGTAAGAGTTTTACGGCACTCGAACTGCATAAGGTCATATGAGCGCCAGAAGGTTAGAGGAAGATACAAGAGAGTAACAAACACAAAAAAGGAGAGGAGATAGAGACGATAGATTTTTTAAAATATAGGAATGAAGGAGCAAACCACACCAGAGCACCCGCCAACCACCCACAAGCAAGGAGTATAAATACATACTATATTTTTGTATCAGTTCAAAGGACACATTTATTCACAACCCTGAATTGTTGGGTTATTGTTGGTGGGTTTTTTTTACGCTTTTAGCTCCACTGAAAGGTGTATGCGCCTTTACAATAATTTCTATGGGGGTAAAAAGTGGTACTTTACGTTGTGATTTCTCAATTTGTAAGAACGCAAGTCATGGGTTTATTTTTTGTAAGTTTTAAAAAGATTTTTAAGGCACTTGCAGCACACACACGTCATATTATTACTGCCTAAGATTATAGTTTCATTTTAGTAGGAATTTCACGGCGCAAGCAACAGATTTCGTTCAGAATAAAAGTGCTGAGGATTAGTGTTAGAAAGAGTTTTAAGGCACTTGCAACACAATTAGGTCAGAATATAAGTGCCGAGGATTGGAGGTGTTATAAGATAGTAACAAATATTTTTAAAAAGAGGAGGAGAGACAAGTACGAGAGAGGTTTGGCAGGGAAGAAGGAGCAGACCCACACCTGAGCTGCACAAGCCAACCATCCACGTGAAACTCTTTCAACCTATATATTGTGATAATATTATTGCTCTGTACAGCTGCGAGGAAGTTAACAAAAAAAGGACCCTAGAATAATATTATTGTTTGTTTGAGTAAAGAGAAGTGCATCGACACAATAACGGTCATTTAGTGCTGGGGAAAAGGCAAGACAAGACAGACAGAAACAACAGAGAGACACTACAGAAGTTGGACATACCAGTGGCGCCCTCCAACCACCCACAGAATAATATTAATAACCTCTTGGATTAAAACACCTCATAATTCATGTATGTATTATTATATCATTATCATAAGTGCGGAGACCGAAGCACTCTAACTGTATTAAGTAAGAAGAGCGCAGCATCTCGCTCTGTGCACACACCCAGAGACCGTAAATACTTATTATATATCATTGCCTGCACCTTTGTGGCAAAGTGGGCGCTCTAAAAATACATTAATTATTATCTGACGCGCGCGCCGCGGGGTCGTTTGGTTTCACCAGAGAGTTTACAGTAATACTTTTTTTTATTACTGTAAACCCTCTCTGGTTTCACCCGCAGCGCTGGCTCGGCCCAGGGCAGGAGATGGTGGTGGTGGTGGTGGA
>NW_004797337.1:1301740-1302911 GCF_000002075.1 Aplysia californica | reverse complement strand
CGACATTTCACCTGCAGTGCGAACGTTCTTATTAAACGACCGGGTATGTTAACCTTTGCACAGCCACGGGAGGCAATCGGCAATGATCGATGATCGATGATAGTCAGACACGCATTTCGTATAGAATCTAGTTATACCCAGTGCACACCACCAATCGAATTCAGTCGAACTGAGTCGAGTCGAGGCCAACAAAATTTTTCTTCATGGTAGATCTAGAGTAAAAGCAAACATTTTGGAACGACACGACCGATTCGACCCTCGAACTTGAAACGCAAAATTAATGCGTTTGATTTTGAAGGTCGCAACAGAATTTATGTCAAATTATGCCAAAATGGTAACTTCTGTCCCTCCCCAAAAAAAAAAAGAAAGAAAGAAAGAAAGAAAGAAAGAAAGAAAGAAAGAAAGAAAGAAAGAAAGAAAGAAAGAAAGAAAGAAATCATCAGGCTGGCCCCAAGTAATTGGATTGATTTCGATTGGTAATGTGCTCTTGGTATCCGACACCCATATATCTTAAACTGTTTGTTTGTTTGAGTAAAGAGAAGCACCTCGACACAATAACGGCCATTTAGTGCTAGGAAAAAAGTAACACTGACAGAACGATTTTTAGAAGAGGTTTTACGGAGCTCGCAACTGCATAAAGTCATATGAGCGCCAGAAGACTAGAGGTGTTACAAGAGAGTAACGAACATAAAAAAAGAAGAAGGGGGGATAAGGACGATAGATGTTTGATAGGAAAGAAGAAGCAAAACACACCAGAGCACCAGCCAACCAACCACTGACAGAAAGAAACAACAGAGAGGGAGAGTAAAGAAGTAGGACCTACCAGTGGCGCCCACCAACTACACACACGCATTATATCTTAAGACTAAGACGGGCGTGATCAGTAAGTGATAAGAGAAGACGGGGTCAGGGAGTGATACTGAAACACCTCAGTGACACAGTGAGATACGGATAGTTTAGTAAGAGTTATACGGCGCACGCAACTGCATAAGGTCATAGAATTTCACGTTAGCTTTAGTTCTAGTTTTAGAGTTTTACGACACCTGCAACACGAATACACTAAATTGTTCGTTTTAGTAAGTGTTTTACGGCACTCGAAACACAATAAGGTCATAAAGTGCCGAATACATCTGGGTCACTTGAGTGCAGAAGACGAAGATTTGTGGGGGGG
>NW_004797337.1:1298438-1300297 GCF_000002075.1 Aplysia californica | reverse complement strand
TGCGGGTGTAACGAGAGAGTAAAGTAAAAAAAAAAAAAAATTTTTTTAATTTGTTAAGTACAGTTGTTCCGACATCCGATCCGCACACTGGAGATAGCTTTGTTAGTTAATGAGACAACTTCCTGGGCCTTCGGCATATTATTTTGTGGTAGGGTGGCCAGTTCCTTTCCACGCCGCCTTTACATCCCCAACTCGAAGTCAGGTACCTATTACTGCTGGGAAGGCAGGAGGGGGCAAAAAAAATCCGTGTCCGAACCGAGGCTCGAACCCGGACTAACGAGAGAGTAACATACACACAAAAGAAGGAGAAGGAGAAGGACGATAGACATTTATCCGGAAAATCGGCACCTCTTTTGCTGAACAGCGCGCGCCACGGCGGCCAGGGCCTTCTCAACAGGAGAACTACAAACCCACAAAACGAAAGCAGGACACTTGTCCATTAAAGGCGTGTTCGAGTTGAGGAGAAGCAACTCAAGTCAATCGAACCAATGGTGTGAGCACGGAGATAACGGATGCGTTAAGTAGGAGTTAATGGGTTTTTTTTTCTGTTTATAGTTTAGTAAGAGTTTTGCGGTATTTGCCACACAAAAAGGTCAAAAAGTGCAGAAGATTAGAGGTGTTACTGGAGAGTAACATACAGAGAAAAGATGGAGGAGGGATAAGGATGACAGAATGGTGTTTGTTTTAGTAAGAGTATTACGACACTTGCAACACAATTAGGTCATATGGTCATCTGGTGCAGGGAAAAAGAAAGACAGACAGACAGACAGAAACAACAGAGGGGAAAATAAAGAAGTAGGACCTAGCAGTGGCGCCCTCCAGCCACCCAGCCAAAGATTAGGTGACACCAGAGAGTAATAAATACAGAAAAGAAGGATGAGCTATAAGGACGATAGATGTTAGATAAGAAAGAAAGAGCAAAAGCACACCACAACGCGCGCCAACCGCCTACACATAAGAGAGAGAGACTTCTATCCAACACCTCTTTAGTTTTAGTCAAGAGTTTTACGGCACTTGCCACATTTTATAAGGTCATAATATAAGTGGCGACGATCAGAGGTGTGACAAGAAAGTAACAAACACAAAAAAGAAGGAGGGGAGATAAAGACGATAGATGTTTGACAGGAAAGAAGGAGCAAACCACACCAGAGTACCCGCCAACCACCCGCTCCAACACCTCTGTACTCTTTCTCCCCTGTCTGTACTACATAACCTTCATTATGTAACTCTATGTCAGTGCGTTCCCGATTAACTACTCCCACAAACAAAACAAAAAACAACGGATCAAAAAATCCGTCTCGATTCAAACATCATCGTTTGCATAAGCCTAAATCCACAGGACGACAACGTTTCCAAACAGGTCTAAATTGAGACAGGACATTGATCATCAGAATGAGGAAGAAAAAAAGATGTTGAGGTTGTTGAACCAACCAACACCACCTCCCCCCCCCACCCCCACCCCGCAGTCGGAACACACTAATTCAAGGAAGTACAACCCCCTTTATCCCCTTTATCGCCCAAACAGAAACCTTGAACACCTCGTAAATGTAGGAGTTTTACACCCCATCGACATGATCTACAAATAATAATAAATTATAAATTACATCTTTACTGATCCCAGGAGGGTAATTTGGTTTACAATGGCAAATATATATACAAACATGAATGCATAATTATAAATGCATTCATACATAAATACATACATATACATAAAATACACAATACTGCACCAAAACAGGACAATTTCACAACCTTGAAATTGCTAGTCGCAACTGTGCAGCGCCCTGGTTTTTTTTTTTTTTGTTTGTTTGTTTTATTTTATTTGCTTGTTTGTTTGTTTGGTTGTTTGTTCGTTTTTT
>NW_004797337.1:1295811-1297518 GCF_000002075.1 Aplysia californica | reverse complement strand
CACACACACACACACACACACACACACACACACACACACACACATACCGCGCGCAAGTACAAACACACACACTCAGAACACACAGATTTTGCCTACTAAGCCAAAGTCACTCCTGTCAATAATAGTTACCACCCCTCTGCACCAAAAAAAAGAAAATTACATTTAAAAACCCCGCATAGACAAAACAGAAGGCGGGTCGCCTGCCACTGTTATGTAAAAAAAAATAATAATACAGCCGAGTCACGTTCTCGTCAGTGTGAACAAAACCGACTTTGCGTCAAGGGCTACCATTTTATTCCACTCCTGGTGGACGCTTTGGATACTTCTTCTTCTTTCGTAAGAGTTTTGCGGCACTAGCAACACAATAAGGCCATATAAGTGCCGAAGAATAGACGTGTTACAAGAGAGTAACATACACAAAAAAAGGAGAGATAAGGACGATAGATGTTTGATAGGAAAGAAGGAGCAAACCACACCAGAGCACCGGCCAACCACCCACCTTAGGTACTTCTGCACTGGCTACCTCAGAATTACAACGTTCTTTCTGACATTTTTTACCCGTTTTGAGTAACTATACAAAGACCATGAGATCAGAAATCAAAATGCTCTATCTGCTCTATCATCAAAAGCATAATGTTTTTTCTTGTAAGAGTTTTACGGCACTTGCAAAACAATAAGGTTATAGAAGTGCCGAAGATTAGAGGTGTTACAAGGGATTAACAAACACAAAAAAGAAGGAGGAGAGACAAGGACGACAGATGTTTGATAGGAAAGAAGGAGCAAACCACACCAGAGCACCCGCCAACCACTCACAAGCATAATAAGATATTTCAGAGTCGTTATCAAGATATTCACATAGAACTGGTGATTTCGAAAAAGCTTGGCACAGGTTGTGAAACTCAAAAAAATTTTCAAGTCAAATTTCTCAAAACTAGGTGTTGAGCAGATAGACAGAACTTTGCAATTGGTCGCTCTTTAGCACAAGGGGGCTATCCTGAAAAAATGCTGTTTTGAGCAAATCGACGGTAAAGTTTTGGCCCCTTGTTCAGTTTCTTCAAAAGACCAAGAGTTTTCTCTATAACCAAACGAATATACACACAAATGAAACAAAACTTCTCCTATAGGTATAGCAATGCCCACTTTTGGCGTAGGTCAAGATTTCTGAAAACACCCAAAATCTGGGTTAGCCCGCTTGTCCTTAAACGCGACCAATTCTGAGGTAGCGTAGTGTTCTCCCTACTTCTTCACTATCAATAGCGAGAACATACCAAACAGGTTAGACCCCCCCTCCCAAAAAAAAATGTTTTAATGACACAGCAAAGTCATAAGTAGTACCAGGTACGTCGGATAGCATCAAAATTCCATTACAGCAAGTTCTCATAATCCTAAGAATTTCGAAGTTGCACGATATATTATAATACAACAGCATTGTTCGAATGTCGAACTTCTCTGGATTTTTTTGATTTTTTTTTATTTTTTTTTGCGACACGAATGTTAATACTTTTGGCTTTTGACAGAACAAAACTGCTGACACCTTTTTTTTCCCAAACCCGGCAAACAAATAGAAGTATTTCCACTACCAATATCAAAATAAGTGGTTATCGAACTATGGCCCACGCGCAAGATCCGGCTTGCGAATTCTTTAGTTTTAGTAAGAGTTTTACGGCACTTGCAACACAATAAGGTCACATATTGCAAAGTCTGTTA
>NW_004797337.1:1294358-1295508 GCF_000002075.1 Aplysia californica | reverse complement strand
AACACAATAAAGTCGTATATGTGCCGAAGATTAGAGGTGTGACAAGAGAGTACCAAATACACAAAAAGGAGAAAAGATAAGGACGATAGATGTTTGATAAGAAAGCAGGAGCAAACCACACTAGAGCATCCACCAACCACCCACACTTACAATTAATCTGGCCCACCACCATAAAGGGAAAAACAAAAACAAACAAAACAAAAAACAAGAAGAAGTATTTGTAGCATGCTCGGGACTTGGTTTTCCAAAGAATTTATTAATCACTTCATTGAACTCTTCAGTTAAAATTCAACGAGCTTTTGTACGCTTCGTTACTTCTAGCAGCTATATATAGTGCGATCAAAAATTCATGGCGCAATTTATCCTCAAATACTTCTTTAACAGCTGAATCAATGTCACTCATACTTCGCAAAACAGTTTGTATCAACTTGTCCTAACTTAATCTTATTTTTCCACAACAATTGAGGCAAGATTTAAAAACTTTCCTTCATAAATTTACATAAAATACTACTAAATCTCTGTCACGCGGAAAATGGGATTGTTCACAGCACTTCCCGCTCCTCACACACATTTTGTATACGCATATGGCCTATGTCGCTGCAAACCAATGGCATTTTTAAATGGGAAGACTTGTTAAAAGAAATTAATTTATAGTGAACACTTTCTTGCACTAAAGGTTCTCAAAGCATACGGTTCGATAAGCCTAGTGTCGCGATTAGAAATTAAAAAGACGGGACTTGCTTTTAATAGCGATATTGTCCCAGCTGTAAACCTTTTAATATTATCTAGAAACCACCAACAAAGATTTTTTTTATTAGTGTTTATTGAGGAATTTTCTATAATAAAGCTAACAAGGGTTTATAAAAATATTGATCTGTTCAGACAAATTGATACAAGTCATTGAGCAAAAACTGGAGACTATGTTTGATAGTATAGGTTGTGAAGCGCAGAGAGCTAGCTGTTGAGCGGGGATTTGCGCTATACAAATGCTATCTATTTATTATTATTATAGTTGAGGCAATATTTGACAATAAGTTGCGCATAGTTATTGTTGTTTTTGTTGTTGTTGGCTTTTTAAAAACTTTATTATTATATAATATATTCAGTGTACATGTATTACAATGAACTAAATATATTATCTCGTTATCCG
>NW_004797337.1:1291420-1292639 GCF_000002075.1 Aplysia californica | reverse complement strand
GCCTACGCCCTAACGTTGTCCTTTGGTATATTTACTTCTTTGTCTTGTTCCGATTATAGTTTTTTTAAAGTTGGTTTGAGAGGGGGCCGGGGGGGTAGGGAGGGGCGTAAAGATGTTTGAGTAAAGAGAAGCACATCGACACAATAACGGTCATTTAGTGCTGAGGAAAAGCCAGACGGACAGACAGAAACAACAGAGCGAAAGTAAATTAGAAAGACCTACGTGTACAAGTGGCGACTTCCAACCACCCGCTGGAGGAAAAGAGAACAGCAAAAGAAAAGGCTTATATTAAAGGGCTCCAAGAAAGATAAAGGGAGGGGAAAGGGGGGGGGGGTAGGAGGACACGCGTACTCAGTGATTCCATCCCACTTTACGTAAGAATCCATTAAGCGGATGGGAAAGAGATAGCACGGATATAAGAAAAAAACGAGGCACTTACCAGCGACATAATCGCCTTTAACAATGACACGTTCGTCCTGATGAAGGATTTTCTGGCCCTTAATTAACAAGCAACCACATGTAATGTATTTATGTAGGTTGCACGCGCGTGCATGGCATGTCCTTGAGTACAATCCGTGATGGGAGCTCGCACGCAATAGCCCCTTTAACAAATGGCCCTGTCCAATGTAGTTCTTTAAATTACGTAAGCAAATAGGGGGGCGTCCATTATTTTGTCCAGCATCCGTTTCGAGTCAAAGGGAAGCACACATTTATTAATTTAAAGGAAAATGGTTTTTACCGACGGGCAACAGAAAAAAAGACAGAAACGTTTTGTTTTCGCAAGACGGTTACTGTACTTGCAACTACACAATTATGCCATAATTATAACGTATATAATATTAGAGGTGCTACAGGAGAGTAACAAACATTTTTTTTAAAAGGAGGAGAAATAAGGATGGTGTGTCTTTTTGATAGGGAAGATCGAGCAAACCACACACGCCAACCATCCACTCACAGACAGAAACAACAGTAGAAGGAATAATGGGGAAGAATGGCCTTTATAAATGTAGGTGTCGTTGCTACCCCGTCGACACAGTTAAGATCATTTAAAAGGAGCAGGCTTCGACCCTGTCTTTTCGTTTTCGTAAGAGTTTTACGGCACTTGCAAAACAATAAGATAATATAAGTGTCGAAGATTAGAGATGTTACACGAGATAACAAATACAAAAAAAGAAAGAAGAGATATAGGGACGATAGACGGTTTTTTGTTTGTTTGGGG
>NW_004797337.1:1288731-1289759 GCF_000002075.1 Aplysia californica | reverse complement strand
ACTCAATAAAGATTCTACCCACATGGAGAGATACTCAATAAAGATTCTACCCACATGGAGAGATACTCAATAAAGATTCCACCCACATGGAGAGATACTCAATAAAGATTCTACCCACATGGAGAGATACTCAATAAAGATTCCACCCACATGGAGAGATACTCATGATAGACACGACAAATAAGGACTGCTGTTCGTTAGTTTTTTTGGGGGTTTTTTAAAGTTTTTACGGAAATTACAACGCAATGAGCCATACAAGTATTGAGGATTAGAGATGTTATTTAAAAGTACCATGCAATCAAAGAGGAGAAGGAGATACACGGACGCTAAATGTTTGATAGAAAAGAAGGAGGAGCAAACCACACCGGAGCACCCGACAACCACCAACAGAGAGAGCTTGTCTGGTCTGTTTGTTTGGGTAACTAGAATGAGAAGTACATCATCGACACCATAACGGTCATTGAAAATTAAATGTAAGGGAAAAATCAAGACAGACAGAAAAAAAACAGAAGGCAATTTAAGAAGTGGGGCCTACGAGTGGCACCCTCCAACCACTGAATGCCCTCCTTCTTGGAAAGACGAAAATTAAACAAAAATGATGTTTAAAAGAAAGAACGAAAAAGAAAAAGAAACCCAAAGGACAGGACAACACGCGAAGAAATAAGACGATCAACCACTCCAAAATCGGGGGTTGCAAATATTCTCCGACGAAGGAACCTTCAGAATCGTGAACAGCAATTAATATTCTCATAGAAAAGTAATCCCGAGTAATTTTTATCGTGTCAGCTTACGTCCTCAAATAGAAAAGGACACAAAACGTGTTGTGTCACTGCCAGTATCAAAGTTCTGTTGATATTAGAATTCATCTGCGTCATGATAGGGGGTAAAAAACCGTTAAAAACGGAGTGCCGAGTTCAAAATCGAGCTCACACACGCACACAGACGCAATGTTAGTTTAACCTGCTTTGTACGCCTACTTTTAGAGAGAGAGGAGAGGGGGGCTGGAGGGGGAGAGGGAGAGGGGGAGA
>NW_004797337.1:1274676-1286689 GCF_000002075.1 Aplysia californica | reverse complement strand
TTTATTCCCCCAACAGTCAGAATACAAATTCGCAGCACTAGTGGTATATACACCAACAACAACAAAAAAAAACACCCAACAACTGAGAACATAAAAGTACAGGTAGGTCGCTTATCCCTCTATTCACCGGGCGTAGTAATTCCAGCCAATCAATAGCACCTGCTTTCATCGACCCAACGGCTCTCACCACTCCGGGACAAGTAGCCTCGGCCGGGCCTTGTCAGAAACTCTGTACGCACGAGCCCTTAAGCCAGGAAGGATGATGTAAGGTGTTCTGTTAAAGAGTGTACATGTCATGCAGATGAATCGATACCATTTACATGTCACACAGGGGACATCGATATCACTTACATGTCACACAGAGGACATCGATACCTTAACTCACTTGAGGACGCGGAGTCTGGTCATTCGACTCGCTTTTAGTTATACAGTTTTAGTGAGTATTAGGGCGCTTGCAATAGAATGAGGTCATATATAACATGTGCCGAAGACTATAGAGGTGTTACAAGAGAGTGACAGACACAAAAAAGAAGGATAGATAAGGACGATAGATGTTTGACAGAAGAGAAGGAACAAACCATACCAGAGCACCCGCCAAACACTCATAGATTATGTAAGGGAGTTCTGATAAGAGCGTCCATGTCACGGAGAGGACACGGATAACTTCACATGTCACAGAGAAGACATCGATACCTTAATTCGTGGAGGACAGGCAGTCTGGACATTCAAATCGCTGTTAGAGACCACTTCTAACGAGAAACATAACTTCTTTAACAATACAATTTTTTTTTAAAAAATATTTGCACCTGGAAAGAAATAGCTGAGGACAGGAAAACATTGAAGAGAATGATATAAAGGTACGAACTATTGTGCTTAAAGAGCAGCCTCAGAAACAACCAGGCTGAGACTGAGAAGCGCCAACAAACGACGAAAGGAAAAAAGCGGCAATACAGAGCTTCCATCCACCTCATTGACATGCAAGCATTGTGCCAGAATCTGTGCTGCAAACATAGGAAAAATTAACCATGAAAGAAGTTGCATGAAGACAACCGTGCGACCATCTTAAGCTAAATTGACCGTCCGCATTATAGACGAAAAGAGCCATACATTCGCCTAAAACGATAATAAAAGGAAGACAACGTAACAAGACGCATACTATGAAATACGCATTGACTTGCGTTTCTGATTTTTGCGTATAATTAATGGTGCAAAATGTGTCGCAACACCGCCTTTTTGATCTTCTCAAAGGACATATTACAATGTTATACGTCCGCTACGTCCTCAAAGATTTAATTGAGCGCAGCAGTTCACGGGAGAATGACATCATCATTCATAGCATCAGCCACCGGCTCTCTGAGACAGGTAATAGGAACGAGGGTGGGATGGGGTGGGGGTGATATGAACGGAATAGTAAGCCAATAATTCATTTCGTTTTGTTTTTTGTTTGTTTGGGGTTGAGGGTTGGTTGGTTTGTTTTGTTTTGGTTTTGTTGTTGTTGTTTTGTTTTTTTTGGGTTTTTTTGCTGTTTTTGTTTTTTGTATGTTTGGGATTGTGGGTTGGTTGTTTGGCTTTTTTTTTCTTTTTTTTTTTTTTTTTTGCTGCTTTTGCATTTTGTTGGGGGTTTTTATTGAAAAGTTAAGGCACTTGCAACGCAACTCGGTCATTGTATACGTTCCGAAGATAAGAGAGGTGTTACCAGAGTGTGAAATGTGAACAAAAGAAGGAGGAAAGATAAGGATGATATATGTCTGATAAGAAAGAAGGAGCAAACTACACCAAAGTACCCGCCGACAGTGATGGTTGAAACCTGCTGAGCAACCAGTATTTGTTTGTGTATGGGGGTGTTTGGGAGGGGAGGTATAGAAATCAGAAACAGTCAGCATGACTGCGGGACAGTCCCGGGGACAGACGGACTGGGAGAAAAGTGGACGAATATTCACACACACACCCACACCCACACCCACACCCACACCCAGAAAAAAAGAGAGAGAGAGAGAGAGAGAGAGAGAGAGAGAGAGAGAGAGAGAGAGTTTTAGTAAGAGATTTACAGCACTTGCAACACAATAGGGTCATATAGATCTAAGTGCCGAAGATTACAGGTATTACAAGAGAGTAACAAACATAAAAAAGAAGGAGGGAGATAGACACGATAGATTTTTTTATAGGAAAGAAGGAGCAAACCACACCAGAGCACCCACCAACCACCCACAGTGAGAGAGAGACAGACAGACAGACATTACATACAGACAGACAGTCAGACTGAAAGACAGACAGACAGGGGGGGGGGGGGGTTACAACAAAGATATCACCCACATTACGTCAGCTTCATGAATGTCATGACCTCACAGCCCTACCACTAATCAAAAATTGAAAAAGATCGAAACAAAGCAGCCAATATTGAGTCCACGAGAAATATCTGAACAAATACTCTAATCTTTGGAATGTACTTTATCATCTTATTGGAAAGGACGAAGAAAAGTTCAATACATCACGCAAGAAATAAGAATACCAGCCAATAAGATTTTCCTTTCCATACCCCAACGAAAACCAATTAGAACATCATCAATAAATTTAATATTCTGCACACGGTTGAGTTTCCATATATATTTTTGGGGGAGGAAAAGTCTCTTTTGTCACTTTACAGAAGACTTCTGACGTTGCACAATGATATCCATCAAAGTAATCACGTCCTTTTTCTCAGCGAATCGAAACTTCTGCCGTGAAAAACAAAAGATAAACAACACACTCTCGATGAAACAAAAGAAATGCAGGCAAAAAAGAAAACGCTTTATGGAATATTCTGAAAGAAGACTGAGAGGGCATTTTTCAGGAAAAGATATCAAGCCGCACAAATAAACTAACGCCGCCCGCATTAACACTGCTCCATTGAAGCACAAATGCTGACGACACTAAAACATGAAATGAAAATAAATATGCCGACACGCGCACACACACATACACACACACACAAAAAGGCAGACACAGCATATTAAAAACATCCCCCTGTCTTAGACAACCACTTTTTTCCTCGACAATGGATGGCTATTTATCTTGAACAATTTCAACTTCAGTTGACATTCCATTCAGCAACAGACATAACAAACACTAAAACACGACACACTTCGACTGCTCAGTGTAAGTAAGACTCCATTATAATACTTTACTTTTCAAAAATGGCGTATGGCCGAATCTTCCACTAAGCAGAGGACTCGTAATTGTGAGATTGCGGGTTCGGGGGTTCGAGCCTCAGCTCCGTTCGACGCTGTGTCCTTGGGAAAGGCACTTAACACAAATTTCCCACTTGGCTCTGTCCTTTTGGAGATGGACGTTAAACTCGGAGGTCCTACCTCTTAAATAACCTTTTAACAGTGTTGATAGTGGCGTTAAACCTAAACCATATTTTCACCATTAACACTTTGCCACCTCATCTCGCCGACTGGAATGTTTACCACCCAGTTTCTTTGGATTTTCCCCAGAATGAGGTTGAGGTGGCAAACTGTTAAGCATTTGACTTCCTCTCCCCCTCTTACCTTGGTGCAGAAGGGGCATGTGGTCTTGCTGAAGACGACCACAGCGTTGCTGGCAATCAGCTGCTGCACCTCCGGCTTCACGTCGTCCCCGATGGGCGGCATGGCTGACGTGCTGTGGAACTTTCTGGGACTCTTGCTGGGTCCTGCCTGGGCTCCTCCGGACAAATACGAAAGCCCGGAGCCGAGACTGAGCTTGGGTTTGTGGGGAGAGACCGCCGCCGCTGCTGTCGAAAGAGCACGGGGGTTCTGGGAAGACGTTCTAGTCGGACTGCTGCTGCCTGTGTTTGTTGGCGCTGGTCTTCCGAAGCTAACTTTTCTACTGCTGGGACCTACCGCATCCAACTGGAAGAGATCAAAATTATAACGTATTTATAAGCCATATAACAACAAAAATGACCGACTTCAGTTTGATTTTCATTGTTACAGCTCAACTCAAGTAGGCTAATTTAGAAGATAGACCTCTGTACCAAGGTTTATCTCCCATTCCACTTGTCAGAAAGGCATAAAATTTAAAATTCAAGATACAGTCAACCCTGCTCTAACAGCCCCCTTTATAAGACAATCATCTGTATAAACGGCCACTTCCCATTTCTTACTTTGTAAATTTTTTTGCATTACTGCAACACTGTGTAAAACGTCCACCTGTATTTTACGGACACTTTTCTTCCTCTCGACAATGAGTGGAAGTCCTAGACAGTTTCGACTGTACTTCTAAATAAAAATTGTAAGCATTGAGACAATTAACCCTCATAGACTAGAATCTAGTTCCCAGAGAACTAAGGAATATATATGGACAGGAGTCTGGATTCTGTTATATATCTTATTAGATCACCAATAGAACATCCACTACAAAACGCGTTTAAGAACTTTTTCTTTAATTAGAAAGACTTTGACGGCACTTACAACACAATTTGGTCATATGACAACGCTGAAGATTAGGTGTGTTACTAGAGAGTAACATAAACAGAAAAGCAGGAAGAAGAAGGTGGAAAAAAAGGACAATGTTTGATAGGAGGAAAGAAGGGGCAAACCACACCAGAGCACCCACCAACCACCCATAGGTTTTAGTTTCAGTACAGGTTTTACGGCGCTCGCAACTGCATAAGGTCATATGAGCGTCAGAAGATTAGAGATGTTACAAGAGAGTAAGAACAAACATAAAAAAGAAGAAGGGGAGAAAAGGACGATAGATGTTTGAAGAAACAAACCACACCAGAGCACCCGCCAACCACCAACACTCATAAGGTTTTAAAATTTACAAAATACATGTATAAAAATAAAAGGGAAAAAAATACAGATATTAATAAGTTTGGAGGGCTGAATTTTTTTAAAATCACATCCGTACAATTATGGTCATTTAGGCTCAGAAAAACCCAAGGCAGACAGAGGAACACATAGCTAGAGAGAGAAAGAAAGTATAGAAGACCTACCAGTGGTACCCTCCAGACTCCCACCACTAATTTACAGGCACAAAGGACAAGTCAACAAAGACAACATAACTGGACGTGACAATGAGAGAGACAAAACAACAGCAGCAAACTCAAAGAAGATTATAACAAAAAGATCAAAGTCAAGAGCTGTGAGTTTTTTGTGCAGAGTCGACGCAACAATGATCACAGTTCAGTTCGTCAGAACAGTCTCAGTTTAGGATTAAAAACTATCCATTTCTTTATATATATATAAATATGTGTGTACAAGGACATACGGGTGGGCACTATAGTCTCCCATATCTTGAACGAATATATTCAGAAAAGAACACAATTATCTTACAAAAATAAAATTGAATCTTATGTTTCTCAAAACTACTTAAAGAACAGTTTATTTTACTGGAATTTAAGAACTACATTAAGCAAAAGGCAGCCATTGCTGAACAATTTGAACAAGACAATAATCATCGATCCCAAAAAATGATGGATTCTTTAAAAAGGGAGGAAATAGAGAAGCTTAAAAAAGGAAGAAAGTTTTTGACTAATTCACCAAGAATACGAAAATTTTAGATTTTAGCCTTCTAAATGACACTAACCCATTTTTTTTTTCATCTTCTACCTTAGTCGACATGAGTCCCACGTTGTTTAATTTTTTGTCATTGAAAATTTAAAGAGAAAAAGCAAACCACACTGGTCCACGTTGCAAACATGATCTGGAGAACCATGGTGATGGGCATTATAACAACACATCACATATATATCAGAGTGACATCTAACTGCCAGAAAAACCTTTCATGGTCAAAGAAATGACTTGACAAGCTAAAGAAAGCTGAAACCCACACATCACCATCCTTTACCCACTTTTAATGTAACTGAAGACAATAATTGTGTCCAACTTTACGAATGATAAAACAGATAGCCTTGCCATCACTAAACTTCAAGAGAAAAAAATGCAAGGTCCTAGCACCAAGCAAAAACTAATGAACTCTACATATGATAATATAATTGTGACGCACAAGAAGTTTTACAGAAAAATAGTGAGGCTGAGTGAAGATTTATGATATAGTATTTATGAGGACCACTTCACTTAAACACAGATGAAACAATTGTGGTGCTCTCATGGACTGATTTCTTTGACAAATCACTGTCTCTCTAAGAGAGGAAAAAAACAACTTGACTTTAAACTGTATTAAAAATTCAGTGCAGAGAGACAAAAAAAGAAGTGAGAAAAAGTACGAATCCATATAAGACTGCTCAGATCTGACAAACAAATCTGAATATTTTTAGGTGTATAAATTACAGTTAAAGGCACCCAAAGATAACCTTTTTTTTTTTTTTTTACAATTTATGAGCCACACAAAAGTGACAATGATCTTCCGACCTGAAAGAATGATGATATCACAAATTATTGACCCTGCACCGTGAGGAAAGAGGAAATGATCAATGAAATTACCACGGAAATCTGTAAAAGAAGATGCCGACGAAGGAGACGGATCTGGTTTCCGATGACCATGCCTTAAACCGCTAGGGCTAGCCCTCACAGGGCACTCCACAGGGCAGTTGCAGGAAGAGAGGCAGACCTTAGGAAACCTGGGGGTGGGACAGTGGAAAGATAGAGAGGAGTCAAAGTGAGGAGACAGTTGAGTAACGTTGCAGAGGGAGTGAATGATCCAGCGTGAAGGTTTGAAGTTCAGGTCAGAAAGGGGTGTGAACAATCCAGGGTAAGGTTGGGTTGGGTTAAGAAATAGATTTCTACCTCTAACATGACAGCTTTGCAGGGTCAAGCCAGAAAAAGAATCTCACATGGCGTAAGTCAGTGTTTTGACAAAACCTTCAAAGCATGGCTGAAAATTATGACCACCAGTAAATGGGCGAAAAAGCCATTATGGACTACAAACTGAGGTCTGTTATCAGGTTGAAAAAGCCAACCAGCATCTCAGCAGTTGGAGGATCCATTGCCCTTTTTTACACACGTCTCAAGACTCCAGAGAAAAAATATATAGATAAGTCACAATTTTTTTTTTATAAGGTTTTTCCTTTATTGCGTTCTTTAAAAATCAAACATTCTTTTCCGCATTCTTTCACTCAGTCAAGTCCTGTACTATGTAAGGTCAACAAAATGTTACAATGACAAGAGACGGACTTTTAACTTTGAATTTCAATTTTCTCCATTTTCTTAAAACGTGACTTATCTGGTTTTAAGACATGCAGCAGCTCGCCTGTCCTCTCAAAGATCAACTCTAAAGTGTTATTTTTAGCAAAATGCAAGCCTCTGAAACAGCCTGTAAGTTCAACAAAACATCAGAGGAAAAGGTACGAGTCTATTCGCAAAGGAGTGTATGCTTGTTATTAATGTTAGTACATTTGTGCTTACAGAGTATTATTAGTGAGGCATTGAGTGAGAGAAAAATCACCTCAGTCGCTAAAGTACAGAAAGAGAGTTTGCCATGCTGAACTGGACATGGAGAAACAGCAGTTGTCAGAACAGTAAAGTGTTATACTTGTGCATGAGCATTTGTTTTCACAAGTGGAATAAATTTTGCATATATATACCAACAATATAAACGACGAATTTCTATCTTACTCTCCCAAACCAAATGTGAAGCAGCGTGGTGGAATCAGGCACTCGTCAATTTCTGGGCATGTATGTAGAGTTATTGGTATCATTTTAAAGCTTGTTCACCTGTCTTTCTTTGGATGAAAAAATATCCATTTATCTTGAATACAAGTCGATATATTTTCAATTGAGGGAGGTGGGGGTCACCTGTTTTCAAAGGTAAAATTAGAGAAAATGGTCGCCAAAGATTAGTTATTTCCTTAGCTTAAGAGTTAGTAGTAACTGAAAATTTACATTTTTTGTGCCTTTAATCAACGTTTTTCAGAAAAATCCACACAGAAATGAGTTTGTTTATGAGCATGAAAGGTGTTGAGCCAAAGACCATAAATTTAATAAATATTTACAAACCTGTGGAAAAATGCAGGTTTCTTCACTTTGATTATTTTGATGAGAGCCTGATACCACCACGCCTCATAAATAGATGTGATGATCTGTTTTACACAACCCTGCCAGTACGTCTTCTTATATATATATATATAGGAGTGTGTGTGTGCGAGAGAATACAAATAGGGGTTGTAGTCGTGGGGTGGAGTTGCACACATTGCACCTACTGGGGCACACACATATCTTTGTACTTACTGGAACTTTTACCAAGCTCCATAACATAGAAAACTTCAAACTACTCTAAAGCTGTAAAACAAAGCTTATTATGCTATACTATACTAGAATCACACTAAAGTAGCCTACTTTGAAAGGGACTCAAAATAATTAATCTTTTACAATAAAACCTATTGAATTGATTCCTTCAATATCATGATCTGATGACAGATGTAGACAATATTACAGCATTATTATCATTAAATAAAAAGTAGATTTGCTTCGGCCCATATATCAAAGTCTCAATATCTTGCCTGAACATCAAGGAACTACGAACCCTGAACTCAGATGCCAGGTGCAATTACTATTTTACAGCAAACTTGTTCAGTCATTCAGAGTGTGAAACAAAGATATTAAAATATTTCATCAAAAGTACAAAAGGGAAGTCCAAATTAGGTCCCAGTTCACTTATAAGACTCTGAGGCTTGTCATGTGGGTCGTGGTTCACAATGTTAGTGAAAAAAGTTTGCCTTTGAAAGATAAGCTAACTAAACAGCATGCCTGACATTCAATTCACTGACAATGCGAACACATACGTCATATGAATCCGTATATTAACTCTGTATCATCAACACTTGCGTAAGTAATTTAGGATGACAATAGGTGAAGGCAAAACTTGCGTAAAAGTAATTCATCATGACAATAGGCGAAGGCAGCCTTATGTTATCTCAACTTTTCAAAACTATCAATACTATCACAAGTGACACATGATCCAACAATTTATTAGAAAACTTCTTCCATTGCCATTGCCAACACACCCTTTAATCTGGAGTGCACAAAAAGCACTTACTGACCTTACATCATTCATGGTTTTAAAAAGAGATGACAGTCATGGAGCAACAAAGAGGACATGACACACATACCACGGTACTCAATAGGCATTTTCTCCCTTTAAGTTTTAAAACTGAGATGGTGTACAGTAACACAAAGGCTGAGACTGCATACAGACAGCAATACATCACGCATGCATATCTTATCAAAGCACTCGACTTTTTTAGATTTTTTTTTTTTAAGTGTTATCTCTAAAACTGAAGGTCACTGATAAGCTATATCACAATGTCACCAGCCCAACTCTGCTACAGATGCTGCATCATTCTGCTCGCAGTTACACACAAAAATAGCAAATTAAAATCAAGGCATCCTCTGCTCATCAAGACACAAAAATGTTTTGCGATAATTTGACACATAAAATCACAACCACAAACCATCTCTAGACTAGTAGACATGTCCAGATATAATATTTCAGTTCCAGTACAGTACTTGTCTGACTTTCCTTCCCCTTCCAAGACCAACTCGTCAGGTGATTAACCCATCGTAGAAATCAAACTAGCAACTTACAACTGTTTCCATATATTTTCCCCTCAGTTAAAGGGGGCACTTTTTAAAATTTACTTGAATAGATGAACTGACTACGGTACTAATAATTCAGGAATCTAGGAAAACAATATTCTCTCGATGTTATAATATAGTTTAATAAAATGTTCCTTTTCCAGGACCTCCCAATTTCAAGATCAGAATTTCAAACTGTTCAAAAAGAAAGAGGACCCACAGCCAAACAAATCTAGGAGGAAAAGGAAACAAACTCAACAGTACTGACTGACAATAGTAAAACTAAAAAATAATCAAATGTGAAGCATGCTGACAAATCGAAATGAGTTACTTCTCAAATTTTGTCCCTGTGGAAACATATAAATGTCAAATTTATAGCTGCTTTGAGTCTGTACATTTTTATAAAAGTATGAAATAAAAGAATGCTAAACTTGAACAAAATGTCCAGTTTAAAATCTGTTATTATAAAACTCGACCACTGTGTCAATTACAGCTGCTCCATTCGCAAATTGCAAGAAGTAAAGTAAATTTTGTCAGCACACCTCACTAAATTATAATGATGCTCAGAAGACAATAATTTTATCAAATTTCATAAAGATCTATAGATATCTCTACTAACTACTTCTACCCACAAAAACACGAACAAATTGACAAGATCTTTTGCAGCTAGTCTCATGTTGAATGAGGGCTTTCATAGCCTGAAATTATTCCCAGAGTCATCTCATTAGATTCACTGTACTTGGTATTTGTAGAGAACCAATGTGTTTTATTTTTTATTAAAACTCTTTGAGCCCAACTGGATGGTGGGAGCTTAGTAATGACCCTGTTCCCATTCATACGCTGGGAGTGGGAGGGTCCGATCTAGTAGTGACCACTGTTTAATTTCATACAATGAAAGGTTTTGCTTGTTATTCTATACTGTAACTATTTTCGATCCAAGGCCAAGGTCTATAATAAGTTATGACCAAGGCGTTGTTTCCTTTATTTCAAGGCAAATTCAGATTGTAGTGCTTTTTAGGAGTGATTTTTTGAATTTCCACGTTGTTTACATCTTGTTATTTAAAAAAGTGGGCGTCGGCCATAAACAGCTGGTAGGCATTTAACAGACTAGGCGAGGCATCTTTGGTTGCTAGAAGTAATTCAACATGAAGAATTGAGTAGCTACTGATTCTCAGATGACAGTGAGAAGTCTGCCTTGAGTGGTGAGAGTGACAGCACAATGTTTGTAAGTGTCTCACCCGGGGTGAGAGGTAGATCGTTTTTCTATTCTCACCCCGGATGAGAATAGCCACTTCCACAACCTAACAGTCAGCGAAACATCAAATTATGGTAAAATTCAGGGGGGCATGCCCCCCGGAACCCCCTCCCTCCATAATTTTATTAGCCCCCCTAAAATCCCCCTACTCCTACTCTTGACTTTAACGAACGAAACTACACAATTGCCCAAATCATCTATTACACTGCTCACTGTGTTTTAAAAACATCGCAGTCATTATAAAATTTAATGACAAATTTCTTTATTTCGATGCCATGCAATTCAACAGTTCATTATTTTGTTGGTAAAGGCCCTAGTCTAGATCTAGCTAGATCTAGATCTAGATCTAGATTTTCTAGACTCTAGATTCTAGCAGTAGACATTATTATAACAATATAATAATTATTGAGATTGAAAGGCTCCCTCAACGTGTATGCGGGAACCCAGAAAAACCAAGGGGATGAGAGCTCAAAAGAAGCCACAAAAACCTTTGGCTGGACCCAAGACGACGAGATAGTAGGTCCTGTCGGCCACAGATTAGAAATAAGACAAACTGAAACTGAACTATGAATGCGCGCCTTTTCAGTTCAATCATTCATTCACTGTTGAATGTTAGCACATGAGTATGAGTGAATACACGAACGAAAGCTCCATGATCTCAATTTTCATTAATTGGATTCACAAACCCTGATTATTACTGTGTCTTAACTAACTTACTTCAGGAGACGAGCGACGTTTCATGCATTCAACACTCTTGGAACTATTCCATAATGAAAGCTGAATCACTTTGTGCTTGTTACCATGCCGCCTTAAAAACTTTTCCAGGGTCGTGTGACCGTGGTTCGCGAAAGGAAGATTCTACGAGTTCAGCTATTTATACTGTCTGTGTGCGCTTAGCCAATTCTCCGAACCAGAACGATCCCGAATCCGTTTAGGTTTCTGTCTGGTTCGTTGGCCTACGCACTGGGCTACGCACGCAGTGGAAAAAAAAAATACGGATGTCGGGAACAGGGGATAGTCTTCCTTGCTAGGCCTAGTAGAGGTATAAATTAACCGTTTGCTTCGTCATTGTGAACATGCGTCTTCGAGTTTATTCGTCATTTAAGATAAAAGATAAAGGCAACTTGCATTTGCAATGGGAATAGATATATTATGTGATTCAAGTTACACCCCGGGTTATAAAACGGGAATGAACTGCATTATGAGAATCTCTTTCACGTTATGTGAATCTCTCTCTCTCTCTCTCTCTCTCTCTCTA
>NW_004797337.1:1269339-1271839 GCF_000002075.1 Aplysia californica | reverse complement strand
TTGTTTTCTTTTTTTTTTAATTAGGAGATTTCTGCTCCTTTGTTTATTTTAAAATCTGCTTTCTATTCTGTTATTCGGGTCCATGGTATCTATTAAATCTTAACATGCCCATTGCCGAACAGAGAGACAGACAGACAGACAGACAGACAGACAGACAGACAGACATACATACAGACAGACAGACAGACAGACAGACAGACAGACAGACAGACAGACAGACAGACAGATAGATAGATAGACAGATAGATAGATGCGGCTTCGAAGAAACATGCAGATTATTTTCTTGGGGGAGGGGAGGGGGCATTAAGACTAAAGACCGTGTATAGTGTATAAGACAGATAGTAGAGAATCTTTGGTAAGACCCTAGACGGATCCGTCTTGGGTAAGACGACCGATTTCTCCCCAGATAATAATAGCCTATGACGTCATCTGCACGGACAAACAGGTGGTCAAGGAAACGACCAGACGAAAAAAAGGTCTGGTTTTTGGCAAGTGTTTTATGGCAATTGCAACTCAATTTGGTTATATTTAAGCCTATTATTAAGTGCAAAAATTAGAGGTGTTACTAAAGAGTAACAAACAAACAAACACACACACACACACACACACACACACACACACACACACACACACACACACACACACACACACTCACTCACTCACTCACACACACACACACGCAAAAGAAAAAGGAAAGATAAAGACGACAGGTGTTTTACAGGAAGGAAGGAAGGAGCAAACCCAAGGACCTTGACCTCCTTGAGCAAACCACATCAGAGCACACGCCAACCAACCACCGGATAAAGCTCGAATCAAATCGAATTGTTTGTAAGTAATTTTAAATACAGTTAGACTAAGTAACATGGAGGAACATAAAGGGTTAAAATACAAAATAACACGCCCCCCCACAAAAACAAACAAAC
Source organism: Aplysia californica (assembly GCF_000002075.1). NCBI lineage: Eukaryota > Metazoa > Mollusca > Gastropoda > Aplysiida > Aplysiidae > Aplysia > Aplysia californica. Next base: position 1,270,916 of record NW_004797337.1, on the reverse strand, counting down.
AAAAAACAACAACAAACAAACAAACGAACAAACAATCCCCTCCCCCAACAAATCAGACTGAATACCGATAGATATATATCTACATACTTTATGTACTTTGTAAGAAATCAACAAGTAACGTCGAGGAAGACAAACGTTTTTGTTTTTCTTTTAATACTAGAAGCCAACAAGTAAAAATTTTAAAAACGTCCAACAAATAGAGAGGACCCTCAAGCAAAACATTAATATTGCGAGTATAGATCAGAGAGGGTTTACAGTAATAAACTCTCTGGTATAGATCTAAGGACGACACTTGCATCTTGAAGACGGAGTGGGCAAAAAGGTTCTTTCACGACGCGGTGGAATCAGGCGCTCATCAGTTTTTTGGGCATTTTGAGTTATTGGTATCCTCTGAAGAAAGGGAAAGTTGATTTATCTTGCCTAAAATTTAAGATATTTGCGTTTGAAGGAAGTGGGGTCGACTGGTTTTAGTGGTGAAATTAGCGAGAAAATGACCGCCGAAGTTTGGTAAGTCCAAAAGCACAAAAGAGTCTTTTCAAACTGAAAAATGACATATTTTGTGCCGTTAATCAATGTGTTTCAATAAAATTCAAATGGGACTGTGTTTTTATATGGACCTAAAACACGTTAGGCCAAAAAATACAAAATTGATACAAATTTCCAAAGTAGCGGAAAAGACCCGTTTCTCCGATTTCGTTATTTTGACGAGCGGCTGATTTCACCACGCTGCCTCACGGCCCTGATGTGTAGGTTATATAATAATCAATGTACAAGGCTTGCTAACAAAGTAATTCCTACCTTGTTGTAATGGAAAAAGCTGGACTTCCTCTGGCGAGGCGTCTGTGCTTTGGCCTGCTGATCCTGCATCTTCTCTTTCCCCTCGGGCTTCGCAAAGCGACGCATGGTTCTGATTATCATCTTGGGGATTCGGGTTCATCTGTAGTGTATTGAATCGATAATATCGTTATAATAATATAGTGGAAATCGAGGCTTTTTCTCTCTTATTTTTTGTTTTGTTTTTGCTTTTTCGTTTTGTTTTTCTTTGTGCTTATTTTGTTTTTGTATTTTTTTTTAGTTCATTATTGGGCTTGATGATACACCGGGGCATTGGTGCTCAACGATGCAAACGGATTTTATTGAAAGCTCTTCTTATATTATTAGTGAATTCGAGAACGCGTAAACGTGAGGCAGGCTGCATTTTGCTATATAATACGTAATTTTGTTTTTGTTTTTTTCAGTCTTGTGATGAAAAGATAACAAAGCATACACACAATTGGTGGCAAAGATATACATGGGCTGCAAAATATCACGAGTGATGGAAGAAGAAAGTAAGAATTGAAAAAAAATTTACATCATCCGCAGAGAGGCAGTGGAAGCGAGGGGGTATGCGAGAAAGGGAGAGGGAGAGGGAGGGAGAGAGAGAGGGGAAGAGAGAGAGAGAGAGAGAGAGAGAGAGAGAGAATAGAGAGAGAGAGAAGAGAGAGAGATTGTGTGTGTGTATGAGTGTGTGTGTGAGTGTGTGTGTGTTGTGGGTGTATGAGTGTGTGTATGTGTGTATGTGTGTGTGTGAGAGGGAG
>NW_004797337.1:1266128-1267904 GCF_000002075.1 Aplysia californica | reverse complement strand
GCTCTGCGCCCCCACCCCTTTCTCCTGCCCCCGACTACTGCAATAATAAAAAAAGAAAAAATACAATACACCTTAAAAAAGGGTAAGTGTTTTTACTCCCACATCGACACAGTTTAGATCATTTAATTTAGGAGATGGCCTTCAACCAAGCCTGTCAGGGTCAACCCGGGTTGAAGGGATACAGCATCCAAAAAGAAAGACCAATACTCAATATTATAAGATTTCCCCGTATTCGGGAAACAATACACGCCACGCCCTATAGTATTAGAAACAGTCACGGCAGATCTAGTTAAAACAATGAATATGATTAACGAAGATGTTGATGCTATTGGTAAATTAATATGCGGATGAAAAGATTTTTAAAAAAATGATGGGATAAAAAAATAACCCCCCCAAAAACCCAAACAAAAAAAACAAACAAACAAAAACAAAAAGAAAAAGAAAACACAACAAAACATGCAGACCAAGCCTGTGTTTGGGGGATATTGGCCTCCATCCAGCTGCTTAGGTTTGGAGCTTTCTTTGAATTTAGAACACCATTGTCGTCAATTTAAGTTCCAGATCTATAAGAAACAGACTCCAGCGATGGCCAGCCATTTATTTCTTTCACTCAGATGCTCTTAAAACCCCCCACAAAACAACAACAACAATACAAAAAAAAAAAACAACAACACCAAACCAGCCCCCCCAAAACAAACAAACAAACAAACAACAACAACAAAAAACAAACAAAACAACCCGAAGCACCCCTCCCCCCCCCAAAAAAAAAGCCAAAACAAAACAACCAAACCAACAACATCAAAACAAAATTAAACAAAAAAACAAAACAAACCACCCTCCAAAATATTTTTCGTGCTGGTCTTTCACCGTAACCGATCAGTTCCGATTTTCCAAATAAGTAACTGTGGGTCTACCACGAGGATACTGGAACCAAAGATTCTCTACTACACGATCTTTGCTGGAACTACCGGGTAACGATTTGTTTTGGGATGCCTTGGTCTACCCCCTGCCCCATACATTTGGCTTCCATTTCCCCAGGATTTGATACCCCTGCAAAAGCTTGGCGTTCGTTATAACATCACTCAAACAATACCAACGATCTGCAGCTGTATATTATATGAAAACGCTCAAGGCGTTATGCATTATGCACTTCTCCGCATCCTCCCACCCATTAAAACAAATCTCTTTAGTATTTGGGAAAGAGTTTTGTATGGCACTAATTTCAACACTATTAGATCATGTAAGTGCCGAAGATTAGAGGTACTCTTCGAAAGTAACATACAAATAAAAGGGAAAAGAGATAATTTTAAAGATTTTAAAAGGAAAGAAGGAGCAAAATTAACAAAAAATACTCCAGATTTTTTTAAAAGCTACAACAAAACAAAAACAAAACACAAAACTAAACGAAACAAAAACAAACACGCACGGGCGCTCTCAAGACTTCGACTCACTAGCTGTCACTCATTACTACAACTGGACATTACCACTCTGCTCCAGAGTCCTCAGATCGCTAATGGGAAACATATCGATTGGAAAGTGTGAGGGATTCTCTTCATCGCTTCCTTGAGAAGTGACGCGAGACCGAAGAGAGAGGTATAATAAATAAACGCGAGACACAAGTAGGCTATAGCAATGTACTTTAACGCACTTGGACTTGGACTGTGAGAGAAATCTGTTTACTTTTACTTAAACCATTTGGTTTGTAATTGGCGTGAGTGTTTATTTACACGGAAGATACCTGGTGTCAGAGTTACTATGAATGTCTCTCTCTCCCCC
>NW_004797337.1:1250338-1264893 GCF_000002075.1 Aplysia californica | reverse complement strand
ACACACAGACACGCACGCACGCACGCACGCAGGCACACACGCACACACGCACGCACGCACGCACGCACACACACTCAAACACACACTTGCAAACCTACTCAATTGTAATCGTCATTATAGTACAAGTGGGTGATTTAAAAAATTGTATAATGTTATTATGAACCCGGCCGCGCTTGACACACGAAGGGTCTGCCTTTGGAGAACACGTCCCTTGTTTTTTTTTCATATCTTTGTAAATTATTGTTAAAGAAAAGGGGAAGGCAAGAGATGCTCCTTCGCTTGTTCATGAAGATGTTCGTGTCCATTATATAGTCTAGTGCTTTTGAAAATAAATTCTAAGCTTCAGACGTATTTAAACGAATTAAATTATTGATCCCAATGAAATCCTTTCCGGAATAGTAACCGGAACTCTTCAATTCCAATGACTACTAAAATGTTAAACGCGAGAGGGCGCTAGATTGTTTTCTGTAGCAACAATGGCGGGCGTTGGAAGTATACCACTCCAAAGTCGTTTCAGTAGTATCGGAAGCATGAGATAGTGTGTCTATAAAGGTATTTTAGAGTTTCTGCTCCCACTATAGAGAGCATACGTTCCTGAGACAAGTAAAAAACCTCACAAAAAACAATCAGTCGAAATGGCTCCACGGGGAGGAAAACGGGAAAATGTCCTGGAAGCAGACATCAGCTTTGATTTGCAAAGACTTTTTGATCCCTATAATTTTGATCATATTCCAGTGGATCAACGCCTCTCCCTTTTTAAGCAAAGGGACTTACCTCATGTTAGACATTACAAAGCCGCTGTAAAGATATTTGGTGGCCCACATCGCAGAACAAGGGCCATTGTTGCCCCACCTATGGAAACTCCGCTAAAACATCGTCTCGGTGTTTATCACAATGTATTTCAACCCCCTGGACCACCAGCTCTGAATGGGCCCCTGAGACCACAGCCTGAACCAGTGAAAGAACCCACAACAGAAGAAAAAGCTTTGATGGTGGAAGAAGAAAAAGTTTCAAAATACAAGAGTTGGATAAATGAAAGAAAAAAACTGCGGGGTGATTTAGATAATCTTGGCTTGAATGAAAATTTCTTGGCGCGCAAACCTGATAAAACAGAACTAGAGAAAAGAGTGCAAGCAAAGTATCGCAGAGATCGTTTGTGGAAGCCAGAATCACCTCCACCCCCTGAAGTTCCCCCTGAACCAACTCCACTTCCTGATGTGCCATCTGTTACTGTTCCACCACCCAATGGCTTGCAGATCCTTGATAAATTTCTGGTTCTTAATCGCATGAGACTCATGGACCTCTTCAGATTGGCTGACAAAGATAAAAGTTGGACTGTTTCACGAGCAGAATTTTTAAGTGCAGTGTCACAGGTAAGGTTTTAGAGAATCATATTTTACCTTTGAATAATTTGTGTAAAATTAGGCTTGTCGTAGTCTAGGGTATGGTGCTTGTTTCTCATTCAATAATAGTTTCAAGTTCAAAACCTGACAGTGACGAATAATTTCCTTCTTTGAAATTTTCTCTTCTCTTCCTCTTTCCCCTTTTTTTGTCATGTTCTGTCACCAGTTTTCATCTCCGCATTAAATGGATCGATGTATTTCCAAGAAAGCAAGAGCTAGAGAGATCCATAAAAACATTTATTCTTACCAACTGCAGTTACTAAAGGTTATTAAACTAACAGTGCTACAAATGAAATAGAGAGAGAGAAACGCACACACTCACACTCACAGAAAAAGAGAGAGAGAGGAGAGAGAGAGAGAGAGAGAGAGAGAGATTGTTTTTGGAGCGGAGGTGTTTCAGCATGTAATAAATATATTATGTCCATTGTTCTTGTCATGTATATTCACATTTTACAAGTGCACATGACCTTGTAACGCTTTGTACTGTGAACGACCAACAAATATATTTGTGCCAGATGAATGAAGAATGTCATTGCCATTGTCATGTTAATATTTGAGGCTGTCAATCATTCACTTCCGCAAATAATTATATGAACTTCAATAAGATGTAAATTATTGATATATTGATTATATTAAACTAATGTTTCAATTTTTATTTTATTTTGTCTTGTACAGTCTGAAATCCCTCTAACTGAGTCTGAGGTTGATGACATCATTATCACTCTTGATTCAAATTTGGATGACGAGCTGGATTACCAAGAAATCAACAAGGGTCTTACTCAATGGAGAAAGAACAGAAGAGAGTTAAAGAGACAGGGCCTTGCATCTGAATCTCCTGTTCTAGGGTTTGAAGGTAATAACCAAAGCCTTGTAAGTTAGTGAGGCAAAGACAGTTATTAAGTCTTTTAGTTTTAGTAAGACTTTTACAGCACTTGCAATACAATTAGGTTGTATAATGCTTAGATAAATTAATAACAGCAAGTTTTGCTAATGCTCTAAAAGATACTTCTATTTATAAACATACTGCAGTCGACTATGGATGAGTTGATGTCGTTGATGGGTAAAAAAGAGATAAACTCATCCAAAAATCAATTTGATCGTTGGTACCTGTAAAGAAGAAGAGGTGCTGGGTCCTGAGAAAAAGATCAGCTTACCGAAGATCGACTCGAATGAGTTCAAAACAAGCTGAGTTGACTGTATTTCCCCTTTAAATCACCACCTGCTGATTGTCTGAGTTGTATGTTCCATATTGAACTAATGTAAATTTGCCTGGCAAAACCACCTCCAAACTGGCAGCCAGATATACACACTAATTGCAGTGCACAGCACTCATCCGGCAGCTGCTCAATTATTTTTTTATCCCACACACGACTTTGCGAGTTAAAGCTTGTCTCCGATTTGCTCTCTCCCCGCCCATTCCAGCCCCTGCCCTTGTCTTGTTTGTTTCAGGCGCCATGCATTTGATAAATAACCTCTGATCCAGCAGTCATGTGATTTTTAAATTGAATTTGTATTCACACTCTTATAACACACACACTCACACATACACACACACACACACACACACACACACACACCACACACACACACACACACACACACACACAAACACACACTCACACACTCACACACACACACACACACACACACACACACACACACACACACACACACACACACACACACACACACACACACAAATGTATAGAGAGAGTGAATGAGAATGAAACAGACAGAAAGAGAGACTGGGAGAAAAAGGGAGAGAGAGAGAGAGAGGGAGAGAGAGAGAGAAAGAAAGAAAGATATATATATATATATAAATATATCTATCTCTCTCTTTCTTTCTTTCTATATATATAAACATTTATAATTCATCAACAAAAAGACACTTTTCAAACACATCACTCAGCAGAATAATTTTCCTTGATGTTGGACAGCTGGGGTTATCTAACAAAGGACAGCCTAAGATCCCTTTTATACCACCAGCCTTGCTATACTGCCAACTTCATGCTCACCCAAAAGTAGAGGATATAGTGAGTTGTGATTGAACAAGTCTCTGAAGACTTTGAACATTTGATAACTTAAAATGCCTATTTCCTTCTACTAAAACATTTTGTTACTTGTTCTGTTTCAGGCAAATCAAAGACCCCTCCTGTTAAAGACATGAAACCCCCATCCAGAGAAAGAGATGGTCGTAGAACAGCTTCCCGCGAACAAAACACGGAAAAGGGTGCCTCTGTGGAAAAGTCCTCAAAGTCGACCCCGGCACAAACCCCGAGAGAGAGGGTATCTAGGGAGTCTATGAAGAAACCACAATCAAAGGAAGTACTGGTTCGGGAAAGGACCGGCTCCGGCAAGCTAAAAGACACCCACTCGGTGGATAGGTCAATGTCGAGAGAAAGGTCAAATGTCAGTATTTCGAAAGTGTCCTCCAAAGAGGACAAGAGTCAGATGGCTGGGCATGATGCCGAATATTCTGCCCCCAGTAGCCAGCAGCGAGTGCAGCTCTCTGATGTGCTGTCTAGTAACTTGCCGTTGTCTCGAGAGAACCAGAGCGTGGACAAGAGCAACACAGCTGATGAAACATTGCCTGTGGACAGTGGCCTTGACCGGTCTGTGTACGAGGACGTTTTGTTCCCGTCGCAAGACACTCCGAGAGCCACAACAACAGCTGAAGATATTGGAGAAGAGGAAGAGGGAATGAAAGGAAAAGATAAGGTAATACATTGTAGTATCTTCTGTTAATTTTTCCCTGAAAATTGTGATGAGAGAGAGAGAGAGAGAGAGAGAGAGAGAGAGAGAGAGAGAGAGAGAGAGAGAGAGAGAGAGAGAGAGAGAGAGAGAGAGAGAGAGAGAGAACGTTTTATAGAGCGAGGTTGTTTCAGCACGTAAAACATGTATTTACTAATGTCCTTTCTTGTTGTGTGTATGAGTGAGTGCACCTAACCTTTGTATCGTCCACTGCTATAGTAAACGACCAAGACAAATTTCTCCCCTTGAGATAAATAAAGATTGTCATTGTCATTGTCATTGTGAAGGTGATCGTGAGAGTGTGGTCAATAAATAGTAAATTAAATTTTCCTTGAGTGTGAGACCAGGAAAGGACATTGGTGATCCTCCTGTGTATAAGCTTGTAAGTAAAAAGCAAGTGTTTGGATGTAACACCCGTATCAACCCTATAAGGTTATTGAAGAGGTAGGACCTTTGAATTAAACGATTGGACTGAGCCAAATGGGTTGAGATCCTTGAAAACTCCGCTAAAACGACCTGAATTTAAGAATGCCTAGTCTGGGATTGAAATCAAGGCCATCCGCTCTGTAGTCCAGCATGATACCAATTGAGCGAAGTGAGAGCCCCTGTCTAAGCTTGACCAGTCTCAAACTAAAAAATTCTGACCGAAATGCAAACTCTATTCCATATTATTATCCTTCCATTAATAGAACAAACAACTATATGACCATTTGTGTATCGCTGTGCTTCTCTTTACTCAGACCCAAACTCTATTCCATATTATTATTCCATCAATAAAACAAACAATGTTTAATATTGATGGCCTGTTAACTTTTTGCTTCTCTTACTAATTTGCTTCTCTCAGAGGTCTCCTTCGTATGCAGAGGGTAGCCGGCCGGAGTCTCGTCGGGCTGGTTCCACTCACTCTGACAGTAGATCAAGGTCAAGGACAAGCACACCGAACACTCTGGAGCCTCCAGACTTTGACCTCCGAGATGAGACGAGAGCTCCGGAGTCTGCCGAAGCAATGGTAGACATCAGGAAACACGACCGAGTCGTGCTGAGCAGAAGTAACCTCAGAAGAAGTGTGAGTTGGTTGTCCAAGATTGCTAGTAAAATTCAAGTTTGTTTGACGATATGGTGAAACTGCAACTAAAATCTTTACAAATCTTTAACGGCATTGCTAATGAAGCTAATGTCCCAGATGCCTTGAAAATAATAAGTTTCCTTCCTTTTTTTGTTTTTAGGTGCAGGAAAATTCAGGGACAGTTTATGAAAACCTTTTTTTTAAAAATCGCATCTAGAACAAGTGACTCCATAATTTTTGTGAATTAAACTTCGTCATCATTGGATCTTGAGGATAGTGGGATGGACATTTAATGTGTAAATTTGGTCCCTGTAAAAAAGCAGAACCTATGGTGTACCAAGACATTAAAAAGGACACCAGAGCATCTTCCAAGTATTTTAATTCACACTCTCTTAATTTGTCCAGTCCTTGTCTCTCTCTGAGCTTCTTTTTTCTGAAGACTTTTCCAGTCAATTCCACCTACTCTTGTTTTGTATAGGGTTTTACGGCGCTCGCAACTGCATAAGGTTATATGAGCGCACTCCACCTACTCTATGGCCATTTGCATTTCATTATTTCAAAGAAATAGACAGCATTTTACTTTTTTTGTCCAATAAGTTAGTGTAATTACAGTGGAGCATAGATAACATGAACATCGAAAACTCAAAATCACAGACAGTTCATACAATTTGGTGTTCCCCAACTGATATTTTAAAACTTTTCATTACACTGGTTTATCATAATTATGGATATGTCAAACATATTCATCAATCCTCAACATGTTTGAGTTATCCATTCCCGACCGTATAAAACTTCTTCCTTTTCTGTTTCATGATAGCTTTCTCGGGAGCAGAAAGTCATGTTTGATGAGCTGCCTGGTGTGATCAAAGTCGGGTACAAACCTATTGACGACCACTGCTCCGAGTCGACCCTGGGCAGCGGAGTTTCTGACATGGTCAACCAGTTCAGGAGGGAGAAACTGAAGGAGTACTTTGAAGTGAAGAAACTCTGTGAAGAGAAAGGTTTACCTTTCAACCATAAAACTTTGGATCGTGGTATGTATTTTTATACTTTTCGCGTGGAAAAAGAAAAAGACACTAGCTTTTAAATATTGAACATGTTTTACATCAAAGTTGCCTGTTAGACAGCTCCAAGAAGCAGCAGTGTAAGCTGAAGGTTGCTGGTAAAGTGCTTTTTTTTTTCAAGGCCAAGAGTGACTAATTTAAAAAAATCATTTTCTTTTGTATTTAGCAGTTTTTATTCTGCTTGTTTTAGCTGACTATATGTTATTGCCTGGTGCTGAATATGATTGATGTTTTTTAAGTTGTAGGCTCTGAAAGGTTGTTTTTTTTCTTCTCATGTTGAGACTGAAAGGTAGAGATGCTCAAGCTACATCAGAACATTTTCCATTTTGAAATGTGATGTATATTAATTGGTAATAGGACGTTTTGTTATTTTTAAGTACATGTGAACAAAATGGGAGTTGTCATTTCAGTTGTATATTTTGTGAGGTTTTTTTTCTCTCATACAAAACACCCTGTATAATGTTATTTCAGTTCTCCTCTATCCTGGAGATATGCCTACAAACCATCTGAAAAAGAACATTGTTCTACCTCTCGGACCGCTCACTAATGAAGTCAGCCCATTCAATCAGCCAAAGCCAAAGAAGAAGAGCAAGAAACGACGCCGAGGGATGGGGCGGGTGAGCCGAGCGTCAGGCTTGAGCGGTCTCAGCGGAGCGGGAAGTGGCGGGGTTCCTGGTGGTTTTGCGAAAAGTGGTGACGGAGCTGCTGGTGATGATGATGGGGAGAGAAGTGGCAGTGGAAGCTCTAAACGCAGCTACGTGACTGTGGAGGATGTGTACCCGTTTGCTTCCAGCGTAGCGCCGAAGGTCTACAAGGAAAACCTCAGCTCTGGTAGAGCTCTTATCTCTCGCAAAGTGGACAACTGGATGACGTTTGAGGAGTACAGCAAGTATACAGAGTAAGTACTGATCAAAGATGGGATGGGGGGAAGGAGAAGGGAAAGGGGAAGGGTGTTTGGTTTCTTCCGCGGATAAATTGTACAGTTAAGACTTTCCGAGATGGCCACCCCTTGTGGTGTATAAAAGTGATTGTCTTAAACAGATGGATGCCTTGAATGTCATTATAATGTTTAAAAATGTACGGATGGGGGGTGGGGAGGGGGGGGAGTGAGAATTAGTCATTTAATATAGTTTATACGGCTGATTGTCTTGGATTGGTGGCTGTTTGAGCAGGTTTGACTGTATTATGATTTTTCCCCTTCTATTTGAGAGGTGTAAGGGTGTATTAAAGTATTATGCTCATTTCCACACGTAGTATGCTGCTTAAAGTTAAGGCTAGATCCTCTTACCGTCAATTATGTTGAAGCAAACAAGGTTTTAGAAAACAGGAATCTCATGCAAGTGGAGATTTAAAAAAAAATTTTGAAACATAATGGAATTCTTACATGTTTTTAGTCTCTCAGCTTAAAGTCACGTTAATTTTCTGTATTATATGAGGTATATAATTGTGTTCTCTCCTATGTTTTCGTTTTGAAAATGAATCACTGAAAATATGTGCTATACAGATAAAAGTAAACAGTGAAAAAGAGAAAAAAACCAATCTTACTCAAATTATCGAGAATTGCTCAAAATGAGTATGGTAAAAATGCAAGAAAAAAAGTTTTCTAAATGCCTTTGGACAAGTCATAAGTCCTCTGCTAGATATATGAAGATCTGCACTCTTGAATCCTTCTATGAAGCTGATCTGCTGGCTTTTGAGGGATTTTTTAAATGTCCTCATTGGCACAATTTAGATAATTTAGGATGCAGGCTTTCAAACCTGCCTGTCAGGGCCAACCAGGGCTGAGAGGGATACAAGATCCCAGCAGAAAGACCAAGATACTAGATAAAAATTGTTTCCCCACTCAGGAATCGAACTTGGGTCTCTTGAATGCGACAGCGAAGCACCTGCTAATTGCTACATCACAGATGCGGGTATCTTGAACGTAAATTATGCACTTTATCAAAGAATAATGCTTGCCCATCTTTCCACATACTTCCATTTTAGAGAGGAAGCTGGTCAACTACTTGCTGGTAATTTAAAAAGCAGTTTGACCTCAGATTCTCTTTTCAACATTGGTGCTTGTGGGTAGATTGTCACTTTTTTGTTTTTTGCTTTATTCAAAATGTTATGCACTGGAAAAGGGAAATTCAGGAAAATGTATTTTTTTCTCTAACAGATTGGGACAGATTAGTCTTCTTTCTACCTTGAGCTTTTTATAATTTTCAAAAGCCATTTAGATGTGTTTTTTAAATTTCATCTTCATTCTGCACCATTTTTTCATTAAAGCTTATTTGAGACACGATTTATATATTGCAGACAAAAATGATCTTGCTTGAAAATGAAGATAATGTGCTTGTTTGATGAACTTGTGTCTTTTCAAATGTTTGGAAAGTGTCAGTCAGTTCATTTGGCTAGTTCACTCTTGCTCATTTTTCCTTCCTGCACCATCTGAATTAGTTAAACATGCACAAGCTTTATTTATAAAAGTGACATGGGGCTACTTTGGAAAATGTTTCATTTTCGTTTGTTTTTGTTTTTTTGGTAACATTATTACTTTTTCCTATAACTTTATTATTTTTGTTACTAATGTGGCAGAGCGGAGGTTTTAGTTTTATAACTGGGTGGAACAGTTTATCTAAAAATATCCTCCAAAATTCACTCGCTCTGCCATGAAGGGAATGGGTGTTGGTAGGTGCACCAAGTTTTTCCTCTGCCGTTCCTTTTGTTCTGTTATTTTTGTCTTTTGTATTCCTTTTTAATCAGGAAGCACCGTAACATTTAAACACTTTTGTTTTCATTCAGTGACTCTGTTTGTTACCCCCCAATCCATTATATATATATTATATAAAATATTGGTTCAGGATTTCAAGGGAAAGTGCAGAAGATGAGGGATGATTTTTTTAACCCAATGAGCCCGTGACACTGATATATCGGTGTCCGGGTTGTTTGAGTTTGACCTTGCCCTGAACCATGGTTGTGTGCTCGTCTACTATAGAACAGTAGTCCGTACACGGATAAAAAGGGGGTAAATACGTTAAAAGGACTTGTAGGTTCCTTTTAACTATTATTGTATTATAATAAAGGTCAAGGAACTCATGGAAGAGAGAGAGAATTTGTTTGAACAAACTTTTGTGTCTTTTGTGTGTTCCCATGTAGGCATTCTTTGCTCAGGAAGCCAGGGGACAAGTTATTTTGGGCTCAGGAGGTCAGGGTTCATTGGGTTAAATTTTCCTAAAGTTCAGAGTAGGCTCAGCACCAAAAGTGTTCCATCTACCTGTGTTATTGCTGTTAATGAAATCTTTGACACAGGGCCTGTGAGACTGTGGTGGGTTCTCTTTGTGTGTGCTGTTTTCATAAGAATGCAATGTAGTACTAGACTGAAATAGATAGATCAGTTATTGATGGTGAAGCAACAAGTGGTCTTAATCAAGAATGTAAGGAAAATTAAAGCTAAAAGACAGAGACAAAATATGTCAAAGTAAATATCACATATTATTTATTATGTATGTTTTAAAAGCATGTCAGGCTCCTTACTATCAGATAATTACATGTGTCTGAACTTCACACTCGTGTAATTTTCTTTTCTTTCATTTTCTTCTGAGTCCAGAGCTGTAACTGTAAGTGCATGGACTGGACAGACTACGACAAACTTTTAAAAGTAGATTTGAGCCTTTTATTTTTATATCATGCTCTTGTAATTTTTGTGTGAAAAACCACCATCATCATCATCATCATTTTTTGCTTTTCTCATTTCTCCTCAGAAACCTTCCGAATAGATTCAGAAATTTGAATCGCAGAAGTAACCCGGACGCTGCCTGGCCAGGTTTCCTGCTGGACAAACTGCGACTGTGTATGCCCCCTTATGATGGCAACGCGTTTGTTGACACTTATGGCAGACCCATCCTGAACAGAGACTCGCGTGCGTACGAAGGTCATGGAGTTGGTTTGTACAGCGGGAAAGGTCACGCCGTGTTCCGACACACGGGTCAGCAGAAGCGTGCATACCCAGGGTACAACAATGACTTACTGACGTGGCCTGTGGGGGAGCACGGTGTTCGATACGGTAACATCGATGAGCATAGACTGGTGCATTAAATTCCTGATGATCGTATGTCCTGATTACACTATGTCTCCCTTGTGCCAAATGCACAAGATCCAGGCTAGTTACCCATCGCGGGAACCATAAGCTGGAGATGTCAAAACTTTCGAGATTCCTATTGAAGAAAGCTTGAAGACTTCAAAGGTTTTGTTTTGTTTTGTTTGTTTTTTAGTAAAGAGAAGCACATTGACAAAATAATGGTCATTTAGTGCTGGGAAAAAATAAGACAAACAGATAGAAACAACAGAGGGAAAGTGATTTTTACATTTCAGTGTCATGGTTATCATGTTGCTTTATCCTCTTTCAGATTTCATTCAGAGGTAAAGATGAGCTTGGACGCGTCGGTGGCCCAGAGGTTAGGCTACCAGACTCGTAATCATGTAATTGTGCGTTAAGGGGTTCAAGCGTCGGCTTGGTCCGATGTTGTGTCCTTGGAAAAGGCACTGGCCCTTTTGGAGATGAACGTTAAACTTGGAAGTCCCTCCTCTTAAACAACCTAATAGTGTTGATAGGGGCATTAAACCTATACCATTTCCATTTTAAAAAATGAGCTGTGTTCTGTGATAGTAGTACATGGTGATTTGAATAATTCGAATTAAGTATCTGAAGCAAACAAGGAAACCGCTTCTCTGTGCAAACCGCTACTACCTTTCCCCTCTGTTTCCCTAATTTTTACCTTTGCGGATATAATATAATGCTGCGGTGTCAGAATTCTTTTTAAGAGAACCTCTTGACTTCCAGATTTGAGTTTTGATATTAAGCCAATTTCAGCTGTGTGGGTTATTTCAGCAGAGGCAGAACCTTCAGTCAAAGTAGTTGCACACTCTCCGAGCACCCTCATTACTAGAACTAAAACATTCCCATAAAGTGTTTGAAGACAAGACTTTTGAAAGTTCCCACTTTGTTCAACATATAGTATAACATGTATAGCTTGAATTATTCGGGACCGGCCTCTGTAGTTGGAGGGATCCGTAAATTGAGGGATATCTTACAAAGATTTAGAGTCTTTGTTTGACCTATCCGTGTTATTCTGTATTTCAAATTTCAATCACCTCCTTTCGTCTATTGTAATCATACTGTTGATAAGGTTGTTGCCTTGTGTTTACCACCTGCTGTCAAAATGGTTTTGGTGATTATTTTGCTTGTGTTGGTTTTGAGATATTGGTCCACTGCTGACAAGCACTTGTGTGATATTCTTATGTCATTAATAATGATGCCATTTTTGTGCCTCTATCTTTGTCTACTCACGAGGGTTGACAGGAAAATGTGTCGATAAGCAATATGAATATTTGTATGATTACCTGGAATATTAAGAGTTGAAGTAGGCCTCTATTAGATTATATGCGTAATGAAACCGTACAGGACATATTGAAGGATTTAGGGGTTTCTTATGCGATGAAATAGGTGTAAGAAAGGCTGAAAAAGCCAAAAATGCCCACCTCTCAAAATCCAAAGGAGTTGGGGGTCGCCTGGTCCCAGAGGTAAAATTAGCTAGAAAATGACAGCCAAAGTACAGTAACTTTGAGCAACTTCCAAAGCTTGGGTGTCCTTAGAAACAACAAACTTACATTTTTTGAGCCTCTCAACTATGATTTTCATTCAAATTTTTTTGTCTCTTGAAATTGAAAGTAATGAAAGTTGGGCCTTTCTGAAGTAGACAATGCTTTATCATGATGAATTTCATTCTAATTTCCAAGGTGTTATTGATACCCAAAAAGTTTTCCTGTAAGTACCTTGTGCGTAGTGATGGCCACTTTTCCTGGTTACTCTGATTGGGTACTTGGATACTTCCGGTTCTCCGTTATTGTGTGTAGTGAAAGACAACTTTTATTATGGGTTCTTTGACCAAATACGTACGCTAGCGTATGTGACTACTGCTGAAACCTCTACATTTATCGCCCCTATTTTACATGATTTTTTTCACCATGCTGTTCTCATGGTTGTGTTGGATGGAATATTTATGGCAATGCTACACTTGTGCAAGTTACTGTCACATTATAAATTATTATGACTTTTTTTTTTACAAAAGCCAAAAAAAATCTTTTTTTGTGTTTCTTACTTCAAGTTTTTGTTGTGTACATGTCAGTCTTTGATTTCAGCTTACTACATTTAATCCTTTGAGCCCTGACCTCCTGAGGTTACCTCTGCCTGAGCTCCTGAGCTATTACTAACATTCATATGATGGTCTAAATCACATTCCATATCCCACTCAGGGTAGTCCTTGTCATTACCAGCATCAAATTCAGAAAAATCTATAAAGTAATTTTAAATAACGTCCTGTGTAGTAAACACACTTTCTCGTGCCCTTTTGGTCCCAGGTGGGTTGGGTTTGGGATAGGGTCTCGGTCACTGCTGTACCGGTGGCTAGGGCTCAAAGGGTTAAGGAACTTAACCCGATCTGTACGTCCTGTTTTACTATCGTATCCAAACGACGTGGGGAACTCTATGCCATCACTTTCCAAAGAGGAAATTTACTCATTAATCCAATCTGTACGCCTTGCGTAGCAGTCTGTCAAAATGAGCTTTTGAGAAATACTGAAAGTTTCAAAGAGATCTTCCTACTAGAAGTATTCTAAAATGTGAAGAATAGAAGCCTGGGGGTACAAAATGACCCCAGGGTGTAGGGATAGGGTTAAAATACCTTGTCAGCTGCATGAAGCAGAGGTGAAGAAGTGCCATGATAACATCTGTACACCAAAGAGATTAATGCTAAAAGAAAGAGTAATTCACAGGATGTATGTCAAGCAGTTTTATTGCACCATTTCGAATCAACAAACATCAATTTGCCTGAGGAAATGGCAGAGAGGCCATTTATTAACTGCACAAAGCTGACGAAAGGGGACCACATGCACTGAGATAGTGATGGGTTACAACATTCCAAAGAGCATAAAGTGAGATCGAAAGAAGATATCCTACTGCGAGCTCCAAATTTTCTAGAAATTGGAGTCCAAATCTGAAATGGAATGACTATACCGTTTTCAGCAGGGATACATCAGACATTACGTTCAATAATGTCTTTGTTACTCTTAAAGGTGTTTCAGAACTCTGTACGTTATGTTACATGATATGGATTGTCACTCCTGTCAAACTCGTAAAATTACCTAAGAGGAGGAACCTCCAATAAAATATTCATCTCTGACGAACGAAACCAAGCAGGTTGAGGATAATCATGAAAATACACTAAACAACTAAAATTCTGGTACACCCCTTTGCTTAAGGTTTTGAACCAGAATCATCTATATATATTCATTGCACAGCATGACATTAAGTGAGCTGCTAATGTTCCATCAAACCTCTATACATATTAAATGTTAAAAGAATGTCCTGATAAAGAACTCTCAGGAAATCATATTTTACTTGGGAATTAATTGAAATTCCTTTAACCTTTCACTCATTCCCAACTCTGTCCAGCACAAAAAATTATTATCATCATCACAAACTAGAATATGAATAGGTATTCATACTTGCTTTCCTCTACAGCAACAATACAGAGGAAGAAAGTATTTTCAGCACAACAAAACTGTTGATAAAAAAGCATAGTTTTTTCAACTCCAACAGTCCAATGTCTGCAAGGTCTTTCAAAAGCTAATCTGCCAATCATCATCTCTGGCAGAATGGCATAACGCTTTTTTAGCTTCAATAAATCAGATTAAAAAAACCACAAAGTCAAAATCACTTGACCAAGGTCAGATTGTGTGAATGTTTGAGTTGAATGAAGCCACAATGACACAGTAATGGCCCGCCTTCTGGTCCTTGATAATAATAATAGATAGCATTTGTAAAGCGCAAATTCTCGGTCAACAGCAAGCTCTATGTGCTTTACAATCTATATTATTACCATAGCAGACCCGGTAGCACTCTGAAACTATCTCAACTTCGTGGGAAACACACATTGTAAGCTGCCATTTTACAGGCGCTAAAAACATAGTGACAAGATCTTTCACTGTCTATGGCCGGGTGCCCATTCCCACATGAGTGAATTGAGGAAAATTAGTGTTAAAAAAATGCCTTTCCCAAGGACACAACGTCAGGCCTGAGGCTTGAATCCATACACCAGTAACCTCAAGATCTTGAGTCCGGTAGCCTAACCACTATACACGGAGGCTGGCCCGGAATCTTGTGCATCTGGCACAGAAGGACATTGTTTTAGAAGGAGGACACAATAAAGGCCATTGAGGGTTGAAAGGGGG
>NW_004797337.1:1232314-1249393 GCF_000002075.1 Aplysia californica | reverse complement strand
CCCCCAACAGACCTAATAACAACTGTGCTGCTTGGCAGAGTAGAGGCAAGGAGAAATAAATAAGGGAGAAAAACCCCCCCACCTACACCATACATTGAAATGTAAAATCTGACAGTGTTTGTGTTCGTTTGAGTAAAGAGAAGCACATTGACACAATAATGGTATTTTTTTAGTGCTGGGAAAAAGTAAGACAGACAAACAAAATCAACAGAGGGAAAGTTAAGAAGTACAAACTATCGGTACTAGTGGCGCCCTCCAACCACCCGCTCCGACAACGGTATACAACTTCATGAAATCATACATAAAAGTAGAGACCCATAAAGATGGGAGGCCTGTTGTGACAAGACAAGAAGTGGGGCACCGACTCGTTACCTCAGAATTACAAAGTTCTATCAGACATGTTTGGCTGTTTTGAGTTACTAAGACCATGAGGTCAGAAACCAAATGTTCTATCTGCTCTATCAAAAATCATAAGACTATTCGGAGTCTTCGTCAAGATATTCAAAGAATTGCATTCGACAAAGCTTGACATGATGTGCAACTCAAAATCTTTGACATAAAATTTCTCAAAACTGGGTACTGAGCAGATAGAACTTCGTAATTCCAGGGTAGCGAACTGACAAACACGTCCATGATGACAGGTGTCAAGCCCGGCCTTCCTTTTTTCATTTGTTTTAGTCAGTAAGAGTTTTACTGCACTTGCAACGCAATTGGTTCATATAAGTGCCGCAGATTAGAGGTGTCGGAAGAGAATTTGTTTTAGTATAGGTTTTATGGCGCTCGCAACTGCACAAGGTCATTTGAACGCCAGAAGATTAGAGGTGTAACAAGAGAGTAACAAACATAAAAAAAGAAGGAGGGGAGATAAAGATGATACAGTGGGTGTCACATTTAACGAGGTTGCTGGGACCGGCTTGTTGTCCTCGTTGGATCCGACCTCTCGTTGAACGTGACAAAGGCAAAAGTAAAGAAAGGAGACCGGTTCATATATTACACGATGTACCAATACCAGTAATTAAAACTTAAACAATTGCTCCCCCTGATGACGAAAATCTCACACAGCATCAGTGTGTGCGTGTTTGAGCTGTGTTCTGGCCGTCATTTTTGCATTTTAATTTATATTTTTCCTGGACACTTCTCGTGTGGAAACATACCCCCTCACATCTAGGCCTAGATATCTACATTAAGTAAAGGCGGGAGCTTGGATTTTCTGATCAGGGGAAGAAAAGAAAATTGAAAAAAAAAAAGGTCTCAATCTAGACCTACCCATCCAGAGTTCATCCAGTTTCACATCGCGTTCCCAACGACCACCTCCCGTCTCTACAGTAGGCTAACCCTCGCTCATCCTCTCGGTTTTGGGGCCCATATTAGGAGGCATACTAGATCTAGCAATGCAATGTATTAGGAATTGGTGATGGGCTTTGAGCTTCACGTGAGATGGAGAGAAAGGAGAAACATTTTCTTGCTTTTATTTTGTTAATGCGACCTCGTTGAAAGCGACTTCGGTCTGTTTGCAACCTCATTGGAGCCGACGTACATTTACAAAGAGATATAGAGGAAAAAAATCAGGGATTAAGGATTGCCTCGTTGGAGATGACTTCTCGTTGAATGCGGCACCCACTGTAGATGTTTGATAGGAAAGAAGAAGCAAACCACACCAGAGCACCCGCCAAACACCCGCGCAAGAGAATAAGAAACACAAAAAGGAGGGGGGGGGGAGGGGGGTGTAACACAAAACTCACCTTGTACTTTTTACGTTTCTCATTCTCCTCTTTCAAGTTATTTTCACACAGCTCAATTTCATTTTCCACATTTTTCAATAAGTCCAGGAGATCCTGCAGAAACATCAGTTGAGATTTTATCAGCTGAAACAGTGGGTATACATTGCAAGATGGAAATTCTCCAAAGTTTTTTCAAACTTGTCCCACAGTGAGTTGGGAGTAATCAAAGAGCTAGTTTTAGTACAAGTTTTATGGCACTTGCAATACAAATAGGTCGTATAAGTGCCGAAGATCAGAGGTGTTACTGGACCGTAACATACAAAGAAAAACTAGAGGAGAGAAGGATGATAGATGTATGAAAGGAAAGAAGGAGCAAACCACAACAGAACACCCTCATCAAAGAGTATCTTAGCTGTGGAAGATCAGATGTGTTACTGAGAGCAACATTCAAAGACACACAGAAAAGCTGGAGGAGACATAAGGATGATAGATGTTTGATAGGAAAAAACGAGCAAACTACATCACAACACCCTCATCAAAGAGTATTTTAACTGTGGAAGATCAGATGTGTTACTGAGAGCAACATTCAAAGACACACAGAAAAGAACTACATCACAACATCCTCATCAAAGAGCAAGGACAAAATATGAACCACCTTGGAAGACTTTCTTACAATACACATCAGTGACAAACTTTGGCAGCAATTTCCCTAAAAACTCAATTCCAATGGGACTGATCTAAATAAGTTGCCTACTACAGTCCGTGCCGGCTTTAAGCACGCCGGCATAAAGCACGTTTCCGACTCAAACACGCTAAACGGCTCTTACCGAATTTTGGCTATATAAATTGCACGCCTTTAAGCACGGTAACTTCAGCTTCAAGCATGCTTCATTTACAAGACTTAGTCAGTACTTTTATGATGACCCATCGAAGTTCGAACATAGTCTACACCGCAGCAGTGAGTGTGTTAAGAGAAACACAAAGAACGCAGGTGAAGGAGACACACACACGCACACTCGCACTGGCGGAGAGGAAGGTAGAGAGTAGAGAGATGCACACAGCCGCGAGCGTAGACATAGGATAATCTAGCCTAGGGCAAAGCTACACACAGACAAAAAAAATACAAAGAGAGTCAGGAAGACAAGAAAGGGAGGCTGGCTGTGATTTCACCTTTAACCCTCGCTATCCATTAATCCTGATTATGTATTGTGATGACGCATGAGGTGGGATAAAGGCGGTAGTATGAATGTGGCACAGTGGGCAGTGGTACGCACCAGCAGTGTGTAGGCCTAGTGCGCTGTATCATGACTGGCCATCTAAATTAAGTTTTCATTTCCCATTCGACCCCAAAACAAAAACAAACAAGCAAACAAAAACTACCATGGTGGGTACAAATAACAGTGCACACTTTTGCAGGACCGCTACAGACCTACTTACAAACAAAGGGAAATAGCACCGGAAATTTTCTACACGAAAATCTCTGGATTATGTCTACTTCGCACTCAAGCACGCTTCGGCATTAAGCACGCTTAAGCTTTCTCCCGATGACCGTGCTTAAAGCCGGCATGGACTGCATAACTTCTAGTAAAAGATTAATTAAGGTCAGGGGTCACCAATCTGCAGCTTGAATGAGATCAATTCATCAAATCTGCTGCCAAATCCATGTGGGGGGAAAAAACACAAACTTGAAAGATGTGTTCTTACTTGGTCCTCGAGATAATCTAACTATTTCATTCTACTCTACCGTGCAAATTAAACATGATATATTTTATAACTTCTAGCTCATGTGCCACTCTCTCAATTGAATATGAATTTAGTGTAAAGTATTGAACAAAATAATTATTGACATTCAGTGAGTTATCCGGTTCACTTAGAAAAAAATTTAGTGATCCCTGATTCAGAGGATGAGAGCCTCAAGTAGGGGCTTACTTAAAGAGAGATGTGCACTGAACAAACCTTTGGTGTGAAGGCCTGACTGGACCTCCTCTTTCTCTTGTCCCTGTGATGATGGTGGTGGTGAACCTCACCGTCTGTTGAGTAAAGACAATGAAAAATCAAAATGTTGTTTTTTACTAGGAGTTTTACAGCACTTTCAACACACAGAATTAGTTCATATAAGAGCCAGAGATTAGAGGTGTTACATAGGTGTTACATGGGAGTAACAAGCACAAAAACGGGGGCAGATAAGGATGATAGATGTTTGGTAGGAAAGGAGGAGCAAACCACAGCAGAGCATCCGCCAATCACCTACAAAAATTGAAATAGAAAGTTGGAAAGCAGCTGTTAGAGGAGATTCTATGTGCACTTATATAATCATCTCATTACTAAGACCATTTATTCAAGTTGCAGAGAAGTGTTCTGACTTTGTATTGTAAATATTGAAACAAAAAAAGGAGAGGCCACACTACAATACAAAAGAATAACAATAATAAAATAATATCATGTACTCCCAACTGCATGTCCAGAAAGGACATGACAACATAAAGTTGTAAATATAATTTGAAGCCATTCACATTAATTTGTCAAGGAATATTTTCAAATACTCTACATTTTTACATGTCACAGGCCTACGATTTCTTTTTACAATAAAAATTCATATTTTATATGAGCTAATATACTTAGCGTCAATAAAAACCAGACACATTTTAATTGCGTGTTTCAAGAAAAGTTGAAAACCCATTGAGCTGAAATTTTCCGCACATTATTGTGAACACTTGACGCTCCTGATCTGCCTGCATTTATGATCAGGTGCCCAATTAATAAAGCTCAGGTCTTGTTTTGTTAAAAACCGTGTTTTGTCATTTTTCTCGAACGTTTTTGGTTTTTTAATTTTATTTTTTGGGTTTAACACATCTTTTATCTGTAGCCAAGAATAAAACGTTAAAAGTTTCATTTCAAAACATCTAAATCTAAAGATACAGCATGCCGCATTTCACGAACGAAGAGCGCAATCAGGCAGTTAGTATGCTGAGGGCCAATACGCCAGTAGCGAATGTTGCAAGGACCTTCAATGTGACAAGAAACATGATATATCGACTAATGAATCGTTTGCAGACGTCTGGATCCGTGCAGGATGGTCCCCGGACGGGTCGTCCTAGAGCTACAACACCAGCCCATGACCGGAACATTCGAGTCTTGCACCTACGAGATCGCTTCCGGCCTGCTACCAAGACAGCCAGGGAGTGGAAGGGACGGAGAACCATAAGTGCGCCGACGCCTTAGACCTCAGCCGGTCACCTTGGATCAGCTATGTACAGCACTTACAAACATATGGAACAACATTCCACAGCATCCCATACAAAGACTTTTGCGAAGCATGCGGCAGAGGTGCACAGGAGTTGCCAATGCTACGGCGGCTATACGCGGTATTAACTGTGACTTTTCATTTTAGGGTCTACAATTAAAAGATCAAATTTCAGGAAATAAAGTTCATTTTTCAAAATTATTTTTTGAGTAATTGATTTGTAAAATGTTCAAACTTTCCTTATAGAGAGATTGTTTCTGGTTAAAATCAGTCTTTCAATACAAAAAACACTCAAAAAGGGGTGTCTGTTTTTTTTTTACGCCAAGTATAGTATCAAAAAGAAAATCCAAAGAACAGAAAGCATGAACCCTTTCGTATTCACGACATTTATTTTAAGTTTTTTTAAAAATACAACTAGTAGAGGCTGTTTCAACAACCCAGAATGAAAGGACTAAGATCTGTTTTAGGGTGACTGAAACGGTTTGCAAATCATAGGTTCATTGTATAAAAATATATGCATATAGTATATATAAAGAGAAATTGGACAAGCTATCTAACAGGTTATTAAATAATGCGAATAATGTACGTATTTATTTGATGTTTACTTTGGATTATCTTCTGTTTTTCTTTCTATTAATTTTCTTACATGAAACCACTGGGACAAGAACTTTGCCTTTGAAATAAATAATCAACGTGCTCCTGTGACTTTATGCAGCTGCGAGCGCCGTAAAACTTTTACAAAACTGAAATTATCAATGTTTTGTCTAGTAACTTAGTAAGGCATTAAACTCAAAACCAAACAAAAGACTGACTAAAAAAACCCCCAAAAAAGCCCCAACAATCTTTTTTTCAAAAATGGCGCTCGCAAACTGCATACGGTCATCATATGAGTGCGCAGGACACATTAAACACCCGCAATAATCTGCATACATACCCGGTCCGCTGGTCCCATCCGAGAACTGCGGGCTACTCTGACACGAGCTAGTGTTGAGGCTGCCAGGAGAGCTGAAGCCGGAGCCAATCTCCGAGGCCGTGTCCGTGCTCTCACTGCTGGCTGCGCACGGGGAGGAGTTGTTGAACTTGGTCTCGATACTCAGCGGTTTGGTCACGTCAGACTTAACCTCCATTCCTGCCCCGGGCTTCGGATCTCCCGAGTTTGTCCCACATACTGCACTAGTGACTTCCACCTTGATACTGATGGTAGGCTCACTGTCTGGATTTTGAAGTGGATTTGACGTATCCATTACCTCCTGCTTGACTGGGGCGTCTCGATCACTTGTTGCGTTTTCTTCTTTCTTCACAGTCTGCAGGTCTTTGTTTGTTGGCGTGGGGTTATCTTCCTCCGAAGACGTCGCTTTAATCGTGTCTTCTCCGGAGAGAGAGGAAGGTGAGGATGACATCTGACTCGATATTTCTGAGGGAACTTTGCTCGACGACAACACCGCAGATCTTAATTTCATCTGAGCAGCATCCTCAGAATTGGACGAGTCCGTGCCAACAGACGTTGTGACGGTCGTCCCACTGGTCACAGATAAAGAGGCTGACGAAGTCGCAGACACAGATGTTGAACAGGCAGAACTCGACGACGAATGAACCACAGATGATGTTAACAGTGATACGGATGAGGAGGAAGATGAGGCAGGTGCTTTCAAGATAGAAATAGGTAATGACGAGGACGTTTTAGATGATCCAACGACCTGAAGAGGTAAAGTAGAGATCAGCTGTGAAGTCGACGAAGTTGACGGCAATCCAGAGGTAGTGGACGAGGTGGACGGGCCAAGGCTAGTGGCCGGATCTGAAGACATCGTGCTACTTTTTGCAGCCATGACCGACGGATCTGCTGTGAAAGTCACGCTTTTTTTCACCTCACTCTTTGTTTCCGAGTCAGACTTTTCACTGCTGGCCGGAGACACAACCTGTGTCAAAGGTCAAAGAGGAAAAGAAAGAAAAGAAAAACAAAATGTTACTTACTAAGCTCTGAGAGGGGGGTACATGTACTAACTTGGAACCAACTAAAAAGTCTTGTATACAAACAACATGATATGATGAGAGTAAAAGACAAAATGTCTCGCCAGTCTAAGCTCATTCAGACACAAGTAAGCAAAGTCGAAAACTACTCTAGTGACCACCTGTCCAAGATAATCACCAGTATAAATGACCGCTCCCTCCCCTCCCCCGCATTTCTAAAATACATTTCGCATTATAATGACACTGTCTAATAGGACCACCTGTCTAAGATTACCACTTTTCTCTTCGACACAGAGCAGTTGTCTTAGACAAGTTCAACTGAAGTTTGAACCCCTCATTTATCTCACAGGTGGTCACAATTTAAAACTTTTCTCAGCTATCAATAATCATTAACACTACAAGTTCATAATTAATTATTACACGCGACATATTCTCTTGAAAACAGTAGAGAAATATAGCTGTGTGCAAGAGGAAAAAATCTTAACAATTTGAACGTCATTTTAAAAGATGTGTCACATATAAAATGAAGAAAGGGCGTTTAAAACATGGACAGCACGTATACTTAAGCAGCTCAAAACAAGAAGTACATGGAACCTTAGTTGTATTTCACTTCTGTGCAGCACAACAAAAACAAAACAAAACAACTAAATACATTCCATGACAACAGCACAAGTGATTTTCGAGGCTACAAACAGTATCTGTTCCCTCTAACTAAAGCATGTTGTATAAATTTTGTACAACTGAAAGAGAAACTTGTAGGAAGAGGGAGAAATCTAGAGCAAACATATTAAGAATACTAGCAAATCCAACAACAGATTTTCATTGATATTCTGAGGGCGCCATCAAATTCAAAATGCATGTCAATCAAACACTGTCAGCTACAGGCAAACTGCTTTCTGAACACAATCTTCTCCGAGTACAATGATAAAATACGTTTCCACAGAAATCAAAATATAAACTCATAACACTTCATAGTAGACTAACACCCCCCCTCCCCACACCAATGGCCTTCCACTCTGTAAAGTAGAAAAAAATCTAACCAATAAATCAATAACTATGAGTATTATCGGTGTACAAATATTGCTCCAGGCCAGATGAATAGAAATCGGAAGAAAAGCTTTGCACAATAGCATAGAACATACTGAGAGATATATTTCAAGCTAAAAAGTTGTGGAGAAAGGTAAATTCTTGAGTCCCAAGCTCACAAAAGCAGAAAAGGTGTCTGTCTGCTGTGGCATATTTCCAGACTGTAGTGTCAGACTGGAGCTTATCTTTGGAGAAATATGACAGGAATATAGATAAAGTCAACACAAAGTGTTCTCTTAAAAACAGCACCTTATTAGTCCTTAAATGAAAATAATAATAACAATAACAATAATAATAATAATAACAGCATTTTCAAAGCGCATACCCACACGCTACTGCATGCTCTATGCGCCTTACAAAACTATCATTACCCCAGCAGACCCTAGAACACCCACAAACATTCTCAACTTGATGCATCTATAAAAACACATACTTTCCAGGCAGAAAGGTCCTAGATCTATATTTATTTTAAAAAGAAATGAATGATCAGAATTCCCCATGAAGCAAACATATTATAGCTGAACAACTTTAAACCTGCAACCGTTGTTCCAGTTATGATACCTTTATATACAATCAAACCTTCTGTAACGGCCATTTGCCCATGACAATCATCTGTACAAACCACCACTTCCCATCTTCTGTTGTTTATTTTTCTTACTATAATGAGACTGTCCAAGACGTCCACTTTTTTTTACACAAACACTTTTCTCCTCAACAATGGGTGGCTGTCTTGGACAATTTCGACTGAACATGTGTATCATCGTGGTGAAATCATGCGCTCATAAAAATAACTCGTTTTTCCACCCATCAATTTTTTTAAAGAAAAAAATCCTAGGGACAAATAAAAAAAATGTATCAAGGCCAACCTTCAAGTAAGGATATGCGCCATATAAATTCAATCGATCAGTATCATTAATGCAGTAAAGTGCAAAATCAAAACACACTAGACGAGATATCCTTTCTTCAGATCAATCTCCTTTGCCGGTCATTTCAGCACTGAACCGTGCCAGGAGAAAGATTTATAAGGAGAGCAACACAGGAAAGACTGTGGGAGGACAACATAAAAGGAACATCTACGCTCTGGCCTTTCTTCAAAGGGTGTAAAGGATCCAGGGAGTAGTAAGTGGGATCTTTAGTTAACTTAAAGTCCCTTTTCACCTATGGCGCTCATATGACTTTATGCAGTTGCGAGCACCGTAAAACCTCTACTAAAAAAATCTTTTCACCTACTGGAGAGAAGACGAAACTTGGCCGGACACTGACCATGCAAACTCGTAGGACACCACAAGCATAACTAAAGGGCGGCTATTTTAACAAAGGTAAAACAAATATAATACCGAAAGTTGAGAGGTGAACAATTGTAGGGGAACTAAACCATATCCACAGCAAAGTTCATCATAATAAGTTTCAAAAGTTTTCACAAAAAGAGTTGTTCAAGGACACAGCATTCCCATAACATTACCCAAGACAGATGGTGGCTCTGAACAAAAACAACTTTTTCAGAGATTTAATTTACACCAGAAAAATCCAACCAAACAAATCAAAAAGAATGGGTCAAGGCGCAGTACACACCCTACTGCTCATTTAAAGGAGAAGGGGCTTTAGTAAGTCATTACCCTAGGGGACTAAAGACAGAAAAAAAAGGGGAGGGGGGGGGGGGGTAAAAATACCCATATAGAATCCCCGAATCACAATAGCACACAAAACATACAAATTTATACATATCTGACTGTACAAATTTTTTCCTTGTTCTCAACAGCATGCAACACAGAATACGTGTAAAAAAACACACAACACATTTCATCAAATCCGAATCAACATATACGTAAGTCTTAGTCTGAATAATGTTATCATAAAACTGAAACATATTAATAACGTATTTAAGAAAAAACGGCCGCACGAGCATATTCAGAACACAGACGGTCCACTCCTTCACCTTGCGACTTTTGTTCCTATGATCGGGCATTATTTTTTCCCCTCCCACATGTGTCCTAAAGACGCAGGCTTTACAAAACTGCTTTCAGGCAGTGCTACTCATATTCCTACATCATACACTTGATTGTTCCATATCAAATGAGTTAATTTAAAAAAACAAAAAAACAAAAAAACAAAACAAAACAAAAATACTTTTAAAATGTATTTCATTTCTGTGGAAGTAGCTGTATCGTTTGTTTATTTTGCTCCGCTATTGACCTTTTAAAAACTTTTCTCTTCAATATTTGTTGTCTTTCTTTTCTTATTTCTTTCTTGCTTCCTTGTGAGATGGATCATGAAAAGGTTTCATCATCCCCACCATCTTCACCAGCAGACTCAACTTCATTTTTTACTTTAGCTTTCATAGTAATTATCTATGTCTGAATCACTCAATAGTTGCAATAAATTCAGTAGCTGTAAGCTATTTAGATGTAATTTAACGTTATCTTTTAACAACAATGGCACACTTTCTAAACAGAAAAGTAAGACTTTCAAAAATGCAATCCAGCAGTCCTAACTGTTTTTGGAACTTTCACTTGATCAAATCTCAAAAACTCAAACAAAACAGATATTAGCAGTTTAAAAAAAAACTTGATTCAAACTGAAATGAAAGTTGGTCAGGAAAACTTCACTAAGTACATATATACAGACGAATCTGTCCAAGATAGCCACCCATTGCCGAGGAGAACGCAGATAATCTAAGACAGGTGGTCCTCTTAGGCAGTGGTCATTATAATAAAGAATAAACAAAGGGGGGGGAAGCGGAAAGGGATTGTTTGTACAGGTGATTGTCTCGGACAGGAGGTCGTTAGAGCTGGTTCAGCTGTAATTGTAACATAAACAAACAGATGTAGGCCTATTCTGTCTGCTGTGGTGTCACCATGCAACATACTCTACCTCAAAACAGTGAAAGAATCAACAACAAAAACAAACAAACAAGAAACAGTTGAAAACAACAATGAACATTTTTTTCCCTTTTACCAACGATAAAATTATAGAACAGACTTAATTCACATACAACATTTATTCCTCAAGAAACTAATGTAAAATTGAGCAAGAAAATACAGGTTAGGCGTCTAAAAATAATACTCGTTCTCCTCTCCAATACTAATTTATCCAGTCTTATTAGCCCTTGACATTTTCTATCCAAAACTGGAAACACATACTGCTTGTATAATATCAATCATTTTAGTTAATAATTCATTAATTAAGAAAACTTCATTTACTGGTTGCAATTATTAGAAATTGCATACAGTTATGGAAAAGTAATGACACTGATACGACTACATTATGGAACCTTGAAATAAAGTGTATTTCGGTGCACGAGAGATATATGAACATTTTTGGATTTGAGATGAACACAGATTTGCAGATTCCATTAAAGAGAGACAACACAGAGACATTGCACAGAGACATAACATAGAGACAAGTGAAAGAAACGACACTTCTTTGAAGGAACTGAAGTACATTTGTTTGAGAAAAGGCTGAAGTAAGACAGCCTAATCGTCATTTGTTTTTTTGTTCATGATTTAGTTCTTTTGTGATAATGAATCAGCTATGGTCTTTTTACTACTGCTTTCAAAACCAAATCACCACTTCAAGGACAACCAATGCTTCTTGTTATTTAAGACTACTTCAACTAAAAAGGAGGTAGTGTCAATCAGAAAAGGGGTAAACCTTGCATGACTGGGGTCCATTTTTCAAGGAAATTACATAAAATAATGACAAATGTCCTAGCATGAGCCCAACAAAAATCTTTAAAAATTAAATAATAAATAAAACACAATAATCCTATAGTGTAAACTGAGTAATAAATCCAAACCTGCCACTCTATGAAATCTTAAAGTCAGGATCTCAAGGGGGGAAAAAATCAGGATCTGGTGAAAACTTTCAGATTTCGTACAAAAATAGGGCTCTGGCATAGATTAAAAAGTTAAACAAATGATCCAAACTCCTGTCCCTCACCATAAAAGGTAAATTGTATCTCCAATTTCAGAAGACTTACTGCAACGCTGAAAACTTTAGCAGCAAGACTTTACACTCAAAGATGAAACTATGCGACAAAGGCAAACATTTTGTTGTGATTGAAATGTGTAGATTGTATCTTGAACATATACAGTGTACTACAAAGTACATGTTGTATTAAAGAATAAAAATAGGCAAAAGGCCAAAGAAGAAGGAAAAGGAGTGAGTACAAAATAAGTGAAATTAAAAGCATCGGCTGAATTCAATGAATTTTACATCAAAGTTTCAAATGTTATTGCATCCATAAGAAAAACGAAACTTTAATAATAAACAATGTCAAGAAATTCCATTAATGTTTGACAAACTGCAGCTTCTGATCCTGTTCTTTGTGTTACATAGAAATAAACCCCCAATTTCTCATTTTGCCATTTAAAGACTAATAAAACCACAATTTCCGGTAATCAATAACGTCTGGAAAACTAAAACCAATCAAAAGCCTCTGGCAGCATCTGATGCCAGAAAAGCCTGTCAACCAGAAACTGCAAACAAGTTCTGAGATTACCTTGGCATCCAGCAGCTGGATTTGTAAAGAAAACAGGTAAAAAAAAGTGGGGGATGGTGAAAATTACTTGAGTATGAGATGAAAATGGCTTCGAGGGAGTCAACAGCAATGACTTCGAAGTTATGTGCTTTTGCTGAACTAATAATATCAGACTCGGGAACATGGAGAACATATGACTGGCAATACCTAAAAATGAGACTAAAGTAGCGGGGTCTCAATCTAGGAAATTAGCCAACAGCAATAGTTCGGGTGAAAACAGAACTCATTTATCTATCAAAATGTTGGGATAGAGATGATAAACTAGATGATGACTGAATCATTTCTCATCTTCATTAACGTATTTCAAGACCAAGTTTGTGGTGTTACATAAAATACACAGCCGGGGATCACTTCTGTATTATCCATCACATATATATATACATTAGGAGTCCTCACATACTGCCTCTTTTCTTTCTTCATAAAAAACGTTTTTCTCTGTTACAATTTTTGAAATGACAAGGAGAATAATAAACCAGTGAGGAGAATAAAGCAAAAGCGTGACAAAAGGGTTGACGAAAATGAGTAAGAAAAAGGGAAGGAAATAGGTGTTATGATGGGCACAGAAAAAGAATAA
Organism: Aplysia californica; assembly: GCF_000002075.1. Lineage (NCBI taxonomy): Eukaryota > Metazoa > Mollusca > Gastropoda > Aplysiida > Aplysiidae > Aplysia > Aplysia californica. The sequence continues at coordinate 1,236,260 of NW_004797337.1, read as the reverse complement.
ATATGCTAAACCAACAGAATGATAAATGTTCTTTCGTATTACCAAAAAAAGAAAAAAAAAGAGTTATCTTATGATCAAGCTTATTGCCACATCTAAGAAAAGTGCTTTGTACAAGAATAGTGCTTTGTAACAAAAGAGTATCAAACCCAAAAGTTTTCTTAGTTGGCAAAAAGATTGCCCTCCAAAACAAACAATATACTGAGGACAATATTTTGAGGAGGGGAAAAGAAAAAAGATCTTCCCACAATTAAATGAAACAACAAACTCATCACATCGCCGGAGCTTCCACCCGTATCTTTGTCTTATATTTGATCATACAATTCCCTCGGCTATCTATGAAACAGTGTCAGAATAAAGAGTACGAAGAAGAGGAGGAGAAGATGGAAAGGTTAATTTATTTATTTCAGTTAAGATAAGCATATCAACACAATAATGGTCCTGTAGTGCTGGAAAAAAGTAAGACAGGCAGACAGACACAACAGAGGAAAAGAAAAGAAGTAGGACCTATCAGCAGCACCCTCCTACCACCCGCAGAGACGGGCAGGAGTATGGGGCAATCAGTGAGGCACTACAATTCTTAAAAAAACACACACACACAAAATTAAGAGAAAAAATGTCATATGGGGGTATAAAAAAAGAATGAATAGTTTTGCAAATATTGCTAAAAATAATGTACACATCATGCTGAGCTGAGTACAAAGCAAAGCAAATACCACACTCTCCACTCCAAAATCCAGCATCTTACCTGCTGTAGAGCTTCCAGAACAATATTGCGGTTTGTCTTGAGAGTTGACAGTTTCTGTTCTAACAACTGGCGCTTGTCCGGGACAACTGCCATCAAGTTGAAGCGAATGTCGTGATATGGTTCACTGAAGATGTAAGAGGACAAATAAAACAGGCATTGGTACATAGGTCAAGGTAATAAAAAGGATCTGTGGAAGATTGAAGAATAAAGAATACTTTGGATCATAGCACAAGAAAATGATGCAAATATCTTTGAAGTAAAAAACAAACAAACCAACAAAACAAAAACAAAACCAACTCATACTTGGTTTGAGCGAACTCTGAAAGATTTTTCTGAAAGCAAACATTGAACTATCTCTTCAAAAAAACAAAAAAAAAAAAAAAAGTACTGAACATGAGGTGTGCATTACCACTACAGCATGTGTCAGTCACGTACACCTCATGAAGTAGACTTTCACAACTAATACAAACACAATGGAATCCCCTTAAACTGAAATCTGCAGGACCGCCAGGTTCTTTTAGGTTTAGACGTGTTTTTTGGTTTTACACAGATCGTTCAATTAGCGAAGAAACAAAATTTGGGTTTCTATTTTCTTTGCTTTTGGGGACCAACCGAGCTCAGTTTACACAGACTCTACTGTATCTCAAAAGTAAGCCACACTAGAGAAACTACTAGTTATCCATTAACCCTTTGAGCCCTGACCTCCTGAGGCTATCGTGCCCCACTGCCTGAGCTCCTGAGCGATATATAACAAACATTCATATGATCGTCAGAATCACAATCCATATTCCACTCAGGATAGTCCCTGTCATTACCAGCATCTTAATCAGAGTGATATTCAAAATAATCAATAACCTATTGTGTAGGAAACATTGTTTTCTGAACGTATTTTGCCTCCGGCGGGCGGGGTTGGAGACAGGGTCTTGCTCACTATTGAACCGGTGGCTAGGCATACGGACAGTTTTACGCGCCACAAGTGCTGGTGGCAATGGCTAAAAGGGTTAACAGCATACTAAGTACACAGCCTGGTGTCTAAATTTCCCTCTTTTTTTTCCTGCAACTTACATGTTTCTCTCTAAAATGCGACTTGAATAATGCTAAATCACTAGAAGCACACTCTTCAACTTTTTTTTCTTATTCTACCTTTGAATATTCCACTGATTTTGATACTATCTTGTCAATTTAGACAATAAGAGTGCAATCTTTGATGAGGTTTGAGTTAAACTTTGCTGATAGGTCCATCAGACCTACCAATAGTTCACAGAGATCCCATTACCTCTTTTTATTCTTTTAAGCCCATTTTTCTATCTTCTTTCAAAATTTGACAAATTTTTTTGGTCCTAGACCCATATTTTCCAACACTACTGCATGACTGAAACACTGAAAAAGACTGTCATAAAGACTGTTGCCTTTAAAATTCATCGACATAAAGAGAAAAATCAGTACTACCAGCTTTAGGGGGTAAAATGAAAGCTCAAAAAGGAAATTAAACGAACCAGCCCATGAGCTGGTTCGCTGACTCAAATAAAAAGAAACAAAATAATTCACCCAAAGAGCTGGTTTAATGACTTAAGTAAAAAAAAAAGAAGAAATAATTCACCCAAAAAGCTCGTTTTATGACTCAAGTAAAAAGAAATGAAATAATCCTGACTGTAAACTGGTTCAGTGACCAAAGAACAATAATAAAACAGCAGCATACCCGCCCGTGGCCATTCCCAGTCTGTCGGTGATGACACGACGAAACTTCTCCGTCCAGGCCTCACCTTTTTCACATGGGCCTGAAAATGGAGAGTGAAAAAAACAACATAGGGAAAATAGTGAGGCAAGTAATATTAATTAATTTACAGTACAGTCGAAATTGTCCTAGTCTTAGACAGCCACTGATGGTCAAGTAAAAAAGCAGCTGTCTTACAGTGTTACTTTGATGTAAAAAAAATTTAAAATTCTCACCTTTGATTTCCTTTCCTGTTCTTTAGTCCGATGCTGTCATTTGCTTGCATCTCCCTCCCCCCTCCCCCCCAACCTTCTGCCCCCTTTGTGTTCCTAACTCCCTTACTCTTGACTCTTTCTACTTCTATTCCCGGCTTCTTTTAACTGCTGTCTTTCAGCCACACACCTGATCTTAGGGTCAATAAGATCGATCCATCATGGATAAGGAATAAAAATCTCAGAGGTCTCCTGTGCAAGTTGTGCATACTAAAGATCCCTTGGTAGTCCTAAAATCTATAAGAGTAGGCTTTGGACGTCATCCAGGTAAAAATTCAAATTTAACTTCAACCAAAACTGAAAATACTCTAGCCAGCATTTAACCCCCCCAAAAAACCAAAACAACAATGCCTTCGAAATCAGAACGTGGCTGCCTGAAAAGACCCTACAAAGTAGGAAAAGTGGTCACATACCTAAAAGCAGTTGCACTGCGGGTTGAAAAACAAGCAATCTACTAACCCTGAGATCTAGGAAGGGAACGCAAAGAAGAGACTCTTTCCAACACTCTTGGATCTAAAAGAGCTGACAATGTCAGAAAACTTCTGGCTCCTATTCTCCTCCCCTAACCGTCTCCCCATTTCACAAGGAAATAAAGATCAAAGCATCCTCACAAATAAATAAATAAACCCACCGTGATCAATTGGATGAGGTTTGAGACCGTCCAGCTCAAAGAGATGTCCCCGTATGGGCACGTAGCTCACAAAGTGAAACGTCTCAGAGTCCATAGCCCTGACACTGGATAAGCCAGACTGCTTTTCTGGAACAGGTTTGCTGGTCTCTGGCCTGATAAGATAAGATTAAGATAAGATAAGGTTCTGGGATAAGATGAGATAATATAAAATAACAGGATAGGATAAGATAATAAAAAATGACAAGATAAGATAGTAAGACATGATAAGATCAGCTCAAATAAGGTAAGATAAGATAACTTAATAAGATACGACTATCTGTTATTACTGGTGTAGGCGGTGTAGTGGTTAGGCACTTTACCCTTGCATGCAGAGGACCCAAATTCAATTCCCATACAGGGAGAACTTTATCTAGCACCTCTCTCTTTCTATTGGGATGCTGTATCCCTTTCAGCTTGGACTGGCTCTGCATAACAGGGTCAAAGTCCTATATAGGGGCTCTCGTGGCCTAGAGGTTAAGGTGTTGGCCTCTCATTCAAAGGTCCCGGGTTCGATTCCGGGGAGCGACCAAAAAATTTTCTTCTCT
>NW_004797337.1:1229981-1232214 GCF_000002075.1 Aplysia californica | reverse complement strand
GGGGAGCGACCAAAAAATTTTCTTCTCTAAAATTGTCTCCTTTCACCTCCTTTCCTGCTCTCTAACAATGTTCTGTTGTCTGCTTTCATTTCCACTTTCTGCCCCCACCCCCTCACCTCCTTTGCCCCCTCCTCTGGGCTCCTGACTCTTTCTGCAGCCTTTCTACTGCTACTCCTTGGCTCCTCCTTACTGCTGTCTTTCTGCCACACCCCTGATCTTCTGGTAGGAAAGATCTACACCTAGCCTTCTCGGACAAGGGCGAAAAATCTTGGAGGGCCCGTGTGCAAGTTGCGCACATTAAAGATCCCTTGGTGGTCTAAAATCGATAAGAGTAGGCTTCGGCCGCCACCCGGGCAAAAGTCCAAATTTCCTACCAACTGAAAATATTAGGTGTGTCCCGCGCGCTCATATGACCTATGCAGTTGCGAGCGCCGTAAAACACTTTACAAAAACAAAACAAAGTCCTATATGATCTGAACTGTGTTGATGGGGACGTAAAAAAACAAACCCCGAAACCCTCATTTTGTTAATTCCTTGTCAGTTGTAGGTCCTCTACCTCCCAGCACTACCTCCAAAAATAATGTTATGTTTGTTTAGTATAGGGTTTTATGGCGCTCACAACTGCATAAGGTCATATGAGCGTGCGGGACACACCTAATACTTTTTCGTTGGTAGGAAATTTTGAATTTTGCCCGGGTGGCGGCCGAAGCCTATCTTATCGATTTTAGACCACCAAGGGATCTTTAACGTGCGCAACTTGCACACGGGCCCTCCGAGATTTTTCGCCCTTGTCCGAGAAGGCTAGGTGTAGATCTTTCCTACCAGAAGATCAGGGGTGTGGCAGAAAGACAGCAGTTAGGAGGAGCCAAGGAGTAGCAGTAGAAAGGCTGCAGAAAGAGTCAGGAACCCAGAGGAGAGGGCAAAGGAGGTGAGGGGGTGGGGGCAGAAAGTGGAAATGAAAGCAGACAACAGAACATTGTTAGAGATCAGGAAAGGATGTGAAAGGAGACAAAAAAATAATGCTATCAGTTTTATATAATAATCATTATCATCATCATTATAATCATCATAATAATAATGAATTTCATTTATATAGAGCCATATCCCATAGGAGTACAAGCTCTGAGCGCTTCACATCGATCACATGATCACTGAGTGTAATACTTCATTCACACAAGATAAAACATTTCACAGTAACAAGAAAACCACAAAACTACCAGCATTTCTTCCCCCCCCCCCCACCTTTCCCCAATGCCAGCAACACTGTCAGCTACACAACTGTTGTTTGCTTTATTGTCTAGACCAAATAAATCATTGTTAGGCATAACTGAGAAGTTCATTAATAGAAACAAATATTCCCATAAAATGAAAAGAATGTTTCAGCTTCACATGAAACAACAGCTCAAAACTGATAAAAGTATGAAGATCAGATATATATATCTGATATATATATATACTGGCAAAGTGACTCTTTTTTTCTGAAGAAACAAAGATAAAATTGTATGGAACAAATGTAATAAATGTTTACACATACTTTTATGAGAGCACACCATCACTGTAAAGAAAGTAACTGAGACCAGGAAAATTAAGAAACTTACTGCTTACTTGCAACTTACTGCTTACTTGCAACTTGTAAACTTACCTGGCAAAACTGTTATGAACTCTTGCCAACTCTGGCATGTTAGCTATGGCAAAACCTTTGTCCTGTTTAGACAGAGAATCAGTGAATATGTAATTTATAATTAGCCATTCTTATTTTCACATAATAGGACATATGGGAGTCGAATTAATCTTACATTTTGACAGTGATGATAACAAAACGATGAGCATTCTCTCAAGATTCAAGGCAATATAAGTTGCAAAAACATATTATTACTAAAGAAAGTGCACACAAAAGACAGAATAAAGGTAAAACAGTACCACTTGTAAATCTACACCACATGCTCATTTATATTTATTTTCAGAAGATGAAGAAGTAAGTATAATTCTTAAGCAATCATGTATAAAGTGACAAATTCTGAACAGATTGCTGAGAAGATGAAGAAGTAAGTATAATTTTTGAGCAATCATGTATAAAGTAATAAACATTCTAAACAGATTGCACAACATCTCTATGACACAGGCCATCCTTGTTGCTATACACAGACCTACCACTCTAAGTTTTTAGAAAAATTTGGTAAAACAAAAAAATCGGGATACACGCGATCGAAATTGGGATGCTTGAGATTTGGGG
>NW_004797337.1:1226106-1229881 GCF_000002075.1 Aplysia californica | reverse complement strand
CACCTTTCCCCAATGCCAGCAACACTGTCAGCTACACAACTGTTGTTTGCTTTATTGTCTAGACCAAATAAATCATTGTTAGGCATAACTGAGAAGTTCATTAATAGAAACAAATATTCCCATAAAATGAAAAGAATGTTTCAGCTTCACTTGAAACAACAGCTCAAAACTGATAAAAGTATGAAGATCAGATATATATATCTGATATATATATATATACTGGCAAAGTGACTCTTTTTTTCTGAAGAAACAAAGATAAAATTGTATGGAACAAATGTAATAAATGTTTACACATACTTTTATGAGAGCACACCATCACTGTAAAGAAAGTAACTGAGACCAGGAAAATTAAGAAACTTACTGCTTACTTGCAACTTACTGCTTACTTGCAACTTGTAAACTTACCTGGCAAAACTGTTATGAACTCTTGCCAACTCTGGCATGTTAGCTATGGCAAAACCTTTGTCCTGTTTAGACAGAGAATCAGTGAATATGTAATTTATAATTAGCCATTCTTATTTTCACATAATAGGACATATGGGAGTCGAATTAATCTTACATTTTGATAGTGATGATAACAAAACGATGAGCATTCTCTCAAGATTCAAGGCAATATAAGTTGCAAAAACATGTTATTACTAAAGAAAGTGCACACAAAAGACAGAATAAAGGTAAAACAGTACCACTTGTAAATCTACACCACATGCTCATTTATATTTATTTTCAGAAGATGAAGAAGTAAGTATAATTCTTGAGCAATCATGTATAAAGTGACAAATTCTGAACAGATTGCTGAGAAGATGAAGAAGTAAGTATAATTTTTGAGCAATCATGTATAAAGTAATAAACATTCTAAACAGATTGCACAACATCTCTATGACACAGACCATCCTTGTTGCTATACACAGACCTACCACTCTATGAAATCTTAAAATCAGGATCTCAAGAGGAAAGAATTGGGATCTGGGAAAAAAAATCGAGATCAACAACAATTCACCAGAGTGACTACCAAGCTCACTTAGAAATATTACACGGATGTCCATAAATATATGAAGGCAAAGTAAGTTTTTAGAAAAATTTGGTAAAACAAAAAAATCGGGATACACGCGATCGAAATTGGGATGCTTGAGATTTGGGGATATCCAAATTAAATCAGGATGAGTGGCAGGTCTGTATGCACTCTCATGTCACACAAGTCTATGGTAATGAACATAGACAGAAATGTATCAACACGAGAACTCAAGAGTCCCAGCCCAATACAAACTGGACGCCACAACTTGTAAACAGTTGAACCTGCTCTAATGGCCACCTGTATTAAGACAATCACCTGTACAAGTGGCCACTCCCATTTCTCCCCTAGCACGATTTTTAAATGTTTAAACATGAAAATGACACCGTGTAAGACGCCCATCTGTCTAGGATGGACATTTTCCTCATCGACAATTGGTAGCTGCATACACAATTTTGACTGTATTTATACATTCCTGGTCATTAACAAACAACATATGCGTTGACTAAGAGTCTGTGCATTCTCCTCCTACCTCGGGTGACATGTTTTCTGTGAAGTCTTTGATAAGGGTCAATGTTTTCCCCAGCTTGACTTTATTGTCACAGTTCAGCAAAACACTGAGAAGGGCATGGGTAGCACAGGAATTTGGGATGATCTGAGGACAGAATAAAACCAATCATTACAAGTTAAAATTTGATGTGGATCAAAGAAGCTATAAAACTGCTCTACAACATTCGAGTCTTGGAGTCTACCAAATTCTGCATGGTAAGGATATTTTAATAAAGTATAGTGGAGAGAAAAAAAAATATTGAACTAAATTTACTTGTATATGTAAACGAAAAGCTGAAGAGGGTGACACACTTTTTATTCGCAAATAACCAAACACAGTACAATAAAAAAACATTTTTTTGAGTCCATCTGTTACGATTGAATTTGTCGCTTGGACGTTTGGGTCATTTTCGTAAACCTAAGGTTTCTCCCAACATATTTCCTTATTGCACAGTATTGATCAACGCTTACTTCAAACCATTAAATCTATTTCTTTCACAACAACCGAATCGCCTTCCTCCCGTAAAAAAAGTTTGAAACTTTTTTCATTCCACAAGACACTTTAACACTTTGCAGTCACACAGCCAGCAGTACAAAATACCCCATCTGATCACCCAGCTAAGAGAGCGACTGCAACAGACTTCTCGGGCCTGGCGCAGAAGTGCACCAGGTGACCGAACGGATAATTTTCACCTGCGCATCATTGTGCCAAATGACCGCAAAGTGTTTAGTAGAAAAATATATTTAGTACTCTCCCCATCTCTTTAAAAGTAAGCAACAGTGTCATCTTTATATGGTAACAAGGACAAATACTGAAAAGGGCAACTTACCTGCTGAGCAAAAAAAATTTTGTTCACAGCCTCAGCATCGGTGACAAAGGACTCGACTTCTGTGTTTGTCTTTCTTCTGCTGCGTCGTTCCTCTATCCACCGGAACAGAAATATAAACCCATAAACCGCCCTGAAAAATAAACCAATATTTTAGATCCCTATAACGAAAAAGGAGATGAAAATATATCAAACAATTCAAAATGTTCGAAAATGGAAAGCAAATGAAACAGGAAAGTAAAAGCAAATAACTTATTTTTAATAGTATTCAATATTAATAGTACCAACACTTAAAAACAAATCAGCAGACTGTCTGGTATCTTTTTCAAAAGACCTTGAAGTTAAAAGAAAAACCAAACTTTCAATCTGATTTGTCTGATCCTGACTGTGCCACGCATAAAATTTTCACAGATCAAACAATTCATACACACCAATACCCATTTGCAAGAGAAAAATGCATCAATTTCCACAATGAGCTAAATCCTTTTAGCACAGCAAAGCAGCCAAAGGGGAAAAAAAGTTTTAAAAAGGAAGAACAATCATACCCCTCCATGGGTTTCTGAAGGTCGTAAATTTCTTCCACTTGCACTCCATGAACCCCTGTGAAAATATGAAACATAATAAATTAAACAATATACACTGATCTCTTCTATTTTTAAAAACTACAGCTAGGTTGCATAAAATTAGCAGTCAAAAAACCTTTCTTTTATTTTTCTAATATCATTTTGACTTGAAGTAAAATTGCACAAGTGCAAAGAAATTGAATACACGATGATTTAAAATGAAGTTTCATAAAAAAAAAAAAGCTGCTGTTCATTTTATTAAAATTTCGCTTTAGATGCTCAGCTTGAAATAACCGGATTAGACTTCAGAAAGTTCAAATTGGTACAAGACATAAATATTCAAAAATGTAAAGTACTCACCGATTTCCTCCAGAAGCAATGTAAATAACCCTGGAGAAAAAAAAGATAAAATCATTAGATTTCAGAGACATATACAACAGTGTGTTTGGTGCTTTCTAGCCACATTCATACAATGCACAACATATAACTGTTTAAAAAAAAATCTCTGGTAGTGTAAAAAGTCCGACTAAAAATTACCCCAACAGACTTTTAAGTTCAGGGGGTTGCTTGCGTTGCTACACTGACGATTGCTAAACCATTGCTTTGTAGATTGGAAGTGGCTATTCTCACCCTGGGTGGGAATATCTATACGATCGACCTCTCACCCCGGGTGAAACTTGCCAGCATTGGCTATTTTCACCCGGTGTGATACAAGACTTGTTTTTCCTTATTTCTGAAGGCCACCTCTATTCTCACCCCGGGTGAGAATAGCGCAGGCGAGTCTTTTGGCTATTCTCACCCGGTGGGCGTTCACCGTTATAGTATAG
>NW_004797337.1:1224406-1225600 GCF_000002075.1 Aplysia californica | reverse complement strand
CTATAAAACGTAATTTTTTCTTGGCTTTTATCAATTTGATCATCCACACCGATAGACAGTATTCCAAAATGAGGAAAAACAGGTCTTGTTTCACACCGGGTGAGAATGCTGGCAAGTCTCACCCGGGGTGAGAGGTAGATCGTATTTTTATTCTCACCCCGGGTGAGGATAGCCACTTCCATTTCTGAATATTGTCTATCAGTATGGGTGATCAAATTGACAAAAACATAGAAAAAATGATGTTATAGCACAAAAGTAACCAAATATAGCCATCTTCAGAGAAGTGAAGGCTATTTCCCTTTTCTAATTAAGGCAAACTACGCCGGTCACCATTTTCTTTTGCCCGGAAGTTTGCGCTACTCCTTCTCTCTCTTTCTCCCCCTCACTCCCTCTCCCCCCTCCCCTCTATCTCTTTCTCTCACTACCCGCAGAAAAAAATGCACGCTTTCAACACAAGAGCGCTGGAACGTTTGTTTACACTGGTATCACGGTGAGTGCACACTGGGTGAGAAATAGCCAAAAGACTCTCACCCGGAGTGATCGGCTTGGGTCGCTGCACTAAGAGTAAGAAGGGGTGAATGCACACCGGGTGAGAATAGCCATAAGATTTGCCCTCTCACCCCAGCCTACAGCTGCGCTATTCTCACCTTGGGTGAAAGGCCCACAACTGCGTTATTCTCACCCCGGGTGAGAATTGAATAGAGGTGGTCTTGCCGCCCTTGCAGTACACTGTCACACAGTAGTAGTGGACTTTGCCTGAAACCTTGGGAGGACTTCCGTAACGAGCGACCACTATCAGACAGAGCAGAATTGAGCGCTTGGGGTAGGGGTAGGGGTAGGGGTAGGGCTAGGGTTAGGGTTAGGGTTAGGGGTAGGGTTAGGGTTAGGTCTAGGCCTCTTCTTTATTGTGTTTGATGGGGTGGTCGCTCGTTACGGAAGTCCTTCCGAAACTTAAATGAAATATTCCTTTGCAAGAACAGTCTGCAAAAACATCTCCTGCGTGTAGACAAATGTGTTTGCGCTATGTAGATCTATGGCGTTTTTACGTTCATCCATGAAAATTTTAATTCTTCAACAAACTGCAACTTAATATCAAGGCCGTCGTTATTCGGACTCGAGTCCGACTCGGGTCCGGAAAAAAGAAAGTGTCTTCGTTCTATAGATCTAACGTTCAGTGCTTCCAATTTTCCGCCG
>NW_004797337.1:1213772-1218772 GCF_000002075.1 Aplysia californica | reverse complement strand
TTCACTTTCAGACTACAGTCACGCGGAAAAGTACTGAAATACGAAACAAACACAAGCATAGTGTTACATTCCCTTCATGAGTAAACGTAAAATGATAAATTACAACGTACGAGGTGTAAGTGTACATATCAGCTTACAGTTCACTAATATATCATCAAAGCTCAGGTAAACATTCAGATCAGATCTTAGTTTTACATTGTACTTTCATACACGCGAAGTAGACCATGAAAACGTCTCATTTCCTACCATAAATTTCTTCTTCACACTAGTGCATAAAAACAGACAGATGAACACACTCATATAAACATATATAATATTTGTGCAGTTCACAATTAGATCTATAAACATTTATAATATTGTACAGACTGTACCTGTAATCTTCTGCTAACATATTTCCTGCAACATTCTCAAACTCGATTTACACATTGACATCTCTCTTCTCTCAGTTAGTTAGGGCTTCATTCTAAATTCAAGTCTTAGCCGTGGTAGAATCACGCACGAGGTATACAGCGTGCATTTCGTTGCGTTATAATATCTACACCTATTTATACCACTTGACAGACAAGCCCGTGCTTGATTATCGCTGATGAAACAAAGAATTCATCATCAGCTGATGAAACAAGGTCGTTCAACAGCTGACGAAACAAAGTGCTGCTCATCGTGGTATAAACGATGTGGGGTAGTACGTGCAACATGCGTGTGCGGGGGCCGACGTAACCGTAGTAATGGCTCACGCGGTTTTCCCCCCTGACTCACACTCAGACATGACATGACCTCACAGTGCGTGAGTGAGCACAGATGAAGAAGATGTCCGTCCTTTTTTTTAACCTTCCCAAGCAGGCTTGGCTAGATCTATATTTATGAGGCGTGTTGCTATCTATAGAAGCTGGAAGAAGACAGGGAAAGGGAAAGGAAAGTGTGGGTGGAAAATAATGGGAGGGAAGTGGGAAGGTAGAATGAGACATAAAGGCGTACAGACTAACAGACAGACAACTTTTTAGAGCGTAATGAATAACAATTGAATTAACCAATACTTAACAATTCAAGAAAAATTGTTCAAAGCAGGTGGAAATGTGACTGCACGAGATAAATAATGAACGGAATAATGCAAAAGCATCAAGTAGACAATGATATTGGTACACGTGCGATTTAAATATATGTACATGAACATGTTACTGCTGTACCACGATGAAGATGATGGTGATGGTACTGTAACACACAGGGGAACATGACAAGAAACTAGATCAACTGTTTCCTTGTCTCTGTGGTACAAGCCATTAAACATTGCAAGGTTATCACTTAACAATGGGGGGTGAGAATGGTCGCGACAGCAATTTTGATCGATGACAAGTAAAAATACCAGAGAGTTTTTACAGCATTCCGTCGATACAATCCTCGCACAGCCAGCCACCTTCCCAGGGCAGACGAAAGCAGGGTTTGCTGGACGTGCCACACACGTGACAAGCTTTCACGTTTTTCACTGAGGGTGCGGAGTTCGAGACTTCGTCACAGAAAGAGTTTGTGGAGTTGGTGGTATCGGACAGAGGCTGGCGTGTGGTGTGATGACGGGCGGGCTCCTGGTGATGATGATGATGATGCTGTTGTTGTTGATGGTGGTGGTGTGAGTGAGTGGTAGGGAGATAGCCGTCGTAGTCCTTGATGTGCCTCGTCTTCACCTGTCTGAGAACACCCCCGGGTAGGTCGTGATGCTGTCCTACCACGACCAGCTGGTTGTAAAGCTCTGGTACTAGATTGTCTTGATAGTAGTTCTCGGTTGCGGCGTCGCCTTTTGGTTTGGTAAACACTTGCTGCGTGGATTTGACGTTGTTGTTGCTGTTGTTGTACGAAACACCCGTATTGTTTTGCGTTTTGGCGAATTTTTCTTGGCTTTCGGGAGTGTTGAAGGCGGAGTAAGCAGAAGCGACGGTTGAGCAGGAGGTGACAGTATCATAACCAGAGTCTTTGAGCTGTGTTCTGGGCTGGGGAATGTGTTGTTTCTCTCCCTCTCTGCTGCACACAGACATGGGCGAGGTGTTGCTGGAGGGGGTGCCCGATGAGATTCCGGAGTCTGTGTTCAGAGTTGATAGTCCGTTGAACAAGTTCTTGATGGCATACGCATTTTCACGGCAGTTTCCACACATGTAGTGCTTTTCAGTGCCGTTGAAATTTTTGTTGGGAAGACAGCTACGGCTGCGTCGCTGGCAACGAGAGCATGTGTGTTTTCTCTGAAAGAGAGCACGGGTTAGTTTATCTACAAGTCCTTTCTTCTCTTTGGGGGTCTCGTGCTCGCTGTGAGTACTGGAGAACGTGCTCTTCACAGTGCACGGGGAACTGGAGCGCTCAGAGGCCACGGACTCCTCAGTATGTCCGAGCATCTCCTCGCGTTTGGCCGGCGACGGATTGGACGGTTTGTCGAAGCTGTCTTGGGCCAGTTTGGGGCGTGTGGGGGTGTCCTTGTGTTTGTTGCTCCTCACACTGCTCAAGTGACGAGTATCCAAAGTGAGCATGCAAAAGTCAGAAGCGATTGCGTCGCCAGAGTCTGTTTTAGGCAACGTGGGCATGAAAACACCGGACAACCGGTTGCCGATATCGTTGTGGTATTTCTCCATTGCGCTGTCGATGGGGGAGCAGTTGTTGGTGCGAGCTCGTCGGCCCATTGTTGCAGTTGAGTTGAATAACGAAGGGTGTAAGAAACTTGTGAATATAAGTTCGACAAGTCGTGATCAAATGTTCAGCATAATAATCTGAACAGTTGTAACACGGTTCGGTAACAACAAAGTTTTTCAGTAGTTACCTGTTCTTGAAGAAAACACAGTAGAAAATTCCAAAGTCACAGAAGTAATAATAATGTTCTTCGATAGTCACAACTTGGTCTTTATGAACAATCCAGAAAAGCGCTGATGACAAGCAGTGACAAGCGCGATTTCCTTTTGCTGACTGTTATATCCACCACGAGTCCGAGTTGTGAATGGAGTGACGACTGGCTCTCTCTGTCGGCGAACACTGCGCTGATCATACCTCGCGAGGCTAGTACTGCACGCGGCGAGAGCGGGCGACTGAATGAACGTCTCTCACGCTCGTCTCAGCTCTTATCTGTGAAAACGGTCGACCGCCCACAGGAGTTTTTACCGGCAGTCAGCTGGTCTGTCGGCGGACTTCAAAGCGCGCTACTAATCGGCTGAACGACGCCTGGTATGTGGGGGCTTGGGCACGAACCTCCAACAATGCCCTCGCTTCAACTGTGAGTCCCCTCGAGACGAGAGCGTCTGGTATGGCGTTAATCTTCACAGTGCTCAGTCACTCGTAATCGTTGGTCGGCTGAGGGCTGAAATCCTCTCAATTTCCCAAGTCTTTTTAATGCAACCAAATGACAAAGCACTCAATACACACCAGCTTTTGAGAAACCGCAAGTATGTAGGAATGCTGTTTTATTCCCACTTGAGGAATAAAACACTTGCAAATAGCTTACACGTCGCAATAAATAAAACACACGGTTCGAAGTTCGCACTCCGGAGTTCAGTGGGTTGATGTCCTTCCAATCACTTAATTGCGACAAAATCAGAAAACTCCTCTGTTCCAGGGCAAGTTCACAAGCCGTAGAGGTACTGTACAGTCTTCACGGGGTAAATCTCTTTGTATAACTGTCGTTCACCCTACGACTATCGCTTTATATACCTCGCCGAATCGTTATCGGAGGTGTCACACGCTCGCTGGCTGGAGAGGTTTTGTGAATGACACAATTAATTTTAGAACTTTGTAATGAAAAGTCCAATGATTCAAGGCGCTGCCTATAAGACGTAAGTGCTAAAAATAGTCAACTTCAAATTCCTTGAAAATTGCATCAGAGAGAGACACACAAGAGTGCTAGGCCTAATAGATAATTCGAGAACTAAATCACAACTGAAATACTCTTTATACTTTAAATCAGTCTTGTTAGTTTTAAACTTCAGCGTGATTTAAATCTTTCCTCTCATCATTCCCCGACAGCAAGCCGGGTGAAACTGAATTGGTTTAAATTAGCGACCTGGCATTTATAGTCAGCGCTGAACGTTGTTTGAACAAGCGCAGGCAAAGCGCAGACCTGACACAACAGAGAAGAGGGAGAGAGAGAAAAAAGAAACGTCTCCTATTTCAGAATGACGAAACTTGTATCCCCGTCTTTGCCTCTGCTTGTGAATGGATCGGAAGGAAGAAGAGAGGGGAAGGCGGGGCCGGGCCGGGCCAGGCCGGGCCAGGCCGGGCCAGACAAGATTAAACTGAAGCTTGCTTCGCGGGGCATCCCGGCTTCTTAAACCAAAACCGTGACCTGCAAAGTGCAGAACGAAAAAAAAAGGAAAGATAAAAAGTAGTAGACCTAACCTACAGTGTTGAAGAAAGAAGAGCTCGCTCCTGCCTGCCTCGTGTTGCTGGTTGATAATGGCATCATATCCAAAAATAGAAGGGAACTTCCCGATTTGCTTTGCTGGTGTTCGGAGCATGAACAGACTTGTTTCGTTCGTGGTATTCATTGTACACTCGTGCGGCTCTTTAAATCTTGACCTTTGTACAGAAACGTTGGAAATCTCACATGTGGGAATTCGCGAAGCACATAAACAAAACAAAACACAGTGAGCGACCTGTGGATACATGATGCAACGAGCGGGTGCGATTTAAACTTCTGTTTTGTCAAGTTTACATTTTTAAAGGGGGTTTAAAATTGTTAGAGATGCTCTGCGTGGTTTTGTTATGAAAATGAAAGACTCTCGACTTTTAAAAATGTCCCATATTTATTATAGTCTATACGTTTTGAAAAGAAGAAGAGTGTAGATTCTAGTTTCAGAAAGAGTTTTATGACGCTTGCAACACAATAAGGTCATATGAGTGGTGAAGATTAGAGGTGTTACAAGAGAGTAACAAACATAAAAAAGGAGGAGAGATCAGGACGATAGATGTTTGGTAGGAATGAAGGATCAAACCACACCAGAGCACCCGCCAACCACCCTCGACAAGAAGAAGAAGAA
>NW_004797337.1:1212730-1213672 GCF_000002075.1 Aplysia californica | reverse complement strand
AAGAAGAAGAAGAAGAAGAACAAGAAGAACAAGAAGAAGAAGAACAAGAAGAACAAGAAGAAGAAGAACTAAAACTCGAACTCGGAACTAAAACTAGAACTTAAGAAAAAGTAGAACTAGAACATGAACAAGAAGACGAAGAGATGAGGGGGAGGAGGTCAAGAGGAACAAGAAGAGAAGGCTGTGGTGGTGGAGGAGGAGGAGAAGAAGAGAATAGTGTGATGTTGCGTGAGACAAAATGACTCTAAATACAACGTGTACGGAAACAAGGAATGAATTTGGTAATAGAACGCTGGAACAGACTACAATACTGTCCGTTCATTTGTTTGGTTCAGAGAAAGTTACATAGTCATGCGTTTCCGCGAAGCACCACGGGTTGGTTTCGAATCCATAAAGAAGGTATTTCTGCACTCCGCTTTGTTAAAAGTTTGTATAGACTCTACTACCTTCGCTAGAAAACGACATTGTTATGAAAGAGAGCCTAACGTTACTGACTCGAATCTGAAAGAATCGATATTTCGCTGAACAGGCCGTTAAACTCATACCTTTGACTATTGTTTATACAATAGGCTATAGGCTAGGCATTGACTCAAACCAAAAGTGATATTATTAATTATTATGCGTTAGTTCAGTAAACGTCTTACGGCATTTGCAACACAATAACCTAACAAACACAATAAAAAAGAAAGGAGAAATCAGGGTGACAGATGTTTGACAGAAAAGAAGGAGCAAACCACACCAGAGCACCCCCAACCACCCTCTATATTAAGCTATGCGATTGACGTTCTTTGTTATAATATCGGTGGCCTAGTGGTTAGGCTCTTGGACTCGCAACCGTAAGGTCGTGGGTTCGAATCCCGTCAAGGGCCCGACTTTGTGTCCTTGGGAAAGGCACTTTACACGAATTTTCCTCACTTCACCCAGGTGGGAATGGGTACCCGG
>NW_004797337.1:1206933-1210163 GCF_000002075.1 Aplysia californica | reverse complement strand
GGGGGGGGAGGGTAGAATATCTATGCTACTGCAGTATTATTTACTGAATGTATATCTTTTTTTTTAGACTCAAGGAACACTACGCTCAAGTTATTATCATAACCGAAGAAGATAATAACGATGATATTTTATCTAAAGCAATAAACCGGAATCCACCGGAAGCATCGGGGTTCAGGTGTCACGTGGTGTAAACCGGCCTAGGGCGCCCTCTGTGTTAACCCCAGCGGCTCTCAACATTCCAGGTCAACCAGGGGTCAACCAGGAGGTATGCGGGGCGGGGTCTCCTTCCTCCCTCCACCAACATTGAGCCAGCCAAAGAGGAGTGCAAAGAGCTTATTATAACAACCTACACAGCGATCTCAGTTCTAATGTCTGCGCCACAGAATATGATGAAGGGACAGAATGCGCTTTTTGGGTAGCGTCGGAACCTAGGCGCTCAGAAACTCTATCTTGTGAGGTCGTGGAGCCCGGATTCACATGGAATGATAGTTGAAGAAGGTTTAGGTCTGAGCGGAATTGACGTATGAAATGTGATTGTTGTTGTTGTTGTTGTTGTTGTTGTTGCTGCTGTTGCTGTTGTTGTTGTTGCTGCTGCTGTTGTTGTTGTTGCTGTTGTTGTTATTGCTGTTGTTGTAGTCGCATCACCATCATCCGGTGCCTTGCCGACTGGCGAGGGCGATCATGGACCTCTACTTCCCTCTGTCCCGCGTTGCAGCGATGGAGTCTGTTTTTCTTGCTGTTCCCAGCCATGTTGTTAACCTGTCCAGTATCTTTTCCCTCTGTCTGCCTCTGCCTCTCTTTCCATCAAACTTGCCTGTTGTTACAATATTCTCCAATGCTTCTTTCCGCATTATGTGTTCAATTAAATTTGCCTGTCGCTTTCGCATATTCGTCCTAAGCTGATGCCTGCAATTTGTTGTAGTCCACCTTCAGTTAAATGGTGAATCAATAGATTTCACAGACACCCTAGATTCGAGAAAGCTCCCTTGTGGATTCGAACGAGGATCATAGGCATCATAGCCCAACATGTTACCAACTTAGGTGACGGTGTCCCCTAGACAATTTTCCTTACCACCAGAAAGAATTACAATCAACCTCTCTTTCCTACCGGAGAAGAACTCGACTAAATCGGGGATTGCAACTTTTAAATGCTTCTGATTTGTTTAAAGGGGTGTCAATCCTTTACATAACAATGGTTATTTAATCTCACCAACTCCTTCGCTTTTCCCTAGTCGTATTCTGTGGTCCTTGCCCCAGCTTGTTGTGGCTTGTCCCAACACAAACTGTTCAGTTCAGCCCGCTCGCCGGAGATCCAGCTTGAGCTACGTCATGCTTGGCCGAACCCCTCCACAAGGTAATACAAACTAATGTACAGCCCGTCGCGCGCGACGCTGTAAAGATATTGTATGCTTGATGGAAAGTAAAAGGCTTTCTGCCCTTTCGTTCGCTCTTCTCGTTAAAAGATCTTAGAAATCGACTCGTGCATGGTCGGACGTGTGCAAGATATGACGACCGCCCCCCTCTCCCTGCCTCCCCCACCCTGGAATGTTCGTACGTTATGCATTATGTCTTTATTGAAGATGGCTTTTCACAAAAAGAAGGGAGAGATTAGATATCACGGGGTTTTGCTTTGCAGTCGTGTTTTGTCCCCCTTGATCTTGTTAGTTCCGCCTTTCATGTTGTTATATGTATGTAATTCAGGGTGATAAACAAATGGATGTGACAGAACATGTGAGGGGCTCTCGTGGTCTAGGGGTTAAGGCGTTCGCTTCTCATTCAACAGGTCCGGGTTCGAATCCAGATAGCGATGAAAAACTTTCTTCTCTACAATTTTCTCCTTTCACATTCTTTCCTGCTCTCTGACAATGTTATGTCGTCTGCTTCCGTCTCCACTTTTTGCCCCCACCCCCTCACCCCCTTTGATCCTTCGTCTGGGCCCCTGACTCTTTCTGCAGCCTTTCTACTGCTACTCCTTGGCTCCTTCTTACTGAGGTCTTTCAACCACACCCCTGATCTTATGGTAGGAAAGATCTACATATCATATAGCCTTCTCGGACAAGGGCGAAAAATCTCGGAGGTCCCATGTGCAAGTTGCGTACGTTAGAGATCCCTTGGTGGTCCATAGTCGATAAGAGTAGGCTTCGGCCGCCATCAAGGCAAAATTTAAAATTTCCTCCCAACAAAATAATGTTTAATGTGTCCCCCACGCTCATATGACCATATGCAGTTGCGAGCGCCGTAAAACACTTACCACCCCCCAAAAAAACCAACAACAAAACAACAACCAACAGCAACCACCAACAAACAAAACAAAACAAACCAAACCAACAACAAAAAACAAACAAAAAAAACAAACAAAAAACAAAAACAAAAACGAACGAACAAAAACCCAAAAACAAAAACAAACAAACAAACAACAACCCAACAACAAACAAACAAACAAAAGCAACAACACAAAACAAAAGACAAAACAAAACAAAGAAAATAATAATATATGAAGAAGCTGGGGTATCCTGTTTACGCCAAGCACAATATACATTGCAAAAGATATGGTAACTCGATAGCACAACACGGACAGAACCGTTTATTCCGGGGAAAATGAAGCAAGTCTGCACAATAACATACAATAACATACAATAACGGATGTATAATCAAGGAAGAAAAAAGAAAGAGGGACAGGAGAATTTAAAAAAGAAGGGAAATTCTAAAGAAAGATACGGGAGTCTTATTTATAAGGTGGTAATATATAATTAGTGAGTAAAATAAAGTACTCCATTGTTCTTTCTATCCAGAAAGCTATCTCAATGGGTGTTTGCCGTGTGCTCTGGTGTGGTCTGCTCCTTCTTTCCTATCCAACATTTATGGTTCTTATCTCTCCTTTTTTGTGTTTGTTACTCTCTTGTAACACCTCTAATCTACGGCACGCATATGACCTTATTGTGTTGCAAAGTGCTAAAAAACACTTACTAAAACAAGGAAGGTTATATGTCTTACAATGGCACATAAAGTCACGCATGCACATCATGCGATATACACCTGTCTTCAAATTTAAAAGAAAACAACTAATCAATAAAATCGCACTAAGTATTTCCCCATTGCTCATCACTGTAGCACAGTGTTCCTGTATTTTTTGAGGGGTGGGGTTTTTTTTCGTTGTTTTCTAAACTCTTTAGTTTATAAGGTATCATCACAGTGTTGTATGTTGGCAATGATGGCATAAGATGGACTGG
>NW_004797337.1:1205046-1206137 GCF_000002075.1 Aplysia californica | reverse complement strand
CCGCTCCCTTCCGAGGGTTTCACCTGTCTAAGACGGAAAATGCTTTGCCCGCTCAACCCTGATTTGATACAAAAACTCGCAAGTTTGGTTCCGACGGCTCTAAACTCAACGCTATGGCCATGCCGCTGGGCGTGGAAGAAGAGTAGGGGTGCATTTTGGGGGTAGATCTAGGCCCCTGTAGATGTAACCATGTTACCCCATCATGCGAGCCCTGAGCGATGCAGATGGTCAGGGTAGTGTGGGTGTGAAATCTCACGGCTTCCCGTGAGAGTGCTCGAGAAGCGAGCCACTACGGAAACTTTCCTGGGTAGCCAGAAGCCAGAGGTGTGACATTAGATTGACCAATGCCTGCCGCCCTGATCGTACGGCCAGCCGAGAAAAGAGTTCCTCGAATCGTTGTAACATGATGTCAGTGAGGGGTGGCATTGGTGGGTGGGGCTAAGGGTGGAATCAAAGGAGATGCTCAAACGTTTCTGCTTTTAATAGGTCAAACAGTGGTCGTATGAAAGGCAAGCACTGGTGGTAATTGGATAAGTAAGACTGACGCATGTCATTATCAGACAGAATAGCAATTGAGAGGTGGAAAGTTTTGACCACTGCTTGCCGATCGGACAAGTGATCCTTGATTCCACCGGCTGGGTCTTTGACCCCCCCTCCCACCTCCATCTGCCCCTAAATTCCCCTGTCTAAGACGGAAAATGTCTAACAGTTTTAGACGGAATTTTTATCTGACTCCCATGCGATACCGTTTTACACAGGTTCGACTGTAAATGTATTTATTTTAGGCTTTTAACCCGGCAGGTCACATATATGTTATTAATAATTTTGATATTGTTTTAACAGATTACACATCTCCAATGAAGATGAAGACAGAAGGAATGTAGAGGTTAGGCGCTTCGCTGTCACACGCAGAAGACCCTGATTCGATTCCCGTGTGGGGATAATTCTCATCGATTATCACGGATGTTTGTCAGGGACGCTGTGTTCCCATCAACCCAAGTTGACTCTGACAGAAACAACGGGACCAAAGGATGGTGAATAAGAGGGAAGCAGTGGAAATTCAGGGGAAAAATATTGATAGACTGACGTAC
>NW_004797337.1:1201604-1203375 GCF_000002075.1 Aplysia californica | reverse complement strand
TTCCTTTACTCTGTCTGTCTGTCTGTCTGTCTGTCTGTCTGTCTGTCTGTCTGTCTGTCTGTCTGTCTGTCTGTCTGTCTGTCTGTCTTTTCCCCTATTCTGTTTGGCTGTCTGTCTTTCCGGTCTTTACTCTTGTCTGTCTGTCTGTCTGTCTGTCTGTCTGTCTGTCTGTCTGTCTGTCTGTCTGTCTGTCTTTTTTCTTTTCCCTTACTCTGTCTGTCTGTCTGGTCTCTACTCTTGTCTGTCTGTCTATCTGATCTTAACAGGGTTCTCAACCTGGTTAAGCTTCACCAGATGAAAACGGAAGCGGGGGCTGGGGGCGGGTTAGGAGGGGGGGGGGCGTGTTACTTTGATAGCCCTGGACTTAAACTAAGAATCGTTTCTCCTTCCTTGTCTCTTTGTTAGCGTAAATCTAAACTAAAAATAAAGTCAGTTTACACTTTCCCTTCTCGAATTACGAAATGCATAATTGTGAAATGCTCACAAAATATTAATGAATTAGTAGGCTTGCATTATCAGTATCATTTATACTATAATACGTTCTTCAACATTCGCGACCACTTTTCACTGGCGCAAAGACTCGAAACCGAGCAGCTGATAAAGGTTTGAGTATGATGGTACTCGCCCCTTTTGACTAAGAGTTTATACCAGCGAACGAAACAGTAATTCGTCAACGTGGCACGATAAATATAATAATAAATAGGTAGCATTTGTATAGCGCAAATTCCCGCTCAACAGCAAGCTCTTATGCGCTTTACAAATCTATATCATTGCCCCAGCAGACCTTATAGGATTCTGAAACTATCTCAACTTCCTGGGAAGCATACAGTACAAGCTATCATTTATAGACGCTAAAACACTAAAATAAATGATAACAGTTTAAGCCAGAAATCGAAAGAAATCAAATTGCCTCGGATCACCGTGGCAATCCTTATGCAACGGCTTACCGTACCACCACAGGTCTCACATTTTTCAGAATGCACAGAGATGTAGATCTATAAGTATAAATAAATTCTTTAAAAATCAATATGGCATGAGTCAGGAAAGGACAGGAAATACCCCCCCCCACCCCCGGGCTTTGCTGTAGTGTGTTGAGGTTAAGATCTATAAGTTACACTGCTAATTTTTTAAAAAAAGTGTTAGGTCAATTTGTTTGTCACGAAGCAGGTGGGGGGAAGGCGGAAGGTTTTCTCCTTTTAATTTATTTGAAAGTCTCAAATTATTCTTTAAAAAAAAGAAAAACAAACAAACCCAAAACAAAACAAAACCAAAAACAATCAAGAAAGCAAAAACCACAGCAACCCCTCCCTCCCAATAAAAACACAAACAAAACCCAATTACCATTTTTAAAAAAGATGAAAGAGACAATCTTTGTCTATTATATAAATAGCCTATCCATGAAGCAGTTTATTGACAGAGGCTGTGAAACGAACGGAGAACGTTAATGAAGTCGATTACATTTTGCTCATCTTACTGAGTTGTTCAACCCCAGATTATTATGTTTAATAATCCCAACGTATGAATCGGATCTCCCGACTTTATCATCTCGAGTATCAAGGATGTTCTTATTTCATGTAGGCCTATATACTATATTGATATACGTCATGCTTTCAGACGCTACGTAAGAGAAAAAAAAACCTTGAAGGCTTCTTTACTTAGATTTAGATGACCCTCATCAACCCACCTCCTTTCATTATCTCAAACACACACGTGTACACATAGACAGAAAGACACACACACACACGCACACACACACACACACACACACACA
>NW_004797337.1:1198557-1199630 GCF_000002075.1 Aplysia californica | reverse complement strand
ATAATAATAATATAAAATGACGGATCGGAATAAGCTTTGTAATTCTTAAGTCTTTCGACTTGCATAATATATTAAAATGACGATCGGATCTTGGAAATTATTTTGTTCAGTTTTTCTTTCTTTCTTTCTGTCTTTCTTTCTGTCTTTCTTTCTGTCTGTCTTTCTTTCTGTCTTTCTGTCTTTCTGTCTTTCTTTCTGTCTTCATTCATTCATTCATTCATTCATTTATTCATTCATTCATTCATTCATTCATTCATTCATTCATTCATTCATTCATTCATTCAATCATTCATTCATTCATTCATTCACTCATTCATTCATTCACTAATTCATCTGTTTACTTATTTATTGATCTATCCATGTAGTACTTTACACCGACCGGGCTTGTCTTAAAAGGCCAGATCTTTAGCAGCCCGCCTCCTGAATGATTCAATTTGAGTCGACGGGTGCGTAGTTAAACACTTCCATTTGTCAGATTACTGTCTTTGTGTGGGAATATAATAAATGACTGGAGAGTGAACTTCTAAAGGCTCTGAGCAGGTAGCCTAGTTTGATTTGGGATATTAACTGTAAATAAGTTCTATCTTGGGGTTCCCTACTTTTTCTGCTTTTTTTTTCTACTGTGGAAAAAAACCCAGCAGCCTTTCGTTACAAAACAGAAAATACCAACCCCCCCCCAAAAAACAAAAACAAAAACAAAACCAGAACAGAAAAAAAGAGAAAGAAAGAGATTTTAAAAAAAAGAAAGATATTTCAGCACCTTATCGTTACTTCCTTTTTTCCATCGAGACTTTTCCGTACGTCATCAACACAATATCCCGCTGGGACGAGAAAGACAGTTTGTGACAAGCCCGGGACCGGCTTTGGCAAGTGATACGGGGAGTTTTTATGAATTTCACAAATATTATCATAGAAGTCCAGGCAGGAGGAAAAACACAGAAAAGAACCCATTTATTATCAGGTATTATAATGCCAAATAAAAAATACCAATCAGTCAAACAAGTATAGATTGTAAAGTGCATAGAGCTTGCTGTTGAGCGGAAATCTGCGCTATCTATTATTATTATTATTAT
>NW_004797337.1:1192502-1193874 GCF_000002075.1 Aplysia californica | reverse complement strand
GGGTTGGGGGGGGAGGGAGGAGTGCTGCACGCAATGGACTATAATGAGAGTGGTGTTTTGAACTATTTTTGTCCTTCATTTGAGAGTCCATGGCTTGCACTCTTGGCAGCGAAGTTCTTCACTGAGAGCGAAGAGCGGCGGCTAAGAGAGTGCACGTTCAAGGATAATAATGTTATCATCATCATCATCCGGTACCTTGCCGACTGGCGTGGGCAATCATGGACCTCCACTTCACTCTGTCTTGCGTTGCTACAATGGTGTCTGCTGTTCTTGCTGCTCCTAGCCTTGTTGTCATCTTGTCCAGTATCTTTTCCCTCTGTCAGCCTCGGCCTCTCTTTCCATCAAACTTGCCTTTTGTTACAACAATGTTCTCCAAAGCTTCTTTCTGCTTTGCGTGTCCGAAGAAATTTGCCTGTCGCTTTCTTAATAATATCAAAGTAACTATAAAAATCTATGTGTTTCATGAAAAATAAGAGCACCTATTTTTAGTGTTCCAAATTAGCCGCAATGTATCAATATGGAAAACGTCCCCCCCCCCCCTCAGTCAATATAACATACATTTCGGCAGCTGGGGATACCTTTAGTGACTTGTAAAGTATCCTGAAACAATGAGCTGGTCGTGGGGAAAAACACCTTGCCAGACCAGCGACCAAGCAGTAAGTAAGATTTACAAAGAGACTTTTGCTGCGGTATGACAAATAAATATTACTATGTACACGCATTCACATAATATATCACCACCTCCCCCCTCCCACTCCCACATACACACACACTCTCACATCACACACTCTTACATCTATTATCTATTTGTGGTGGCCGAACTTTTCTATTCAAAAGGCGTTTGAATGGCTGCATCGATCGACATGTGGTTTTCGCCAAAAGATTTTTCAAAATATTTTCCAGATCATGACGCCCTTCGTTTTTTCAGTTTTGAGACAGTTTTGCGGCAAAAGCAAAATTTCTTTATTTCGCCGATCGCTTTTGTAGGCCGGCGCTTCTGTTTATGTAATTTTAGAAAATCCGCCAGGTTTGTTTATTTCAAGTCGTACTTCCGTTCGATACTATCGCGCATTGTCGTGCAATACTGAGCACTATTTTAAGTGTGCGACCCGTATAGATCTAGCCTCATGTTGTTTTTTTTTTTTACTTGGTGCTAAATTCGACTGTGATCTTTTCGTTTGATGACCATCATCGTTTTTTCTGGACTCCTTTGTCAAATTCATTTGATGTTAATGCACCTATCATTCCTTTCATCGAAAGGGGTCCCAGCTAGTAATATATTAATTCACACACTTACATACACACACAGACACACACAAACACACACATACACACACAAACACACACACATGCAGAGAGAGAGAGAGAGAGA
>NW_004797337.1:1190040-1191178 GCF_000002075.1 Aplysia californica | reverse complement strand
ACACACACTCTCTCTCTCTCTCTCTCTCTCTCTCTCTGTCTGTCTGTCTGTCTGTCTGTCTTCGGGAGACGGTTTCTCTGCCGGGATGTTATATTCCTTTAAGAGCTGGTTGGCATTGACAGACAGGGTCGGAAGTCCGCCTCCTAATTAATCTAAATTGGGTCAACGGGGGCGTAAAAAAACCTACATTTATTAATTTTAATTAAAATCTGAAACTGTTTTGAAACGCTTATAATTTAGTGACCTTTTTATAAATACAATATCCTAGAAAAAATAGCGAGGGCGTAGTATTTATTATTTTTATCGTGTTCTAAAGGTTCATAATAATCCATGAATGACGTACAGTCTGAAATTGTCCTTCAGAAATTCATGAGGCGATTAATGAAGCGATGGAAGCTCTTACAGCCTCTAAAAATGGCTGCCTTATCTTTGATAACCACGGCAGTATCGATGTTATTTTTTAACACCTTATAAAACAGAGAAATCCACTGTTGCAATTTCATACACTCTCACCAGGAAGCAAAAAATAGTAGATCTATAGGTTTAACGCCCCTATCAACACTGCTATGTTATAAAAGAGGCGGGACCTCCGAGTTTAACGCCCTTCTCCGAAAGGACGGAGTCAGAATGGGAAATTCGTGTAAAGTGTCTTTCCCAAGGACGCAACGTCGGACTGAGCTGATGCTCGAACCCCCAGACCTGTAATCTCACTATTACGGGTCCGGTAGCTTAACCACTAGGCCACCGACACCCCACCAGAAAAAAGAAACATCTTTCTGTGGCAAAAGTGGATCATGACACAGTCACAGCCTCTTGTTAAGTCTACAGAAAGAACTATTATTATTACAAAAAAAAGCATTAGTTCACATTGAAGCCTCATGCTAAAAAAGACTGTTTCGTTGACTTTCGGTACTAGTTCTTTTTCGGTTAGTATCTTGAGCACTGATTTTGGTGTTTTTTACAATTTCATAGTGATCTTCTTATAAAGTAACCATCAAACTAAATTGTTTAATCAGACACATTGGCTCTGTTTGTCTCCAAAGGCAGCAATTGATTAATTCTAACCTAACGTTTAATGTCAATACACTTTAACTATCTGAGGAGAATGAAGAAGGAGCCAACCCCCCCGCCCCCACCC
>NW_004797337.1:1186276-1189573 GCF_000002075.1 Aplysia californica | reverse complement strand
CACACACACACACATACACACACACTCTCTCTCTCCCCCCCTCTCTCTCTCTCTCTCTCTCTCTATCTGTCATTCCCTCCCTCCCCCTCTCCTCCACCCTCTCTCTTTCCCTTTGATGTTGTCATTGTTGCAGCTGACAGATCAGACACCAGCAAGTTGTCCGTTTATCCGCTATGACCACTGGCCTGTAGTGATTCGCCTTTATCCTCAAACCGCGCAGAAAGCGTTAAGGACAAGGGGACAGGGGACCCAGTACTCGAACCAACCATCTACAGCGCCTTACTTCAAAGTGTCCGGGGCCATTATTCCAGCAGGGGGCGTTTAACTCCCTTTGTGGGTAGTGGTTAGAGGGGCGAGGGGAGGTAATTAATGCCCAGGGGAGACAAGACAAAGTCCAAGGATTGTCCATCCTGTGCTGTCCGCTACCAAGCGCTTCTGGCCACCGTGTGTTTTGATTAGTGAGGTTTCAAACAGAACACTTTCATCTGGGCAGACATTGGATTGTTTTTGTTTTTGGGTAGTTTTTTTAATTTTTGGTATCTTTTTGATTCTCTTAAAAAAAAAAAAAAACGATTTTGATAAACGCCTTGCTATATAGTCTTCAGGTTAAATGTACAAACGTAAACTTACTGACTATTCAAGGAGGCTTGGTTTGAAGGTTGTGATGGATTTTTTTTCTACGTTTTTTTTTCTACGCTGCAATCGACACAATTAAATACGGTCACTTAGGAGGCGGTGTTCGACTGCCTGTCAGGGTCAACCCGGGCTGAGAGGGATAGCGGGTGGTTGGTGGGTGCTCTGGTGTGGTTTGCTCCTTCTTTCCTATCAAACATCTATCGTCCTTATCTCCCCTTCTTTTTTTTTATGTTTGTTACTCTCTTGTAACACCTCTATTCTTCTGGCACTCATATGACCTTATGCAGTTGCGAGCACCGCAAAACCTCTACTAAAGCAAATATGAGAGGGATACTCACGCCTAACTGAAAGACTGAGATACTCAATGCTGGGGGTAAGTTAGGGAGTTATGGTGGTTTAAATAGTCCTTGGAATAAACATCGTTTTCGAGGATCACATGGAGGCTCTGACTTTTCAACTAGATGGTTTTACGTTTTTTGGTGTGTTTTTTGTGGTTATGTTTTGTTTTGTTTTGCTCTGTTTGTGTTTTGGTCTTTTCAACTGGATATTGTTACGTTCTGTTGAGTTTTGTTTTTGTTTTGTTCTGCATTGTTTTGTGTTTCGGTCTTTTCAACTATATATTCTAACATTTTTTTATAGTTTCGTTTGTTTGTTTTGTTTTGTGCTTTGGTCTTCCTGTTCATAAGGATTAGATCTATTAGTATTGAGTTAATCTATTTCTTGAAAGAAAAAAAAAAAAAGCAGAGTCTACCGTTTCTTCATGAATCTCGCAAACTGAATCTTGAGTATACTCAGAGAACAGAAAACGGCGGGCTAACAATTGTTCGATTCAAAGCATTGAGTTAAGGATCTTCAACTAACGCTTTCCACTGCATTATAAGAGCTCAAGGTATATACATGTATTATTATGCTTGCTGACTTGCAGAATTCCTTGTTCGAACACAAACAGAAGAAGGTATTAAATCAACCGATTTTTGAAACTGTGCAACACATTCTTCAGACACACATTACAGGGCTCTGAGACAGAAAAACGTGGCCAACACCATTCAAACTACAAGAGAAGCTGTACGGGCCGACATATGAACTGAGCAGGAAAGCCCAATGATAGATACCGAACTTCAAGTGTGATGCGATCGAGAAGAAGAAGAACCGATTTTTGTAATCAATCGGATTCAACAAAGTTTGAGACTGTATGCAACTGACATAAAAAATAAACCTTATTTTCCTGGTGTCTCAGCTCTAGATGACCAGCTGACCGTGTGGAAAAAAAAAGTTTAAAAAAACAACAACAACCAACAACTCTGACCTTGTCTCGGGGGAACTGACCATGTGTTCTGATTTTAGACAAAAATATATTCAATATATTCGGCCCCTTTTCCGAGATAATGTATCTCTTCAACATCCCACCTTCACTGGTAGCCAGATTGGAATCAGAGTCTGGAATATAGGGACCGAACTAACCTTTAATTCACGGAGAAACGGACGAGTTCGGGTGGTAGGTGGACCGTAAGGAGAAAATGAGAGGGTCCAATGTCTACTGTGAGTGATGTAAGACCTGTTGTCTCTCATAGTGACCCTGCGGTCAGCCTTTAATCTGGGGTGGTCGTCCTTTTGAAGTTCGCTCCTGTTTTCTTTTTCACGGACTGGTGATCGCACGGTGGGATCAAAGTGATGGATGTACGTGGGTAAGTTTTGAAATCTGGGTGCGTTATCACGCAGAACTCGGGCCTGAAACGTGCGTGGGTTAAACACATAGGTTTGTCACAACAGCTGTCTCAAAAGTGTGGGTGGTTGGAGGGCGCCTCTTGTAGGCCCTACGGTCCTACCTCTTTACTTTCACTCTGTTCTGTCTGTCTTACTTTTTAACAGCACTAAACGATCACTATTGTGTCGATGTGCTTCTCTTTAGACAAACAAACAAATGTCCAAAAAGTAAAGTGGAAATGGACGTAACTGAAAAGAAAGGGTTCGCTGTGCTTTTCTGGTTGTTTTTTTTTTAATTTGCAGAAGGGATGCAGAAGGCAGTACACACTAATATGTGTGTTGTTTCTGTCTTCCTGTCTTATTTTTCTCAACACTAAATAACTATTATTGTGTCGATGTGCTTCTCTTTACTCAAACGAACAAACAAACAAACGCCCGAAAAGTGAAGTGAAAACGGTCATAACTAAAAAGGTGGTAGCTTTTAAAAAAAATCTGTACATGTGGTGCGAAGGTCATTACACAGTACACACTACATGTTTTTGTCGAAGCTCCAGTTGAACCACAGAACTTTGTGCGTCTTAAAGGTCACACCAAACAAAGCGCATCTCATAGAGAGATGACCAAAGGTACGATGTACAGTCGAACCTGCTCAAACGGCCACCTGTATAAGACAATCACCTGTACGATTATGCCACTTCCCATTTCCTCTCTTGCGTATTTTCTTCATCACTATAATGACATCGTATGAGACGACTACCTGTCTTAGACGGCCCCTTTTCTTCTTCACGATAATGAGTAGCCGTCTTAGACAATTTCAACTGTAATATTATTTATATGAATAACAGGAAACCAAGACGACAAAGGACGACTCCTGGGGAGTTGCAATGTTGTCTGTCTCTCATGCTTCCGTTCCCCCCCACTCTCTCTCTCTCTCTCTCTCTCTCTCTCTCTCTCTCG
>NW_004797337.1:1183321-1186176 GCF_000002075.1 Aplysia californica | reverse complement strand
CTCTCTCTCTCTCTCTCTCTCTCTCTCTCTCTCTCTCGCTCGCTCGCTCGCTCGTGCTTCCGTTCCACCATCTCTTTCTCTTCGTGGTGGTCTGGGAACAATACATACATGGCAGTGGACAGCTGAAAACAGTCAACTGTGAACATTGACTCATCCCTGGGAGCGGTTACGTGGGGTCGGGGAAGGGGGAGAGAGAGAGAGAGAGAGAGAGAGAGAGAGAGAGAGAGAGAGAGAGAGAGAGAGAGAGAGAGAGAGAGAGAGAGAGAGAGAGAGAGAGAAGGGGGGGGGAGAGAGAAAGAGAGAGGGAGAGGAGATAGATAGATAGATAGATAGATAGACTAACAGACAACAAGTAGAACACGACATTGTCTATCGATAGAAAAGGAACAAACTTAAGATACCAACAATTGATAGAATAGCTTTCAGAAATGAAGACGTTATAGGCTACATATACATGTAGTTTAAAGAGGGGTTCTCGTGGTCTAGAGGTTACGGTGTTCGCCTCTCATTCAATAGGTCACATATCCGAAACTTGACAGCGACGTAAATTTTTCTTCTCTAAAATTTTCTCCTTTCACCTCCTTTCCTGCTCTCCATCCACGCACGATCGTCTGCTTTCGTCTTCACTTTCTGTGCCCTTATGACCTCATGCAGTTGCGAGCGCCGTAAAATATTTACCAAAAGAAAACCAAAAAAATCGACCAAAGAAGTGCTGCGAATGTTAGTTGATGAATGAATCGTCTGTCTTGTCAACCTTTGGTCAAATTTTCTTCACTTGAAATTTGTTGTAAAGTGTATGTGGTTTGCGGATGCTCTGGAGTGGCTTGCTCCTTATTTCCTATCAAACATCTACATATTGTGCATCGTCCTATCTGTCTTCCTTTTTGTGTTTGTTACTCTCTCTTAAAACATGTCTAATCTTCCACACTTATATATGATCTAATTGTGTTGCAAGTGTCGTAAACCGAAAACAATAACAACCACCAACAACCCCCCACCCCCTAAACACCCCCCCCCCAACAAAACAACAACAACAACAACAACAACAACAAACCAACAAAAAAACAACAACAAATGAAAATGATCTCGAGCGTAAGTGGTGTACTTTTATGTATAATTCAAAAATTATTTTATAAAGAAAACATCTTTCTATACTTATCGTGCGTAAACATGACACGCATATTTTTCCTACAGTGCTCTGGACTCCATCAAGCCTGTGATCATTTCAATTGAAGGAATGTAGAACATGATATCGGCCGGGTTTTTTAATTGAAGGGCTGCCAGTCTGAGACAAGATTATGTTAATGTAGATTGTAATGCGCATAGAGCTTGCTGTTGATCGGGAATTAGCGCTGTACAAATTACGCTATCTATCTATCATTATCATTATAAATGTGGCATGACATTCATATATTCTCACATTCTGAAAGGCACCCACGGGTTGAGGAATGCTCCATCAACAGAAGCACGAACCGTTTACGCCATTTTCTTGTCCCTGAACAATGCATACAGCCTGTGTTTTGGGTAGTTTCGCAAGCAAAAAAAACATTAAAAAACCCACCCAAACCAAACCAAAACAAAAAACCCCGAAAGAAATACACGATATTGTATAGGATTAACGCCCATTGTATCAATGTAAGCTTAGTTAAGACGCAGTTTCGATGTTATGAATTTGATGAAATCTTCTACAGCTATTCTTTAATCATCATCATCATTGCCTTTCTCACCCTGGATCAGAATATAGGCCACGAACACTTAATTCCACCTTTCCTATCCTGGGCTAGTCGCTTGATGTTATTCCATGTCTTCCCACTTTTCTGTACTTCAATTTTTGTGACTCTTCTCCAGGTTCCACATAATCTTTATTCTTTAATGGGTCATAATGATTAGATTCTAGCCGATAATACCGGGTTCGTCAAAATCAGATTGGATAATGTGACTAGTGATTCTAACACCAATCTCCGAACTGGTTTCGCCGTGCGAGAGCTTAAAACGTTTCAAAGCACTTAATTATATCCAGTGCACACTGCCAATCGAATTCAGTCGAATTGAGTTGGGGCCAGCCAGATTTTCTTTCAGGGAGGAGAAAAAGCTACCATAATGACACAATTCGAACGAATTCGACCGTGACCTTAAAAAAACAAACGCGTTTGTTTTTCAAGGTCGCGAGTCGAACGATCGGATGTGTACATCATGCACGCCGAATGCGGTCATGGACAGTGTTGATTTAGAAAAGCTGATACAGGTAGATGTAGAAAGCTATCGACATTTCCTTTGACTGTAGGATTCAAGAACTTCTTAACACAGCTATCGCCATGTATATGCGGTGGTCAGAACTTGAAGCCGTTATGGAAGGAAATGGCTGTGTTGTGAACGGTAAGTTTTGTGTTCAAGAACACCGTGCGCCGGTCCAAACTTCTATTCTTGTCAATTTTGACCCGACAAGGGAGAGGTTTATTAAGATTTATAGTGTACCCTGAAGCTGCCATTAATGCCTATTGCCCATTGGGGGATCGACAAACCGATCGTCAACTACTTGCCAGACTCGAGGCCTTGAAAACAAACGCTGTCGTTTTTGAGGCCGTGAGTCGGGCGATCGGTTTGTGCCACGATGGCCGCTTTGTGCCCTCAATCTGGTTAGCCCGGCCTGCCGCTCCGAACCGACCGCGCCAATAGGCACTGAGTAAAACCAATCAACCCGATCCGATCCGCAATGGGTCTGTTGCTCTCTTGTAGCACCTTTAATCTACGGCACATGTATAACACCTCAAGTCTCCGGCACTTGTATGACTTTCTTGTGTTGCAAGCGACGTAAAACTCTTATTACTTTTAGATTTGTCAGTGCACAAAACACA
>NW_004797337.1:1174297-1181076 GCF_000002075.1 Aplysia californica | reverse complement strand
CGATCCCCTTCTTTCCCCCCAACCCTTTTTTTCTTTTGAGACAAGAGCGATATATTCACTGGGATAAAGGATCAACAATAAAATCAACAACAATGGAAACAGCAACAAAAAGCGCTACCGGACCGATCACGCCACAATTTCTAACAATAACAAAAACAATAACAATAACAAAAACAACAATAGCAAGAGCAGCAACAATGGTAACAATAAGATCATCACCATGGCAAGGCAAGAGCAAAAACAAGTCCGATCCAAAGAAAACAAATAAACAAGAACAACAAAACAAAACACCTTGAAGTGGGTGTGACAATTACACGTATAATCAATCTCCGAGTTTCAGGACCACATTCCATAATGTTTTTATCTTTGATAATTAATTCAGCAGCATTCTGGTTTGCGCGCGTGACGTCTCGTAATCACAAAGAAAGAGAGACACGAGCAAACCCCACCCTCTTCTGTTTTCTTTCGCAGGCTATGGAGATCAGAGCCAACAGTGCGTGGCAAGTGGTCTATTTAATCTTTTAAATGCTTGAGAAGTGGGAGGGAAGGGGAGGGGGAGGGGTAGGGTGGAAACGGGGTGAGTCAGGGCGACATATGACACGATATAGGCCAAAAGCGTGTTGTCGTTTGCTGTAAAAGTAAGGACAAGCAGTTGCAAGTTGTGTCTGGATTCACTCTGGTTTTTCACGGACGACGGGTTTCTTGTTGTTGTTGTTGTTGGATTGTTTAATGTAAATATACGTGTTGTATGCCGCTATCGACACAATTTAAATCATTTAGAAAGCGGGCGTTGACCTTGCCTGACAGGGCTATCTCGGGCCAACAGGCTTACAATTTCTCAGTAGAAAAGACAGGAGATACATTGCATTCGATAATAATTCTCTCCACTCGGGAATCGAACTCTGGTTTTCTGCGTGCGACGGCGAAGCGCCTATCACTGCACCACATATGCCAGTGCCGAAGTAGGTGGGTCTCTTCGGTGCAGTACCGTTGATTTCGAATATGGATAACAGATGAAAGCTCGGAGTTCGAATCTGAGTTCGGCCGCAATACTTTGAGTCCATCTTGGCAATATTTCCATCTCAGAAAACATTTTATTATTTAGCGCTCACCCTTCAAATAAGTTGAAACTTAGGTTGTGCGAGGATTGGCTACGTGGAACCTGGAGACGACAGAGAGAATTGTTTACACTTGAAAATGGTATATCATTTATGTGTAACGTCCCTATCAACACTAGTAGGTTATTTAAGAGGCCGGACCTCCGAGTTTAACATCCATCTCCGAAAGGACCGAGACATATGGGAATTTCGTGTAAAATACCTTTCCCAATGACACAAGGTCGGACCGAGCTGAGGCTCCAACCCCCGAACCAGCAATCTCACGATTACGGGTCCAGTAGCCTAACCAATAGGCCACCGACGCCGAATGGTGTACAGAGAAGCGGAAAGACATGGAATAATGTCAAGAAGCAAGCCAAGGATAAGGAAAAATGGAAAGTGTTTGTCGGTGACCTACAGCATCTTGTTGCAGTATGAGAAAGGCTATGATGGATGATAACTCCGTATGTAATAGATGCGTAAGCATTATAACGAAAGCATAGCTTAGGGCCTTCTTTTTTCTCACCCGTTAGTTTTTTCCCCTTCTCATGGGTTCCACTTCCTTCGCCCCCCCCCCAAATAGCCTTTTCCCATTTCAATCGGTATCACTTTGACTTTATCAACAAAGACGTTTTGTTTAAATGACAGTGACAGAATAAACAGCAACAACAAAATCAGGAACATTCACAACAACAACAACAACAACACAACAACAACAACAACAGCAACAACAACAACAACAACAACAGCAGCAACAACAGTAGCAACAACAACAACAAAAACAGCAGCAGCAACAACAAAAACAGGAAACCAACTTTTGTGGTAAAGCGGTTAAGCGAGGAGAAATTATTTATCCAGTAACTCGGTCTTTCTGTCAAGATTTTAAATCCCTCTCAGTCCCAGTTGGCCCTGACAGGCAGGGTCGAAAAACCCGCCATCTGAATGATCTAAACTGTGACAATGGGGGGTGTAAAAACACCCACATTTACTAAAAGCAACCCACCTCAGCATGGGGCTGTTATTCTAACACAATCCCGATGTTCCGTGTTGTTTTTTTGTAAATCACGGCCTAACTGCTTGTACTTTCACAGGGCTATCTTTCGAGAAAAAAACAACAACCGATAAATAACACCCCAAAAAACCCAAAAGAAAACAAAAACAAGAGAAGGAAGTTTTAGTTTTGTTTTAGTAATAACTTTACGGCATATGTCTTTTTTCTGGTAAGTGTTTTACTGCGCTCGCAGCTGCACAAGGTCATAGGAGCGCGCATGACACATTGAACTTTTTCAGTTGGTAGGAACGGCATATGTGTAGGCTACTTGTAACACATTAAAGTCATATAGGCGCCGAAGATTAGAGATGTTACAAGAGAGTAACAAACTCACGCAAAAAAAAAAAAGGATGAGAGATCAGGGTGATAGATGTTTGACAGGTAAGAATGAGCAAATCACGCCGGAGCACACGCCAACAATCCACAAAGGGAGAAAATAATCAACATAATTAAGCAATACAAACTGAAAATGTTTAATGTGTCCCGCGTGCACTTAAAATAGAACCTTCTGTTGTTGCGAGCGCCATAAAACAATTACAAAAACAGCAACGATAAACAACTACGACAAAACAAACAAGCAAACAAACATTGCACGACTCGCCTGGCCTGGTGGCTTTTATTTGTGAAACCGTGTGATTTGGATATTCAAGACTGCCGACACAATTTGGCTACTTTAGAATTACAAAGTTCTATCTGACATTTTTTGCCTTTTTGAGTTACTATAACCATGACGCCAGAAACCAAATGTGCTATCTGCTCTATCAAAATCGTAAGATTATTCGGAGTCGTTATCCAGATATTCAGAGAACTGCATTCGAAAAAGCTTGACATGCTGTGAAACTCCGAATTTTTCTCGTCAAACTTCTCAAAACTAGGTACTGAGCAGACATAATTTTGTAATTCTGAGGTCACAAAGATTGGCTTCGAACGAATTGCATGTTCTGCACGTAAGAGAAGGGCCATGCCGAAACACTAAAACGCACACGGGTAAGCATTGCAAGCAACTGACTGGCCGTGCGACAAATAATAAACCATGGGATTTCCGTCATTCGCATCCGATTACATAAAAATCGTTTACGATGAGACGAGGAGCGTGCCAGTTTAGCTTGGCGTGGTCATGTCGTCATTGTGATTTTTTCGCTTTGAAATGCGATTTGGTACGCACTGTTTATCCTTTTATTCTTCGTATCTAAAGGTTGTTGTTATTGCTGTCTGGGCATTGCTTTTTCATTGTCTTAAGCACGGCTATGTCCGAATGTTCGATGCTGAAAAGAAAACAGACTGTCGCGTCCTATTCTCTTGACTGGGAACTCGGCTAAATCTCGACTGAGACAGTTCATCAACGCTCTTCATTCTCACTCCATTTCACAGGCCACCAATACAACACATTTTCGGCTGGGAAACTATCAATGCCGTGCACCTAAACCTGGAATAATATACTTTTACTTTACTTTTTACTTTACTTTTAGGAAGAGGCTAGCCGTACTTAATGACGGCTAGACTGCTAGACTGGCAGTCTAGCCGTACTTAAGTACGGCTAGACTCGCAGTCTAGCTGTACTTATTCTTAATATGATGGCTAGACTGACCATTTACAAAAAATAGGCCTACTGAATTGTAAGTATACATTTTTAGTGTGCAGTACCTAAAGTATTTGTATTTGAGACGAAAACAGGTGCCTTAATGACAGTGCATGTATTTTAAACCTCATGTTTTCTAATGTTAATAGGGCCTAAGATAAGTACGGCTAGACTGGCAATCTAGCCGTACTTAAGTACGGGTAGACAGCCAGGCTAGCCGTACTTACGGACGGCTAGACCGTCAGGCT
Organism: Aplysia californica; assembly: GCF_000002075.1. Classification (NCBI taxonomy): domain Eukaryota; kingdom Metazoa; phylum Mollusca; class Gastropoda; order Aplysiida; family Aplysiidae; genus Aplysia; species Aplysia californica. The sequence goes on along the minus strand of NW_004797337.1, from coordinate 1,177,101 downwards.
AGCCGTACTTAATATTGATGGCTGAATTGTAAATGAAAGTTTTAGTTTACAATGCCTAAAGTATTTGTATTTCAGACAAAACCAAAAGGTGCCTTATTGACTTGCATGTATTTCAACTTGAATAATTACTAGATCTAGATCTAATGAGACCTGTGTACTTAACAGGCTTGAATCGATAGGGCCAAACCTAGATCTAAGTACGGCTAGTCACTTCGTTACTTTTATCCGCCGCGTATACCATTTTGGGTGTCGCGGGAAGAAAAAGACGTCTCTCTGTCGCCAGCCGGAGGGCTTGGGTGAGTGGGGTGCTGTGGGTGGTTAATGTTTTCCTGACTCCATACCTGGATTAACCCCTCCCCCCCCCAAAAAAAAAAAGAGACAAAGCAAAAAAGAGCTGACACAGGACCCATCAAGGCGCTGGTCACCTTCAGACCTCAGAGTCTATGAAGTGGCTGTCTCTGCTGTCAATCAAGCCATCCATTACACGTTGTTACTACATAGTTTTTGTGTGTTTTGTTTTAGGAAGCGTTTTACTGCACTTGCAACACAGTACAGTCATATAGGTGCCGAAAAGTAGAGGTGTTACAAGAGAGTAACAAACACAAAAAGGAGGAGATATTATAAGGACGAAATAGATTCTATGTTTGATAAGAAAGAAGGAGCCACACCCCTTCATAGAATCTGCCCACCCCCAACATATAGATTTTATACCTGTGCTTGTCACACTTTTTAATAGTATGTACCCCACTTTTGCCACCTTTAAAAGGCTAAAATTCCTTACCGCCCACCTACATCTTTATTGCTAAGCCAAGCATTATATGATATCCTGTCCCACACAAATTGATGTACAGAAAAGTGGGAAGACATGGAATAACATCAAGACACTAGCCCAGGATAGGGAAAACTGGAAAGTGTTTGTTCGACACTTACAGCAGAGTTAGAGAGAAAGATATAAGCTACAGAAATGAGATGCTTTCGAAGACTGTTGGGCTTCTCCTACAGAGATCATGTTGCAAAATGAGGAAGTGGGGGATAAAATCTGGCATCCATTGGGCCCTATGAAGATCTTCTCACTACTACGAAGAAACACAAATTTAAATGGTATGGGCACATAATAAAACCAAGAGGACTTGGAAAGATGATCTTAAAGGGCACCGTACAAGGAGGGAGAAGGAAAGGCAGACAGAAAAAAATGGGAGAACAACATAATGGAATGGGTAGGTTTAAATTTGTGTGAAGCCCTTCGAAAGGCTGAAAATAAAGAAGGATGGAGAAAAGTGGTTGCCCGACCATCCTTTGTGCCCCAACTATCATTTAAGACTAAGGGATAAGTAAGTAAACAAGCAAGCAAACAAGCAAGCAAGTAAACAAGCAAGCAAGCAAGCAAGCAAGCATACCCTGATCCAAGGTGAGAAAGGCTATGGTGATAATGACTCAGGTGATCCCCACTACTCACCAAAATTACCAAATCGTCCACTAGTGAGTGATATTTCCCAGGTTGGTAAGCTCTTTTCTTAACCAACAGTTCTGCTGAAACGTCTTCAACTATCAAATGACCGTCAACAATGATTGTAACGAACAAACCATTCTTTGAAAAAGTTTGAGTCAGTTGGAGGGTGCCACTGGTAGGTTTTACTTCTTTATTTTCCCTCTGTTGTTTCGGTCTGTCCGTCTTATTTTTTCGCAGCAACGAAAAGACAGTTATTGTGTCGATTTATTTCTCTTTGCTTAAACAATCATACAAATGTGAACACGTTTTAAGGACAAGCTGCAATTATTATAATATATTGCTGTCTGGCCTCGTTCCGCACTACTTCATGGGTCATTTGAGAGCTGAACTTTTCTCTGCGTAAACTAGACCTAAATTCGACGTATAGAAGAGTGCAGCCATAAATCAGTAACGTAGACGGTAAAATTCACGTGACTAACTTAGTCATTGTTATGGGAGAAGTTATAAGTTCCACTTCCCTCCTGTAATATTGTCGTGGTTGAAAACTGCGTCTAGATATACATTTGATCCAGATTTCATCAGATACCCAATAGGGTCAGACTACTGCAGAACTAGGCTAAAAATACTCAAACTGGAACCCACAGTTACAGCGAGGCTTGGTCTTTCTTTTAATTTTTGTGTGTGGTTTAAATGTAGGCGTTTTTACGCCCCCATCGGTTCAGTTTCGATCATAATTTAGGAAAGCCGGCTTCCGTCGCTGCCTCGCAGGGCCAATATGGGCTGGGGGGGGGAGGGGGATACAACATCCTAGCAGAAAGACGAGCGACATATTCAAATATAAATATTCACCTCCTCACTCGGGAATCGAACTCGGGTCTCCTGTGTGCGACAGCAGAGATCCTGACCACAAGGCCTACTCCTCAGACGCAGGCGAGGCTGGGTCATGTCCGTGCAACAAAAAAAAAAAAAAGCAAACAAAAAAAAAACTGGGTGGGGACTGACTCAAAGGACAGAACAACAACAACTGACCACAGACAATTAGTGCGAAGAATAGCGACAGTTCTCAAATAAGCCTCTTACACGTACAGCCATATTTAGTTAGCTCTTATACGTGCCTAACGCCCTTCCCTGCCCAAATCTCATCACCACAACTTTAGGCTCAAGTTATAACTGATTTCCCCCTGTTTTGGGGCTGGGCTCTTGAGTAGGCTGAGCCTTTCTGAGCCCTTGTCGTTTCGTGCTGAGCGCCGGTGTGTAAAAAATGTCGAGAGGGGACGACCACACACAGCACATTTCTTTTCCCCTCTCTCTCTCTCTCTCTCTCTCTCTCTCTCTCTCTCTCTCTCTCTCTCTC
>NW_004797337.1:1170407-1172289 GCF_000002075.1 Aplysia californica | reverse complement strand
ACACTCTCTCTCTCTCTCTCTTTCTCTCTCTCTCTCTTTCTCTCTCTCTCTCTCTCTCTCTCTCTCTCATACACACACAGTCTACCACACATTATCATGGAGATCTTACGCCTCGACATTGTGAACCTTCGAGAATGTTGCAGTTTTGGGAGTGATTGATAGCAGTTGGTTGGCTATTGATTTTTTCCTCAAACTTTGTGCCTTCAGGCAGGGAGCATGTTTTTAAGGAAAACATTTAGTCAAAAGAAGAAAAACATGTTTGCCTTTCAACTAGCGTTCTGTTCAGACATTATTATAGAGAGCGAAATATCTTGTCAGTATGTTAGTGTTTTAGCGCCCATTAATGGCACCTTCCTCAGAACTTCCTCTAGATCTTTATGCTTACCTAGAAGTTGAGATTGTTTCAGAATGCTATCAGGTCTGCTGGGGTAATCGTATAGATTGTAAAGCACATTGAGCTTGCTGTTGAACGGCAATTTGCGCTGTTCAAATGCTATCTATTATTATTTAGAATTGGGAGATGTAAGGAAGGAATCAGTGAAGGCTGTGTATTATTATCAGATATCATATTGAAAAATGATCTTAAATAACGTTTTAATGGGTATTTGGCGGGTGCTCTAGTGTGGTTTGCTCCTTTTCTCCTATCAAACATCTATCGTCCTCATCTCCTCTCCTTCTGTTTTTTGCGTTTCTTATTATTCTGACATCTCTAATCTTCGGCACTTTTGTGGCTTAATTGGTAGATCTAGCAAGTTCCGCGACACGTTTACTAAATTAGAACTATACATTCTCTTAAAATACACCCAAAGATACGTGGAATGACGCCATAATGGGTTGTTTTTTTTCCTTTCTACAGTTCATCAGGAAGCATGTTACTTTTTTTTGCAAGACAGAAGAACGCACACCCACCCTCCTGAAAAGGTCGTTATCAAAAACGGTAAAATCAACAACAGCAACAGCCACAACAATAAAACACACCCACGGACCGCACATTAAAGAGAGTTATTTTCTTCTCTGTCAGTTAAAGTAAAGAAGGAAAAGCCTCCCTAAATCAAACGGGGAAGACAGGCGGAAGAAGGGTGGACAAATGTTTTTGCTTCTATTTATACATCAAAACAAACGGCAAGTCATGAGCTAGTAGTTTTACTGTAGGCGTTTTGATGGGGTCGTAATTATATATACAAGGAAGAGAGGAGAGATCGACGGAAATCTATTAACTATTAACCCCACCTCATTGACGCACAGGATAGAAAGAAGGAAAGAGAGAAAAAACCGCCTGACAACTTAGAAAGACTCCCCCCAACGATCAATCAACGAGGACGACTTCGACTGTTACTGAAATGACTAGATCTACTACACTCTCTTTTTATAGCGTTTCCCTTTATAAAGACATGCGTTGGCGTGTGGTGTGGTAGGTAGCCTGAGGTAGTGTTGAGTATCGAGTGTTCGCGAGTAGGGCTGGGCAATGGGTCGCGCTTTAGCAAAATCCGGATAACATGTAAGTGCACCTCTTCGGCAAATAATATGATATATACATTTGTATTATGAACCGCTTCGGCAAATGGGTTAGAACCACCTCGACAAACGGGTTTGCGCTACTTCAATAAATTATGGGTGCACCCACTTCGGCAAACGGGTCAGGAAAGAGAGTGAATTAAGAGTCTGAATTCGGATAGTGTTTCATTGAGAATCATCCGGTTATCGTTGTTATAGATTATCCGGATTTTGCCCACTTCTATTCGCGAGAGTTCAGCACGAGGGCGTGGGGGGAGAGAAAGAAGATTAGAGGGTAAAAGGGAAGGGTGGAGAAGCAACGTAAGCGAGTTAAGTAGGGAGGGGCGGAAGGAGGGGGAGGGACAAGGGTGAGGAAGGGAGGGGCAGG
>NW_004797337.1:1167081-1168154 GCF_000002075.1 Aplysia californica | reverse complement strand
GTGTGTGTGTGTGTGTGTGTATGTATGTGTATATGTATATCGTGTGTGTGTGTGTGTGTGTGTGTGTGTGTTTATGTGTGTATGTGTGTGTATCTGTGTGTGTGTGTGTATGTGAGTGTTTATGTGTGTGATTGAACACCAGTGCACACACAAAGCAAACCTTTTTTGAAGGCAGAGCGCAAAATAATTCGAGGAAGGATAAAGAAATAATCATATAGCTCTTACCGAACTTCAAACTACAATCCGATTCGAGCCTCGAACTTCAGCTTGGCAAACCATGTTCGTAATGTATTTCGACTCCTTTGACTCCTCGACCAGTTTTCCGTGGGTGGGTGTGGTACTTTTAAAACCTTTATCCACATCCACTGAGCCTTTTGTTTACAACCCATCTGGATGTGTAATCTAAATAATCCAGTCATAAGTATGTTACGTATTTGTGTTAATTGTGTCTTACCTTCCCCTATTTAAAACCCATTTGTTTAAGTCTTACTTTGGACAAGTTCAAATGTAATCTACTAGAGACGAATTAGGAGGCGATATTCTCTAACACTTTAATAGACGATAAACATCTTTTGGTTGAGAAATAAGTGGGTGACAAATAAGACATGCGTTAGTGCAGCGGCTGATGTTGACAGCGTCAATGCCACCGTTTATCTTAGAAGTAGACAATTGCCATGTCTACTGAATAGATACTGCATTATTGTTTTGTTTTGTTTTTACTAATTCATCATAAACATCCGCTTCCCTTTATTGCAACTATGTCCTCTTAAATCAAATCTTTCTTCTTTTCTTAAAAATTTCGTGGTGAAAGATGTACTTGCTTATTGTAGCTTGAAACCTTTCGTATTTTCCCCAAATGGTAACACATTTATATATTATTATAGTTAATGTATGGTTGTGAAAGTTCTTCTTTATGTGGTTGAACTGTTTTTTCTTGTTTCTGGAAAATATTTTTCCTTGTGTGAATGATTATGTGATTGGTGTAAAGCGCTGAGAGCATATACTAGTATGGGAAAGAGCGCTATATAAATGCAATCTATTGTTATCACTATTATTGTTATTATTATTATTAC
>NW_004797337.1:1163745-1165765 GCF_000002075.1 Aplysia californica | reverse complement strand
GACAGACAGACAGACAGACAGACAGACAGACAGACAGACAGACAGACAGACAGACTCTGTAACCCTATTCATTCGTACGTAATAGATCGAATTCTGTAGTTTGTTAATCACGATACCCGTCAACACAAAATAGTAAATTCTCTCCCAGTGGAACAATTCTAGACACAGCAACACTCATTCCGACGATTTTTTTTGATAAGTGTTTTACGGCGCTCGCAACTGCATTAGGTCATATGAGCGCGCGGGACACACCCGAGGCTACCAAAATAAATACCTTTAGTTCCGGTATCCTCGGACACACCTAATATTATCAGTTGGTAGGAAATTTTGAATTTTGCCCGGGTGGTGGCGGAAGCCTACTCTTATCGATTTTAGTCCACCAAGGGATCTTTAACGTGCGCAACTTGCACACGGGCCCCCCGAGATTTTTCGCCCATGTCCGAGAAGGCTACATGTAGATCTTTCCTTCCAGAAGATCAGGGGTGTGGCTGAAAGACAGCAGTAAGTGTACATAGATTATATCCGAACCACCAGTGATTTTGTTGATTATTGCCCGCATTTTCGAGGATAAGAACAGCTCAGATGAGCTGACGTATGACTTTCTGTTTATTAATAAACCTGATAAGACAAAGCGAACGTCTTTACCTTGCTGCATTATTAGTATTATTATAACTATTTAAATCGGACACGTAATATTGATTAATTATTCCGTTAAATTCCAAACAAGGCATTATGTAGGGCACTTTTTAAATATTCAGAGCTACATTGAAAACAACTCAGACTCCGGTTCACTATTATGTGTGTTCTATGCACTGAGAAATTGTTTTAGCCCTATTCGTACGCCCTGGGGTCATTTTGTACCCTGGGGGCTGTATTCTTCACAATTTACAATACTTCTAGAGCGAAGATCTCTTTGAAAATTTAAGTATTTCTTTAAAAATCATTTTGACAGACTGCTTTGCAAAGTGTATGGATAGGATTAACGAGTAAATTTCCTCTTTGGAAAGTGGCGGCACAGTGTTCCCTACGTTGTATGGATACTATAGTAAAACGCGACGTACGGATATGGTTAACTCTTATTATAAGTCAGCACATCTTTTTACTAGACGCTGCATTACTGTTTGTTTTTTCCTTGTTTTCCTCTTTTGTAATAAATAATTATTTGCCAGCACTGCAATTGCATCTTAATATAATGTCAAATTTTCTTTCTAGTACTTAAATTTCGTCCGGTAATACTTCTCTGATGTTTGAAACCCATCTTTTTTACGATGAAAAATGCTAACGTTTACGTATTATTTCAAACTAAACTTGCTGCCTGAACGCATGGAATAAACTCACAGCTTGTGAAAGTTCGTGCATTCTCGATTATTAATACTGCTTTTCTCTAAAAGTTGGAAATATGATTATTCATCTATAGTCGATTTTTTTATGCGTAAGTCTTTTTTTTAAACAGCCCGATCGACACGATTTAGATCCACTAGGAAGTCGGCTTCCGACCCTGCCTGTCAAGAACAACCCGGGCTGAGAGGGATACAACATCCCAACAGAAAGACCGAGATACTCGATAGAAGTTTACTCACCACTCAGAATTCAAACTCGGGTCTTTTGCGTGCGACAGCGAAGCGCCCACCGTAGCACCACAGGTGCCGGCTTATTCATAGTCGTTTCTGCTATAGTATTGAAAAAAAAAACAAAGAAGAAAAGACATTGTTTTTGCCTGCAGTTTTCGTTGTTTAGTACGGTTATCTTGATGTGTTTATTTGTGTGTGTGTGTGTGTGTGTGTGTGTGTGTTTTTGTGTGTGTGTACTTGTGTGTGCGTGTGTGTGTATGTGTGTGTGTGTGTGTGTGTGTGTGTGTGTAGAGGGAAAGAAAGAGGCGGAGAGTAAGAGAGAGACACAGAGAGTGGGAGAGAGAGAAAGAGAGAGAGAGTTAGAGAAATTAGATATACAAGGTTAGAGAGAGGGAGAGAGGGGGAGAGAGACAGAGAGAAGGTCAGAAAAAAAAAGAGAGAGAGAGAAA
>NW_004797337.1:1161680-1163205 GCF_000002075.1 Aplysia californica | reverse complement strand
TCTTTAGTTTTAATAATATCAAAGCATTTAAGAATGTTTGGTAATATTATGTCGGTCAGAAGTATAATACTCCGATTGGAGTGGTCAGGGTTTTCCACTGTCAAGTACACTTTACGTAAAAATACAAATTGGTGAGTTCCGGAGGCCAGCGCTTCGCACTCAGGACGGTCTCTTTTTCCCAGGTCGACCTTTATAATACAATGACATAGCAAAAATCAACAGACTGGCGGAAAGCGAGACTTTGTTACCACTCCCTGAAATGTTATATATTCTTTTCAACATTCGATTTCATGATTCACAAGCTATAGGCACTCAGACACCTCGCTACCTCAGAAGTACAAAATTCTATCTGCTCAGTACCTAGTCTAGTTTTGAGAAATTTGACGTAAACGATTTTGAGTTTCACAACGCGTCACGCTTTTACGAATATAATTCTTTGAATATCTTGATAATAACTCCGGGTAATCTTACGATTTTGATAGAGCAGACAGAACGTTTGGTTTTTTGATTCAAGGTTTTAGTAACTCAAAACTTCAAAAAATGTCAGCTAGAACTTTGTAATTCTAAGGAAGTGACCAGTGTCCATAATATGCAGTCAAAACTGTCTAGGACGGCTACCCATTGAAGAGGAGAAAAGGAAAAAAACTGCCGTCTTAAAACAGGCGACCGTCTTACAAAACGTCTCTGTGGTGTAAAGAATATCACAATGGGGAAAGCGGGAGCGGCAGTTTGTACAGGTGATTGTCCTATACAGGTGGCCGATAGGTCATACATTATGTATCTGAGTGTATACGAACGAGCCATTTTTAGCTGAATGAATAAATGGTGAAGAATAAACGAGAGAAAATTCATATTTCCACACGACATAAACGCCAGACCTAGCTGCACTAAATGAAATCTGCAATGGTTTTTTAAAATTATCTTGAGATGATATAAAATTCGCAGTTATCCGAGAGCCTGAAAAGTAAGCGTTGAAGCTGCAATTCCAATATAGTTTCAGAAAATAGTTTCGAACTTTCTTTATCAAGACACACACACACATATTATACTAAACAACGAGGACTGGCTGATAATTTTGAAATTTTAAATTGAATAAAAGCTTCTGAAACTTTGCGTTATGTCGAGGACCTTAATTTATTGCCTGCAATAATATGTCTACAAAAAATCTGTTCTATCTGACATTTTCGGCCTTTCTGATTTACCATGACCATGCGGTCAAATACAATGTGATCTACCTGCTCTATCAAAATTGTAAGATAATTCGGGGTCGTTATCAAGATATTCAAAGAATTGCTTTCGAAAAAGCTTGACATGATGTGGAACTCAAAATCTTTGACGTCAAATTTATCAAAACTAGGCATTGAGCAAACAGAGCTTTGTAGCAATAACCTGACGTTTGGGAGTGCAAATTGGAAGACGTTTCTGTTTTTGTTCTTTGAGGATCCATGCATTTTGTTTTGGTTGTCAAGTTTGTCAGTTGCTTTTGATAGATAGATAGATAGATAGATAGATAGATAGATAGATA
>NW_004797337.1:1154625-1159431 GCF_000002075.1 Aplysia californica | reverse complement strand
AAATTGGGCGTTAAAAGTGCCCCCCCCCCCAACTCACCCTTCACCCACACACGCACCTGAGAGAGGTTAGTTTTAGTTTGGTTATTTTTGACTACATCAATTTTGCTTTTGCGTTTCCTGTCGAGAACTTGTACCTACTTCCGGCAATCGGATGCTCGATGATGTAAAAAGAACTAGCCTAATAAAAGAAACGAACTAAAACAGAACAGAGCATAACAAAACTACGAAGCACATAAAAGCTCCTCTCCTTAAAAAAAAAGACATTTCGCAACGTGAAAGTAAGGCTATCGTAAGTATGTCTTTGAGACCATGATTGACAGCAGTCTTCCAAATTATTAATATTATTATGGAGGAGCGTCGCAAGAGCTCAAGGAGCATCGTGCTGCAAGGTACAGATGACATTGGTTCGAACCCCCTTCAAATGAGACTTTCTTCAACTTTAGTTGAAAAAGGCTTTCTACTCACTTCATTGTGTCCCATCGGGCATGTACGTAAAATTTGCAGGTTCATCTTTTTAGTTTTAGGTTACATTCAAGATGAGATAATAAAAATAAGATAAGATAAGATAAGATAAGATTATACTTTATTGTCCCAGTGGGAAATGTCTTATCTTATCTTATCTCAAAATTGACCATGAAAAAATTCAACCTGGCTAGCGGTAAATATATATGAAATACATGTACTTCTAACTATACTAGCTCACTGTAACGAAACGAAATAATACTGTGTCCGTCGGGGCGTTACACACAGACCAGACCTGCGACGGAGACATGTAGCTACTTCGGAATTACAAAGTTTTCTGTGACATTTTAAAAAAATCGTTTTGAGTAACTAAGGCCATGAGATCAAAAACCGAATGATGTTCTATTTGCTCTATCGAAATCGTAAGATTATTTGGAGTCGTTATCAAGAAATGCAAAGAATTGCATTTCAAAATCTTGACGTGATGTGAAACTCAAAATCTTTGACGTCCAGTATTTCAAAACTAGAAACTGAAGAGCAGTTAGAACTTTGTTATTCTGAGGTACCGATGTGCCTTTGAGAAAAAGAATGGTCTATCTCTACTTTTGGTCAAAACTGACGTATATCACGTCACAGAATAAAACTTTGTTACATCTATGACGTCAAAGAAAGTTCTAATTCTTAAGCGGTGATAAAAACTTTCTTGAAGTTGGACCCTGGTATGTGATTTATAACACTGACTCTTTTGAAGATGAAATCCAATAATTCCCATAGATATTTAAAATGGAGTTAAAGTTAGATCACCCTCATTTTCATGAGCACAAATAAATGATTCCTTTAGTCTTCGTGCTTCGTACTTTATAAATTTTATAACTCATTTTACTGTCGAATTTGTGTGGTGTTTCATTCCACAGACATTAAGATCTCTTTTGTATCTGAACCCCCCCCCCCCAACAACAAAAAAAAGTAAGGCATCTGATTATCTCCCCCCTCACTCTCTGTCACTCCCTGTGTCTCCGTCTGTCTTTCCCCTCCTCTCCCTCTACCCCTGTCTCTCTCTATTTCTCTCTCTATTTCTCTCTCTTTATTTCATCAAAGTTCAGCGCCCAGAAGATTTTTCTTTCGTCACACCGAGCTCTTCAAAAGCAAATATGTACAACAGTTAGGGAAGATGAAAATGATTATTTGCGTGACTGCAGAAGGATGAAGTGCACTTTTGTAGACTCACACCGAACCCCATTCTGGTGTTCTCTAATGCCGCATATCTCCAACTCCCAAAGAGGCTAACTCCCTATCTCCTTGACACTCTGTCTGTCTGTCTGTCTGTCTGTCTGTCTGTCTGTCTGTCTGTCTGTCTGTCTGTCTGTCTGTCTGTCTGTCTGTCTGTCCGTCTGTTTCGAACGCTGCTATCTTCACTACATTTGACAGGTCTACAGATAGCTAGATATGGATAACTATGTATATGTGTCATGACGCGGTGGAATCAGGCGCTCGTCAATTTTTGGCCACGTGAAGTCATTGATATCATCTTAAAGCTTGTTTACTTGTCTTGCTTTAGATGAAAAAAATACCAAAGTATCTTGAACAGAAGTCGAAAAATTTGTGATTGAAAGAGGTGGGGGTCGTCTTGTTTCAGAGATAAAATTAGCGAGAAAATGGCCGTCAAAGTTAGATGAGTTCCAAAGCCTGAGAGCCCTTGGTAACGGAAAGTTTTGGGATTTTTCGTTCTTTAAGTCAACATTTTACAGTAAAATCAAGACTGAAATATGTTTTTAAATGGACGTAAAAAGTGATGAGCCAAAAAAATAATAAAAAATCGATAAAAATTGTTAGTCCGATGAAAAAATGCACGTTTCTTCGATTTCATGTTTTTGACGAGCACCTGATTTCACCACAATGCATCAAATATATGCAAATTATAACCACATGTTTGCATAATTCACTGAGCAGTGTGCTCACCGAACGACAGAGCAACTAGACGCTAACAACACACCCCATCCTGAGTTGTCAGACGCCGTTACTTCAACACAGGATGTTGAATGAGGAGCGTCGCCATCCGTCATCTGTCTCTCCCTCTCTTTCACTCTTAGCTCAAGCCCAAAAAGAAGAAAAACAAAAAAACAAAACCCCAAACTGCGGGTCAATCAAACAAACCTATTGTGTCCAAGGCCTGTCGCTGGGTTTTTCCCATGTTCTCGACCTCTGTCTTGGTGTCACACGAGGTCTTCCTATCTCCCGCGGCGCTCCTTTTGAACGGGTCAGTGAACGGTTCATGCAACCAAAGATCGTACATAACAAGATAGTTCACTCCTCTCTTTGTATGTAGTATAGGGTTTTACGGCGCTCGCAACTGCTAAGGCCATGCCAATTTAAAAAAACTGACCTCAAAATTCGGTGGCGCCCTCTTCGAAAAAGCGCGGACTTTGCAATAAAAGCTACCCCACTCATGTAAAAAACAATAAACTTGAAACCAAAAAACCTCTTTGCGTGAAACTAACAAACTGTACTCTTCCTGTCCTTCTTCTGGAGAAACGAAAGAGAGCTTCAAAACAAAGACTGCCGCGCCATCTGAACCAATGCACGGACTTCTGCGGACATCTTTTTGGCTGAATGTGTTAAATTGTGTATGCTATTTGACTCTGCAACTTTGTGCGAAATTGTAGAGGTTCTCTGACGATGTGAAAATGTTCTAAATTGTATAGATATAGGAGGTTTAACGCTCCTATTACGACTGTACTATATAATTTAAGAGGTTTGACAAGCAACCGAATTCAAGGTCCATCCCTGAAAGGACAGATCCAAATGGGAAAATTCGTGTCAAGTAAAGTGTCTTTCTCAAGGACACGGCGTTGTCGGACCATCTCATAATCACGAGTCTATGGCCTGACTGGCCGGTAGACAGACGACACCACCTACAGTGAGGTTGTCACGGACAACTAAAAGTACATATGTGACATCGCGGTGAAGTCAGGCCCTCGTCAATCTACTCAAAAAGAAGAAAAGTTTTTCTGTCTCTTGAGCTATATTTCGATTTTTTTTTCTTTGGATCGACATTTTTTATGCCCATTTAAAAACACATTTCTATGTGAGTTTTACTGAAAAAGTTGATCGTGGGAGCAACAAATAAATGTAATTTACAATTTCCAAAGACATTCAAGCTTTGGAAATCACCAAACTTTGGCAGCCATTTTCTCACTAATTTTACCACTGACCCCAGGCGATCCCAGCCTCCTTCAATTGCAAATATCGACTCCTATTCAAGATAGATGTATATTTTTTGTCAAATTTTAAGACAAGACAAGTGAACAACACTTTACGGTAAAAATTCCGCATTGTCCTCAAAAATTGACGAGCGCCTGATTCCACCGTGTCGAGACACAAAATCTTTTGCGGCTCTCAGGTTATCTATACTGTTGGTCAAGTGAACTGTTGTACCCACTTTGGACCGCTTTCTGCAGAGAGTACAATTGCCTATAAGGCATGTGAGCTTGCTCAGACGTGCATAAAGAGGATCCAGATTTTCTTGAACAAGTCGTCACCTCAGAATTACAAAGTTCTACCAGACATGTTTGCCCGCTTTACGCTCCTGAGACCTCGAGGTCAAAAAGCAAATTTTAATGCTCTATCTGCTCTATCAAAAGTGTAAGAATATTCGGGGTCGTTATCAAGATATTCAAAGAACAGCATTCTAAAAAGCTTGACGTTTTGTGAAACACAAAACATTTGACGTCTTTTTCTCAAATCTAAGTATATGAGCAGATAGAAGTTTGTAATTTTGAGTTAGCGAAGTGTCTGAGAAAGTTACTCCGAATCAGGCGCGACAGACAAAGTCACCAACGAGGAAGGGAGAACAAGGCAGAGCCCAGTTGGAGACGAAATGGGAAGAAGGCGGTGGCGATGGATTGGTCATACTGTGAGGAAGCCGGGCAGCTGCATAGCAAAGAAAATGTTGGATTGGAAACTGCAAGGTAATAAATCAAAGGGATAGCCACGTGAAACCTGAAGAAGAGTCGCAGAGAATGAGGAACAGAAAGATGGAAAGACATCAAGAAACTAGCTCAGGATAGGCAAACGTGGGAAATGCTTGTTCGTGCACTGTACCCGGATGCAGGATGAGAAAGGCAATGATGATGATGATGATGATGATGATGATGATGATGATGATGATGATGATGATGATGATGATGATATGCACTTGCACAAAAAATCCCGTGGTTTTGGTTGTTTCTCGAGGCCTATATGGTGACAAGTTTGAGCAGATAGATAGATAGATAGATAGACAGACAGACACATACATACATACATACATACATACATACATACATACATACATACATACATACA
>NW_004797337.1:1151685-1153603 GCF_000002075.1 Aplysia californica | reverse complement strand
TGTGTGTGTGTGTGTGTGTGCGCGTGCGTGCGTGCGCGAGTGTCTGAGCGTGCGTGCGAGCGTGCGTACGTATGTGTGTGTTTTGGGAAGGTAGTGTCACTGATCGACAGGACAACAAACACTGTTAAAAACTGTAATGCAAATCCCCATGAAAAGCAACTAAAAACCTGCTGTAAATGAGCCTTTATTTGAACGAACCTTTCAAACAGCTGCATCGTGGTGTGAGGCAAACAAGGAGGAACAAGCATAGCAAATGTTGTTCGGTGTGTCAAAGGAAATGTGGTCGCTTTTAAGGACAAGTGGACTAAACAGAATTCTGGTGTGTTTTTTTTTTATAAATCTTGACTTACACCAAAAGTGGGCATTGCACTACCTATAGGAGAAGTTGGGTTTCATTGGTGTGTGTATTTGTTTGGCTATAGAGGAAACTCTCCTTGTCTTTTAAAGAAACTGCAGACTTTTGAACGTTTTTAAAGGGCTACCCCCCAAAAAAAAAATTAATTAGATTAAAAATTGAACAATAAAATAATATTTTTATTTAAAAAATGGCCGACGCCTTAAGTGAAGAGTTCACTGCATGTCGCAGTTGAAAATGACCCCAAAGCCTGTGATATTCTCATATCACTTTTGTTTTTTTTCATCAATTTTTTTTTTTACTGTACTGTATAAGTTTTCACGAGAATATTGTTTCACATAATAGTACCAATCTGTTTGGTAGAAACTGATGCAAAAAATGTAACGCTTACATGGATAGGCTAGTTAACCCAATGATAAAGACTGGACAAGCTTGGTGGGTTAGCACACTGTACAGGGGATATACTAGGGCTGGGCAATGAGTCGCTTCAGCAAAATCCGGATCATATGTTAGTGCACCTCTTCGGTAAATAATATGCCATGAACCGATTCGGCAAATTGGTTAGAACCACTTTGAGAAACGGGTTAGCACCACTTCAACAAACGGGTGCACTCACTTCGGCAAACGGGCCAGGAAAAAGAGTTAAGAGTCTGAATTCGGATAATGTCTTATTAAGGATTATCCGATTATCCGGATATTTATCCGGATTTTGCCCACCTCTAGATATACCATTTGTACATGTGCGGCAGCGTGGGGAAATCAGGCGCTCGTCAAAATAACAAAGTCAAAGTGAAGACACTGGCATTTTTTCTGCAGGTTTGTGAATTAAAATTTTTTTTTATTGAATTTTTATTTTTTGGCTCAGCATTTTTATCGACAATTAAAGAACATATTTCTGTGTGGATTTTACTGAAAAACCTTGGTTAAAGTGATTTTAAAAAAAAGTAAATTTTCATTTTCCACGGACTCTCAAGCTAAGGAAATAACTAATCTTTGGTGGCTATTTTCTAACTAATTTCACCTCTGAAACCAGGTGATCCTCACCTCCTTCCTTCGCAAATATCTCGACTTCTATTCAAGATAGGCATGTATTTTTTTCATCTAAAGATGGTCAAATAAACAATCTTTAAGATTATACCAATTACTCCAGAAGCCCCTAAACTGACGAGTGCCTGATTCTATCGCGTCGTGATACATATATACTACAATGCAGGAATAGTCCAGATAGAAAGGTATGCCTTAATTTTGGATCGGATGGCCCATTTCGCCCCGAGATTTGCTTCAAAAGCGTTTTCTGCATATCTGCACAACTGAGCCAACCCAACTTTTTGGTCAAATTTTTTTTTTTTATAGAGTAAATAATTGTCAGTAATTTTTTCGTCTACGGCAGACAAGGTCATAACTGACTTATACATGCAAAACCTCAGAAGAATTTATTTGAAAATAGATACATGTAGCCTACACCGAGATAGATTTTGTGGGTCCAAAAACTTAACCTTCGATTTTCTCAAAACAGCATTTTTCGGGATAGCCCGTTGTGCTTAAAAGCGAACATGTACGCTC